>NC_048286.1:29422142-29726309 GCF_009762535.1 Notolabrus celidotus
GAGAGGCTTTTTCTGTCATCCTGCCAGTCTGTTGGACTGTTTGTATGTCTTTTCCTGCATCGTCCAGAGGGTGTTTACTGTCTACTGTCTGCCATCTGTCTGAATCCATGTGGATGCAGCATTGAGAAATTATTGAGAAGGGCTCTTCTGTGAATGATATGGATGCACTAGACTCATAGATGGATGCAAAAAGAGCATCACTGCTGAATGCTGAATCATGCTATCTCAGTTATTTTGTTTTCATTACTCTTGTGAGCAAAGAGTTCACACTATCCAAATTTGCCTACGTGTGTGTAGCTACTTTACACACATTAGTATTTTAAGCAGGTGTAGCTTGGTAGCTGGCCATGTTGTAAATTGTTATCCTCATTCAGCATCCTGCCCTCAAAGCTCTATTACTCAGAAGTAGACAAACTCCAACCATCTGAATCATTGAACCAACTGGTGATGAGTCAGTGATCTGGAAACAGCCTTGTCTATATCAGGGCTTCATGCTGTGACTTTATCTGAGATGCTGATTCTTCTCTCCAGGTTTCCTGCTTTGGCTCCTGCAGCTTTCTTCAACAGGGTGTACTCTGGAGATAACAAAGCTTTCCCAGGCACGGGGACTATTTCTGCTCCGGTTCACTTCTGTTTGCTTTATGGTGATTATCTGCTGGTTTAAGCCTTATGCATTTCTTTTCTGCTCTGATGCTCTGGATTAAATATAGCTCAGTGCTCTGTTGATGAATATGCCACAGGTCTGATCAGCCACATTAGCTGAGCTGTTTGTTTAGTTGGGAGCCTGAAGGATTTTTAAATCATGAGTCTCCTGTCATTCCTCAACATCTCCTGTAAGACTCAGTTTAAAGGCCGGATTCACAAAAGGACTGTGTGGCTTTTGCACCCACTGAACTTGTGCCAATGAGACCAAAAGACACCATCTAATTCACAAAGCACACACAAAGGTTTGATTGCACCACAAACTGCACTGCACCACAAATAGCATGAATGTATTCTGATTTTTGTGCATATTGCTTACTGTTTGAGCCACAATGCATTGATTTGTTGCAAAATTTTGCTCTTTTTATGCAAATGAACCTAACCTCAAAAATGTCAAATTCACAAACACAGGCCCTAACAGTAGTGATGGGCAAATGAAGCTTCATGAACGTTTTCTTGTGTTTGTTGAGCCCTCTAGATGGCGCTCTCTGTTCAACAAAGGGTTGAAAGTAGTGATGGGCAAATGAAGCTTCATGAACCAGTAGTTGTATTTTTTGACTCCTCTAGATGGCGCTCTTGGTTTAGCATAAAGGCTCAATCAATGGCAATTCAGCGTGCTTTCAACCCTTTGTTGAACAGAGCGCCATCTAGAGGACGTTCATGAAGCTACACTTACCCATCCCTAGTTGAAAGCACATTGAATTGCCATTCATTGAGCCTTTATTTTTAAACCAAGATCACCATCTAGAGTAGTCATAAAGTACAACTAATGGTTCATGAAGCTTCATTTGCCCATCACTACCTAACAGCTACGCACTGCTAAATTGAAAATTTTTGGTCTGCTTAAGATTGAAAGGGACACAGCAGTATTTATAAGCTTTAGAGTGGTGAAGACAGTTCCACTGAGAAAGAGGAATATACATAAGGCCTGTAAGTATTATGTTGAATCTACTGCGTACATGTGTGCCATCCGACCTATACATTTTGTTTTATTGTTGTCCTTGGATGAACAGTTCCTTTAGCTCCCACCAGGGAGGAAATTTAAAACTGTATCATATACCTGATTATCTGTACCACTTATTTCATGATCAACTTCACAACACACTGGTAACAATCGTCCCCTGCTTGTCAAGGAGATGCTAACAGCTCATCTCCGCAATCAGACACTAAACAAGAGCAAAATGCATGGAACTGTAAAACTTTGTTGGCATGTTTGCTCTTCAATATCAATCGCTTTGTGATTTGGACCCTTACAACAGAGCAGATAGGAGGACAAATGATGCAGAATTCTGGATTCTAATAACAGCTGCAATCCATTCTTAGTGACATCACCTCTTAGACTCCTCGAGTCAAATAGTTCTGTAGATTCTGCCACATTTTGCTGTAATGTCTGTCTTCTTCTCTTTGAATTATCAGCAACCTGATGTGTGGCTATGTTTGGAAAAAGAAATCAAAGAGAAGTATTGTTGAATTTACTATTTTGATTTTGAACTTTGCACCATGGTTATTCGATTATGAAGAATTCCCTCACATGCGCAAACCAAATCCAGAGAGCATTATTAGCATATACGCCCAAAATAGAAAAAGCCATTTCAAATGAAAATACAATCATCAGAACTCAATTGAATAGTAATCCATATTTAGTGAGTCAGGCATCCAGGCAGTAAAATAAAATGGCAGCAGCTCTCTAAAGTGGTTTGGCAACAGTCTCCCTGCAGTGTAACAGGCTTTGTGTTGAGCATTTTTAGCGGCACATTTTTATTAAATAATGTCTTGTGATTGAGGCCAGTCGACTCTAAATGGTTTTACATCAGAGCTGCTTTCTTCAAGTGACACTCAGAGGGATACATGATGTGCAGGAGGTGTGCGTGTGTGTGCACTAAGTATAGATGTCCATTAGCATCTGGACGTTTACTGTGGACAGATCTGGGTGATGGGTGATTAACCCTTAATGATGCTTGTAAGCCCATCTGCCATTATCTGCCTGCAACAGCTCTGTTGTGAAAAATCCTTCAAAATTTAAAGCCCTGCATATGGTTCATCCATATTTTGGTTGAATGGCCTTCTTCCCAGGACTGTGTTGGGCTGCACTGAGTGCACTTGATGGACAGATCCTTCACTCTCCTTTTAGCTTCGATGCATCTGTGAGGAAGAATAAACTGCACTTCGATCATTCTTCACAGTACATGAAGTCCAGAGCCTTCATGTCACTCTCAGCTTGGTTACATTATCTTTTTATTTGAGCAGAGGTATAAACAGCATGAAGCAGGATCTTGGCAGTCACATACAGTAGTTTGGATGAAGGTTGTCTCTTTGCAGCTCCTGAAAATGACATTATGCAGAGCTAATACTATTAGCTGGTTTAAATGGACATACTGCAATCAAGATGGTATTTTATCAAATTTCCATGAAATTCAACCCATCAGCAACTTCCAATGCAAAGTGATGAAAACATCCACTGTCAATGCATCAAAGGACTCTTTTTCTGTCAAAATAATACACAAACGGGGCGCTGGTGAACTAGCGGTCTAAGCGGCACATACAGAGGCTATAGTCCTCATTGCAGAGGTTGCCGGTTCGACTCCTGGTCGTGACAATTTGCTGCATGTCTTCCCCCACTCTCTACTCCCCACATTTCCTGTCTCTCTTCAGCTGTCCTATCAATAAAGGAAAAAATGCCCCACAATATACAACTTAAAAAAATAATAACTACCAACAAAGAGCCAACGAGTGTTAATGCATCTTTAGTAATACTTTGAGTATTGAGGCTAAAGCTTGATTTATTCTTCTGTGTTGATGTTAAGCTGTGGCTACTCTGTAGTGGCATACACCGTAGTGAAAAACGTACATACTTGTGCATTGAGTGTCTAAGTCACTCTGCAACACTCCACCTCAACACTAGTTTGTTAGTTTTTTTATTAGTTTTTTTTTCACTACATTTGCTGTTTGTTCAATGCACAGGAAACCATGGCGAATGAATCCAAGCATATTAATGGAGTTGGAGCCGACACATGTTGAGCAATGTTGATAATGCTGTAGTTATTGCAAAGAGTATAAAAGAGGAGACGTTGGAGGAGATGGAATGTATGATTTCTGAATCAAAGTTACATTTTTGAGGAGGTGCACATCAGTCTATGTGCTACTGCAGGGTAGAGGCTGACATTTTTTCAGGAATCCCACAGGTCAAGGGATTCCACAAATCCACAAATAATGCAAAAACAAACAGGTTTTCTGATGTGAATTGAAGGTGAAGTGCTGACAAAAAACACAAGTGGAGTGTACACCTAAACTGAGATGAGTGCTCAGGTCTTAGTTTTCCAAAACTCAGGTGCAGCATGTGAATAGTGAAGGTAATGCCTTTATGCACTTTGTTCAGTGAGGTATGTATTGCCTAAAGACTAAAAGAAAAAAAAAAAAAAGGGATTCATTCTGAATGGGAGTGGGATGGGAGTGGGAGCCATTTCACTGGGAGTGGGATGGGACAAGATTTTTTTCTGTGGGAGTGGGATGACACAGGAGTAAAAATCCACTCCTGTGTCACCCTCTACTGCAGGGATACAGGGAACCTACGACCTAGAAGTATAAATCACTCTAAAGAAGCAAAGGCTGTTTTTAAATTGAAGTTGGCTAGATAACGAGAGACACAATGATCTTTGTTGGTTCAAAGTATAACAGCAGGTCAGTTGTTCTTTTTTCTGATATTTGCTCAGCTTGAGAGCTGAACTGTGTTTGGGTTTGTATGAACAGGAGTGAGATATGTTGAATACACATTGTTGAACAAAGACAAATAAAATAGTACATAAAAAAACAGAAGAAACATCAGATGGTTCAACATGTTGTTTTACACTGTTTGTGTCGACATGTTGCATTATTTTCTCAAAGGGGCCTCTGGGAGGCCATTTCTCTCGTATATATTTAGCCAACTCCACTTAGAGTTCTTAGCATTCAATGTCAAAGGATGAGATGGTCTGCTTTTAATTAATTTTTTTTTTTTTTTTAAGATTAAACCGAAATGTTTTTCGTCAATCTTTACCTACAAGTAGAGGTGAGATACAGCATTCAAATTTCTGTCTACAAGTTTTCTTTCTTTCTTTCTTCTTTCTTTTTTTTGTTCCAGGTTGTGAAAGTCCATTTTGCCTGTAGACTTTGGCACTGGACCACGGGGCTTCAATGGAGATTGATTTGCTTTTGGAGCCAGACTAAGGTGGCTATTCAGGGAACTTGATTTAAAAAAAAAAATTGGCCTCATTTCAGATCCTGAAGTTGCAACTGAGGCAGAAAAAAAAGCTGTAACAAAAAAACACTGACAACGCTAAACTGTCAAACGTGTTTTACTCAAATGGATTTGGCAGATACAGAGACACATTAGTGTTCATTGTCAGTCATGTTTCTCCTTAATGAGCTGTTTGAGGCTTAATCACTCAATAGATTTGAAAGGATCAGTCGTTGAATGTCTCTGTAACCATGAGGTCGTACAGAAAGGTTGAATGTACAAAAATAATTGTAGTACTTCAAACTGACAGTTTACACACGTTTTATTTCCTTTTCTCTCTGCAGGCTTCCTGTTGATCATAACTTGTCTCATTAGTATTTTGGAAGCTACTGGCTTCATGTACTGAGTGGACACATTCCTACTTAATATTGTGTGAGGAGAAACTACTATAAGCTTGACTGTGTGAAAACTTGATCCTGATTGGTCATTACATAGCAACAGCTCATAGCAACAGTCTGATATTTCTGAATAACAGACCATCTACTTAAAAAATATCAGACATACACTCTCCATTATTTCTGCTTTCCAGAAATGACAGGCAGTCGCTGCGAGGAACAGGCTGCAGCTCTAATTACAGGCTCTTGAGGACTAGCTGTGATCATATAAAGTGCAGAAAGAAGTCTGGTTGTCTGACATGAGATTATTTATGGTGAGAAAAAAAAGAAAGGGGATAAAAACAGCAGAAGAAAGGCAGGAGAGGTTATGAGCACAAAAAGCTTTAGGCTGTAAAGTCGACGAAGTTGAGGATGAGGCATGAAGTAAAGGGACATGATATGGGGTAGTGTGATGTTTAAGGACTGATGAATAGAAATGAATCAGAATCAGAAATACCTAACATATTATTAATTTATTATTACATTCATCTACTAAAATGTGCACTCTGGCTTAGGCTATTTTAACTTATTCATGTCTTTAAAAGTGCTTCTATACTTTTGTTTGTACAGTTAGTATTTTTATTTTTTATTTAGAGTTTTTAGATATGTCTTTAGGTTTCTATATTTATTGTCCTTACTGTCTTGTCAAGTACCGGTGTTCCAATCACCACGTCAAATTCCTTGTGTGTGCGAGCTCACTTGATTCTTGATTCTTGAAATACTTTATTTACCCAGAAGGGAAATTCAGTAAACATCACAGACTCCGTCAGCATCACAATCTCCGACAGTGACAAGGCAGAAAATCTCAATCATGTGCGGCACTCATTCATGTGGTCCTGTGCACCTTGTTTTACTTCAGCATCAGTGGAAATGTTCAAGTTTAATGTGATTATTGACAGCTGAATTAGCTGCTAAATTATCATTATATGGGTGCTGCTCAAACTGTGACTGTAACAGACCATCTTCAACAGAAGAATTATAATCATTTTTAAATCAATATAATCATTCCCAAATCAACATTTGGATTTTGGGGGTTTTTTTTATTTAGATTTTTCAAAAATGCAAGTACACAGAGACAAAAGGCAAGGCAAGGCAAGGCAGCTTTATTTGTATAGCACATTTCATACATGAGGGCAACTCAATGTGCTTTACATTAAAACATGTAAAAAAGACAACACAATAACAGACATAGGAAAGAAAAGATACAATATAATAGGAGACAACACTGGACATGACACTGGGGGTGCATGATAATTCATAACCAATCCATGATGGGTGAGTTACGGTACACAACGAAATAACTAGGAGGCTGAATAGCCGATATAACAGCAGCAGGTAGACGACAATGAACATGACCATGAACACACCATGATAAATACAGTACAAAACTCCTAACCCAGACCTCTCCTGACAATGTCCCAGAGCCCACTCAGACCTCGGTCAAAGTCTTTTAAGAGACCAGCAGCTCTCTCCATATTTAGCAGGTCAAGGTAATCCTCCAGCCAAGAGTCCTTCATGAAGCATGCTGGCTTTCGCTTCTTCCAGTTAAGAAGAATCAACCTTTTAACCGAAAGGCACCCGAGAGTCCACAGGCATGTGACAGCAGGGCTAGTTTTAGTCTGGGGCTTATAGCCCAAAATGCAAACAGAAGGGGAGAAGGGAAGAACAGTATGCAAAATTCCTGTCACGACGGCATGCACTTCTGACCACACAGACTTAACAGCAAATCAACATTTGGAGTAAATGTATTACTTTGTTAATAGAGAAGCTGTATAAGAGGCAGGATCATTTATGAAGCGGCGTTGAGGAACCCCGCTGCTTCATGTTGGGGTCCTGCTCACCCTGTCAGGGTCTCGCTTTAACAAGCTTCTCCCTGTCCATCATCCCTCACATGGAACTCTTTGCACTTGGAGTTGTTCTCATGCACAATGCAGAACACAGATCAGAGGATTAAACACTCAACCTTCAGTCCTGATGCCCCATCTTTAATTTACTTTGTCTTATTTACTTTTCTGTTTGAGAGAAGATGGTTGAAAGAAAACCATTCACACATCAGACAACTCTGAGGGGTGAAGAGAACTAAAGGCATTCACCCGCCCTGGTCTGCAGGTCTTAATAAATACTCAGTGAGACACAGACAGTGCTAATTACATTGTTAATGTGAGTGTTAGAGTGTTGTTAATTTAGGAAGCTGAGTCGTGGGCACAGGGTCTAGACAAAGGGACAGATGACTGGTGAAGCCAAAACAAAACACTGCAGCAAGTTTTAATGAGGCGGCGGGGGACTGCCCGTCAAACACATAACAAACTATCACATCCCAGAAGGAGGACACACAAATAAACAACACAACAATGCCTCAGTGCTCTGTGCACACACACACACACACACACTTCATTTAAGAATACACTCGTGCATGCAAGTACACATCACATGCAGCGAAACAACATTTGAACATGGACATTGGCTGATTTGCTGCATCTGTGATGAATTCTGTCTTCACCAACACATGCCTGTCTCAAACCTGAGTGATGAGCTTAAAAGGTCAAAAGATTAAACTCAATATTCCCCGTGTCGAGCATGTCAATCAAGGCTGAATTTACAATATAACAGCAACATCAGAGATTACCGCTTTGAAATGTGGGGCTAAATACCCCCGCATTTCAAAGCGGTAATATAGACGTAAAAATCCAAGATTATACTTCAGTGAAATAAAGCCTTTAGGCCTAATCCATATTCAAAGTCTTGTCTGTATCTGGGCTCTGGGCTTCCATAACCTAGTTCTGACGGCTGTTATTGGGGAAAGCTGCTTTGTACTGGTCAGTTGTGTGATGAGGGCTTGGACACGGTCTGTTGAGCTGACCTATATTTGGCTGCCTGCCCTGTTTGTACAGTCCAAACCAGAGCTACTCTCTTGTGGTGTTCTATAGGCAAACGGGCCGCAGGATACTCTACTTAGTCTCTGATCCACTTCAAGGATCAGATTTGAAATAGTTCAAGCTATCTTTATAAAGTTGTCAGAGAGAAGTCGTGCACAGGACTGATTCAAAACTTCATTCACCATCAGTGGAGAGGAATGTTGTGCAGCACTGTTTTGGAAACTCACATAATCATAAGCAAAACAGTACTGTAGGTTAGTTTGTTGAAAATATCAAAACAGGAATTGAGTAAAATGCTTAGATCAACATGCTAATATGCTTGCAACTACAATGCTTTCTCACTCATGTTAAAGCTCCTGTGAGAAACTCTCTGTTTGTGTTGATTCTGGCGGCCCCTGTGGACAAAATGATACAGCTTCTCTCTTTGCTAATCTCGTCTTGTACACATGTAAGTCCCATTCTTCATCATCATCTTCTTATTCTGTCATCATGATTGTTTGCTGTGGAAAAATGTTAAAAAAGGGGGGTTTGCTTTGCTGTGTTATACAGTATATCACCTTATCTGACACCTACCCAGATCAGACCAACCAGATCACACATGTCACATCAAACCAGTCTGTAGAAAGGATTCTTGCACACTTGCAAAGTTTATGATTTCAACTCTTCCTGGTGACAATTTCGCAAAAAACTCAGTTTCAAAAAGCATTGTTAGCATGGAGGATATTTTTGATAATACTCTTGGTTTACTTGGAGAGCACAAAACTAAAGTCCAGCCCAGTATGGACTTTAGCAGTGTTACAGGATTGAGTAAGAAGACAGAAAAGTTACAGGAAAGAAGAGCTCATACAGGTGCTTCTGTTATTTTCTGCATTTGTGAAGAATGACAGCAGAAATTTGCAAATGTTTAAGACTTTACTGTGAATGAAAATGTTACATTTATGTTAATCTGACCCACAAGTAGGCTGATGAGAACAATGTTGCTACAAAAGTGCAACCAACCGTAGAATCTGGGGGACTTTTTTTTTTTATCTGCGTAAAGAAATCAGTTTTAAATCAATGCAATAATCTTTAGATCAATATTTAATGTTTAGATCAATACTTAGTTTCACATTGTTTGTATATTTGGTTGGTAGCTGGGTAGTTACCTTTTCCTCAAGGTGTTTTCCCATTAGATATCCCCACCTACCCCCAGACCCCCTACCTGACCCTGGGAAGCAACCTTTGGTTTCTTGAAAGGCGCTACATAAATATCAGTTATTATTATTATTATTATTATTATTATTATTATTATTATTATTATTATTATTATTATTATTATTATTATTATTATTATTTGTATTACTATTACTATTACTATTACTATTACTATTACTGAGATGATGAACAGTGAGCTGAGGATTATGCAGAACAGAATCACAACAGGAAACAACAAAACCCCCACACTTCAGATCCGGTTTCATCCGGTTGGGATGCTATTTTGCATCACAGCCATCATTCCTTACAGAGTACAGGCCATAAAACACAAATATATCTGAGAGTGATCATCACTTCTTTATCGCAGGGTATCCTCTGGAGTTCATTCAACATCTTATTATCAAAGTTGAGAAAATCTTTAACGATCATTTTTAAAATTCTTGTTAAAACATGATAAATTAAAATGTTTTCTAAATGAAATCCCCCCCATAAGACAGCACACATGATGACCAGCGTCTTATTATATATTTCTGGATGTCATGTCACATAACCTGAATATTTGACCCAACCCCCCTCTGTGTTTCTAGAGATTTGAAGTGCACCCACTTGATGCCAGCCTTCTCCCACAGCCTGTGGTGCTTTAAAAGAAGTTATACACTGTTAGGTCAGGGATCATTTTTTCATCCTCTGGGCCTCATTAATGTTATCTGTACTAAATTTTCCTCCAACACGATAAAGTCAGTTATTGTAGCATCAGAGAAGAAGTCAGGGGACCTGCAGAACCCTGAGTGTTCATACTCTGGGAGCCATAAAAGTCAACATTAAGGTCAATAAACTCCTTCTAAGTCTGCACTTCAGCAGTCCAATAAAAGACCGAACATTATTACCACCTAGAGTTACGTTTTTAGGAGGCAGGCGATAAGTTTGGCTTTCCTTCCCAACAAAGCTCTGATGAACTATAAGTGGTTTCAAAAACATCCTCAGTAGTTGATACACTTTGAAATGCTTCTGATTTCCTTGAAGGTAAAGAAATGAGCTTTCACAAACTCCAATCTCTTTTTATCTGCCCCAATTTAATCCCACTCTGCAGCTTGTAGTCCTGCTCCACAACAACGCCTTATACGTGTATGCACAGAAAAACAGCAGCCTGCACTGTGCAGAGGGGAAAGTGCTCAAAATGAAAAGTGGGGCTGCAGTGTCAGACGCTATACAAACACTATCAGTACAGCATGATATGCAATCAACACCAAGTAAACAGCAGCAGTAGGTAAATTAATAAATGGACTTCACAGGAGCAATGATGGTATATGCTGAATTATCATGGGCTGTATAAACAGTGTTGTGCTGTCGGGTCATGATGTAGAGGACAGCGACACTGCTCAACCTAATTACTTGATATTGTGCACCGGGGAATCCAACATTAAAATCTCACTTCTTAAGATTGGTTTCGTTGAGGGAGATATTGCTGTCATCATTACCGCCTTAAAATGTTCATGAAAACTGTCTTATAGCTGGTGTTACTATTTCCTGGCTCATCTGATTTAACACTGAATCTATTTCTGGATGTATGACTCAGTGTGACTCCAGAGGATGCCGATCAGAAGGAAACTCTGTTTTAGAGTGAGCTGGAAAGTTTCAAACTTCTTTTCTAAATAAGTTACTTTTTTCTCTGTCGGGTCTCTGTGATTCACTCAATTCTTAAAGTTTGTGTCCAACTGAGAGGGAGAGATATTTAGGCTTAAAAAGTTTAATTCAAAAGCACATAACACTCTTTTTCAACTCTCAGGGGTTTTGTTACTACATGGTTGGTTGAGCACATAAAGTTTCACATCCAAACTCATGTAAGTTAGTCACTTAAGCTGTTTATTCGTACATTTTTCCACAACAAATCCTGTTCTGCAAAAGGGACAAAAAATTAAAAACTTAGTTTTAACAAGCTGAACACAGATTTGAACAGACATTACCATGCTTGTTGAACTGTTTGCTTTCCCTCTCAGTTAGTTTAGCTAAGGATGTTATGTTTGAATTAACTTTTTAAGAACAGTGTGTAAAATGGGAATATTTAGCGATATCTAGCAACCACACTAGATTGAAACACTCCCTTGCTCACCCCTCCCATCAGTGAAGCAATGGTGGCCTTTGAGGACAAGAAGCTGCTGTGAAGCCTGTTACATATGATCCTCCAATTGTCAAGATTTTACCATCAAATCTACCATCAATAACACATATTTTGAGCACAACAACTCTCTTCTTTTTCTTCCAGCTAGTGCACTTTTAGTGGCCACTCACTAAATTCAAAAACCTGTATGTGATTACTTTGTCTGCTTTGCTACTTTAGAAATATGGCTGTTCAAGATGGCGGCCTCTGAGGAAGTGGACCTGCTACTTCTGTAGATATATTTTTAAGCTGGCATATCCACTTTGATCACAAGAATCCTTTCCACTGTTAACTTTATCCATCAAACTTTTACAGTGTTGTTCCTTTACTTTGCCTTGTAAGGTGGCCATGAGTTTTTTGAAATGCACTTATAGATACAATGTTTTTTTATCATTATAATATAAAAGGTTCATTCTGAGGAGACATAAACAGTCTGTTCTTTTAACTGCTGCTAAATGTTACGCACTGTACCTTTAAGTGAAGGATACCTTTGATAATGACATGCATTACATGTGCTGTTAGCTTATGCAGGCACACTTGTGGCCTAATCACGTACTGAATACATCAGGCATGTGATTGCTATTAGACCAAAACAGCAGGAATATATTGTCCAGCACGCACGCACACACACACACACACACACACACACACACACACACACACACACACACACACACACACACACACACACACACACACACACACACACACACACACACACACACACACACACACACACAAATACATATACTCAAAGACATTTAAGGTAACATAAAATGATGATCTCTTAGAATCACAATAAATGACACTTGTCCACCTCGTTCTGTCACAGCTATGAAAAGGCGATGAGAGGGTCACAACAAAGTGTTACAATAACCATGGCAACTCTCTTGCACCTTGCTGCATGTGAGAGAAAGAGAAAGAAAGTGTGTGTGCGTGTGTGTGAGAGAGAGAGAGAGAGACAGAGAGACAGAGAGAGAGGTTGGTGTCGCTGCTGATCACTACTAATTAACTTGATTTGGAAAGAGCTGCCAAGTTCTGGACCTCGATGGCATCAAAGTTCGTTACAGCAGTTGTTACAAAGACACACGATAAAGTGCTCAACAGAAACGTGCTCGATTAGCTGTGCCGTTATCTGACAGCTAACAGTGTAACTTATTTTAAAACCACATGCACAGCCTGCAAATAAACACAAACAGCTAACATCGCTCACCTCTAACAGGTTGAGTTCTAGCTCATTACTGTGTGGAGAAAGTATCATCACACATTTGATCCTGCTTATTAACCTCCTTATTTAAAGTGGTGTTTGATGGAAATCCATAATTTATTATTTACTTTTTTAGGTCAGAAAATTCAGAACAATCACATCCCCTTGTAATGAAGTGGGCACAGCTGCCATGATAGGATGACTTAGTTTGTTAACGACTGCCGTTTAGATGATTTCAGTTTTGCTCTTTAGATGTCTTCATCTTGTTTTAATCTGAAGCCTGACATGAAACAGTTAAGACAACAGAAAGAATATTGCTGCTCTTTAACTTTATTTGTAGTCATGATGGTAACTTATCAACCAATCAATCAAGCTTTATTTATATAGCACCTTTCATACAAGTCAAATGCAACCCAAAGTGCTTTACATTGATTGAAAATGAAGCGGAAATAAAATAATGGCAAGACATATTAAAAAAAGTAAAAATGGATTTTAAAATAGAGACTAATGCACACTGACAACAATAGAATATGTGTAATTAAAATGAGATAAAGCGTCAGATTAATATTAAGAATAGAAATAGTTAAAATACAAACATTTAAAAAGGGTAAGGATACGAGTTGAAAATAAAAATAAGGCTAAAAATGTCAATAAAAATGAGTAGATAAATTAAAATAAATGAATGAATAAATAAATAAGAATAAAATAGGATAAACAGTTAAAATTAGTTAAATAATAAAGCAACATTTAAAACAAAATAACAGTAAAAAGTAAGTAATAAAATTGTTAAACCCTACAATTTATCAATTATAAGAAGCCAGGCCTTTTATCATATCCTACTTTAACCCCTGTTGTTTCTCCAATTGGTGCTCTCACTCACAAAGTGACAGTCATGCTTCATACAGAAGAACTGAAACCAGTGATCCAGATCATAGGTTTTTACTTAGCCAATTAATCTAGTGAGAATTAGGAACATTTTCTTGTAGACAAACAACTAACCCTTGTTTTTGTTTTGTTTTTACCAGTGGAAATGCCCCCTACTGGCCATACGAGAAAATGCATGCAGGCACTTTCACAGAAGCTTTACTTTTGAAACCAAGAGGCCACACCCACTTTTTATGTCTTTAAATAATACATATCATAACATATATGTACTTTTTATAAAGAGTTAATATAGGTCAAAATGTAAATGACAGAGGAAAGTGAATAGTTTTCAACATGAACCATGACCAGAGGCCTTCCTCTTGATAACAATAAAAGAAAAGAGGAATTTGGGGAATTGTATTCCAGAGAGAGAGAGTAATGGAGACCGATTAGGATGACAAAATGTGATATTGAGTGATGACAGAGTAAAGAGGGAGAGGGAGGAGCAGGAAGGACTGGAGGCTTTGAGTAAGGATGTAAGTAGGCAGGGAGGTGCTATAGATTCAAGAGGAAGGTGCAGCGGGAGGATGTAAGACACATATGAGCTCATGATAAGCTGAGCTGATGAGTAAAAAACTCCAGGAAAGCAGGATAGAAAAAAAGGGGGGATGGCATGAAAAATGTGAAGCATGTAGCCGTGTCAGCGGGCCAGAAAAGCAGTCGAGTGTGCCCGCTCAGGGTGGATGGGTTGGGTGGGGATGCTGGGAGGGCTCAGGTGCACCGCAGCGTTGCAGGTTGAAATCTGAGCAAGCTACGTTTCGGGTCATCCTCCTTCTGCCATCCTCCACTGCGTGCTGCCTAATAAAGCAGAAACCTGCTGAAAGATGAGGAGACGCTGAAATAGGTCAAGTGTGGAGAAGTGGGCGGAGGGAGGGGAGGAGAGGAGAGAAAGTTTAGAGGCATAAAAGAGGAGGAGAGGGATGCAGTGGAGGAGGAGGAGGAGGAAAATATGTAGTGTAAGTAGAAAGGTGGATGGTTATGAAAAATTTAGTTTGATAGGTAAAAAGGGAGGAACACTCTCCAAAATGGAAGACGAGTAAAGCCAGGTCAGCCATATTAGCAGCCTTCAGTGACCACAGATTGTTGCCTAGCAGCATGCAGGAGAGGTTTTTTTATTCTCCTCTCCCTCCTTCTCCTCTTGTCTCTTCACATTGCATCCTTCTTCCTTCTCTCTGCTTCCCTCTCCACCATCACTCTTCTGGTTTCACCTTTCCCTCTCTCTCTTCTCCTTTACACATGTATCCCTCCACTCTGCCTCCTCTCTTTAGTTTTTCTTTTTTAAAACCAGTCTAGTCCGGTGCTGCCTCATGCACACAACTGTCCTCTTTTTGTGTGTGTGTGTGTGTGTGAGTGTGTGTGTGTGACTGCGTGTGCGTGTGCATGTGTGTGCATGTGGCAGATTCCTCATGACAAGCCTTTCATCAGTGTGTAAAGCTGGCTGATGCAGCTGTTACACCAGCTCTGTGCTGCTTCAGGATTACACGGCACATGTGAAACCCGTGTCCTCCAACGCCGGGTCCAGAACAGGATGACACATGGCATCAAGCATTGAAAAGTGTGTGTGTGTGTGTGCATGTTTTTCTCTGTGTGTGCGTGTGTGTGCGTGTGTGTGCGTGTCTTTCTCTCTCTCTGTGTGTGCAAGTTCCTCAGATGCTGTGCACAGCTGGGTTGTTTGGGGAATAAAAGCCACTGTAAGACCTAAATCCGAAGTATCCATCTATCTTTGTGATGTAGGGCCTTATTTACAGAATAATTTAGATCTAAAAATAAATAAGAT
This sequence comes from Notolabrus celidotus, assembly GCF_009762535.1. Taxonomy (NCBI): domain Eukaryota; kingdom Metazoa; phylum Chordata; class Actinopteri; order Labriformes; family Labridae; genus Notolabrus; species Notolabrus celidotus. Next base: position 29,437,628 of record NC_048286.1, read on the forward strand.
TAACCCAAATTAAAAATTCAACAATGATCAAATCAGATCTTCTATGCACAGACAATCTTGGAAAATGGTCTTTACCACAATAAGGGGCTATTTTTAATGCAATTTTATGATAGTATGAATTTTCAATTCCCACAAAGATTTCATGGATGTTTGATGAAGTCTTCACTTTCATATCAGAAATACTTTAAACTAGATTAAAGGAACATTGAGATTTTTTTTTTTTTATAACACCTGTTTTGCACTAATATTGACAGGAAAGGCTGACATTGCAAAATGGACAAATCAAACCTTTGTTGATCTGACTTAATGAATATTTTACCAGAAGACAAATTGATGGCAGACTCCTCCTCCTTTTTGGAAGAGACTATTTAAAACTAGGGTTGGTAGTCACGGGAAACTAGCATGAATTTGAATGTAGCATTTCAAACTATCAGTAGCATGCTTCCTGGCTAACATGTTTCATGCGTGATGGTGTGGTGTGCTGGTGTGGTGTGTTACCAGCGCAGGAGGAGGGCAGAACCGCAGGACGGGATTTGATTGGTTTCATAATTTGGCTCCTGATTCATTCATTGGTTGGTGTTCTCCCAGGTTTACTCCGGCTGTAAATAGCTGCTTTTTTCGCTCTTTTTTTAAGAACACATTATGTATTGATTGCCATTGGGACATAAAGATCATTTTAACCAGTATAACAAAAAGTGTATCTAAATGTGACTACCAACCCCAGCTTTAACAAGCAGCAACCTCTAGAGTAAAAGAAGTGGAGCAGATGCAGAGAGTGTCCATTTGAGGCTGAAAGCCAAGGAGACCCCACTACAGCCCATATTTAGACACTCATTTTCACAGCAGCAGAAAACATGATTACAGTGGAGCACAAAAAAGACGTTTTGGTCTATGTGGCTCATTTCTCTTTTTATGACAACTGTAACAATGCATCCTTTTTTGTTAATATGAAGTCAAAGATGAATGAATAAGTGGCATTATTAGGGGCTGGGTTGACTGACAGGAAGGCATGCTGTCCTTGTTTGCCAGAAAGCTCAAAGCTTGCCTCACTTCCACCTCTTTGCCTTTGGTAGACTGATGGAAAGTCAGGCTGATATAGTTTTTCCTTTGTGGCATGCAGCCATCGTTTGGCCTCATAACACCTCCAATTGTCAGTTAATCTGCACCGAGAAAAAAGTTTGCAACAAATAAAACGTTGATGACATGTTTTAGATATTAAAGTCTTCAGTAGCAGTCATTGGGCTCGTGGCAGAGAGCCACAGACAGCAGGGAGACCAGCTCACACATTGTTGGTCTTTTCATTAAAACTGTTAACATCTACAACATTAATGAATATTGCCAGACTTATGCTTTTTATAATTTTGTTGTCTGCCAAAAGAGATGCCATAAATGGACAACTTTATTACTACAATAATAATAACAGCTACAATGAATACTGCTTTTCCTTTCATGCTCTCCTAAAAATGTGATTAAAACATTGCTTGTTATGTGGGCTCTGCTTGTACTATATTACTTTATAAAGACTCTGGTACAAATAACTCAAGCGCACTGTAGCAACGACATGCCAGATGTGTACCTTTCTAATATAAATGGAAACACCCATCTCTTTTTTACAAGGACTTACCTGTCCTAGAACACAAACCTACAGACTCTGGATTACTAAAAGTACTCATCCTGTTTTATTTCTAAAAATGGTACCATTTTTTGCAGTACTACACATCCATAAATCATCCTATGCATGTACACTTTGGCACAAGTATTGATGTTAAAGCCTTTGGAGTCTGCAAACTTCTGTCTCACTGACCTAGATTTCCTGTTCTAAAGATATACTCATGTACCTGTCCAGGATGTGCCACTGACCTCTGCCAAATGCATGCTGGGTAAAGCTCCAGTTGTACATGATCCTGCACACAAATACATCCAAGAGATTTTACATTACATTACAATACATTACAGTGAGCAATCTCAACAGGATGACCCTAAAGAGGCAACAATACTGAAATGACACTTTCTAGAAAATGTATTGGCCAGTGTGTTCAAATGTGATGCTAATAGAAACTATGAATTTTGCCACAGTGTCAACAGGCAGAAGTGAAAAGTGCTGGACTTCTTTGCCCACTTGATTTGATAGTTCATGTTTGATCAGGCTGCACCTGGTTATTGGTGATTACCATTATTATGGGGTTCTGATAAATCATAATTAAGTATGTGAAAGTCCCATATAATGGTATTTTAAGCTGTTTACCATGTCCTGGTTTTCTTAAGCAAGGTTTCAAATTCAGAGGCAAAACCCCCCCCCAATTTCAGGCTTTTGTGGAGGAATCGTCAGCCTCTAATAATAAATAATAATTCATAGGATTTATATAGCACTTTTCTTAATACTCAAAGTTGCTTTACATAAAATAAAAGTCAAAATAAAACAGGTAAATAAAACATAACAAAGACAGAGGTGGGGCGGGGGTAGAGGTCATGTGTTGTATGCTTTTTTGAGCAGGTAGGTCTTGAGGTGGTTTTTGAATGTAAGTTTCTAACCCCATCCATGCAGTGAGCTAAGTGGGCATGGATGCTATGATAATGAAGCCCTACTGTGATTGGCTGCCTCATTGCCCCTTAGAGGGGGAGTGGAGAGGGTTTCAGGCAGATGCAGAGGTGGAAAAACACCAAAACAAACATGGTGAACTCTCCAGAAGAAATTGCCCAAGTACTAAGCTATATGTTTCTTAGAAAACTGCAGATATTATTACATATTATTTATTATTTTCACTGTATCATGCCTTATTGATTTTATCAGCCTGATTTTTATATTGTTCTTTTTTAAACTCTGCCCTGTACGGTGACCTTGAGGGCTCAGGAAGGCGCCTTTAAATCAAATGTATTATTATTATTAAAGTGGTGACACTTACCATCAATCATAACCACCTCATTGTTGTTAAAGATCAAATGAAACCACAGTTTTCGTTGTTTCTCTGGACAGAACGTGGACTTTTGTGCTGCTTCTTGCAACCAACAACAGGGCAGATTGCATATCTGGCTTTGACCTTTGACATCTTGATTCAGCAACAAAAAGAAATCACAACAGCACAGGAGGAGGTGGAATTGCAGGAGGAATGGTTTTGCATTCGTGTTATGCAAATCACTCCTGTTTCTATGTCATTACAGGAACACATTTAAATCACCTTGTAGAAGCGGTATTTCCCAGTAGGTGGGCTACAGAAACCATGTAGGGGGTCTGTTGCTTCCTCACTTAGCAGGGTTTCTAGGCTAAGGGATGACAATAGTTTATATGTATAGGCAAGGAAAACATGTTTTTCATTATGTGAGACCTTTGCTCAGTGAGAGAGTCAGGTAGTAATATAATTTGAATACACTTATTGTTCTTATATTTTGCTGAACCATGTCACGTCAGTATGTTCTGTCTGAATGTCTGCTTCTCACTTCCTTCCACCCTTTTCCATGTGTTCGTGTAAGATTGATGGAGAGTGTAGGTGTGACAGCCACTCAGACTAAGCACCGACATGTCAAAGTATTTTTAATAATAATTAACGAGTTGCATGTTTCCTTGTTTTCGCAGGAGGTATGCCAGTGCCTGAGGTGGCGACTGACACTGCCAGCGCTGCCGCCATGTTGAGCCCCGTCCTCAACGCCTCCAACGGAGACGGCTCCGAGTCTGAAACCACCTCCGCCATCCTCGCCTCCGTCAAGGAACAGGTTAGAAATGTTTTATATTATGTAGGTGTAGGTGTGTGTTTGTGCAGCTTATAACAAGGTTCATCATAATTAATGAAAAATGAACACCAGAAAAAACAGTGATGATAAGTTCCCTCAAGTCTTTTCTGGGATAAACAGGGCGACAATGAACACTAAACACAAATGATGGAATCATCTGAGCTAATGTGTCACAAAAATGTTGCCACATTTTTATCTGTTAGCTGGGCGCCCGAGGCCACAGCCGCTCAGTGTAATTTTGGATTGCTCTAATGTTGTAGGAGGCATCGCTTCACTTCATTTTTGTCAAAGTCTGAGCAGATTAGTTGGAGGTACTTTTAGTGAGAAAGGAATAAAACAAATCCCAGACTTTGACTTTGTGCTTAAGGAAAGCTAACTTTAGGCTGTATGGCTAGACTTTGTCTTTGGTCCTTAATCTGTATTCATGAAGGTTGAAATATTCATGACTCTGTTGGATTTCGTCTTTATCATGTTTTTATATTTCTATTTTTTGATGAGTAGATTTTCTTTACTGTTAGTCATGTTCTGAACTAAAGACTGATCCTGATGTTCACATAGTTGTCTTTTCCTTTGACATATAAAACACTATGTGCGCCATTATTCTAAACAAACAGACATCTACAAATGTTTGCAGAATCTAAATGTTGTAAAGAGCTCTGAAACTTTCAGGGGCCTGTAGGGAGCAGGATTTAAGGTTACTTCAGGGTTTATTCTGGGGTTTCATGACAACACAGGGGCTTCACTTCTTACCGGGGTAGATCCCCATGGTCACCTGGAGCAGGATATGTTTCATAGAAGAAATCATCCTCTGATAAACCCCGCCTACTGACCAATCACTTTATTTTATCAAGGAGCTCTGTTAGCTGATGAAGAAAGAGGAAGAGGATGAGTGACCTTGAAACATTTTGTTTACCTGTCTGGCTTTGCACATGAAAAATGTTACTGAAAGTTATTGATGGTGGTTTAATGATGTCATCCTTCAACACCAGAGCCTTACATGTGTTTATTATTTTAAAGTTTGTTTAAAATATTCATTTTAATAATCCATGCTGCTCGGTTTGATATGGTCGGTGCTGTAGCTGAAATCTAAAAATGTCACACATGCCACTAGAATAAATGAGAGCAACAGATTAATTTAAGGGAATGGACATAGGTTACCACAGTCAGATCTATCATTTAGGTGGCCTATTAGCCTGCCTTCTTTATGCATGAAGTTTTTTCAAGTTATTTATGACACCTCCTCTTAACATGATCCTCTAAGTTCCTAATTGTAATGCAGGCGGCTCCTTCAAGCAACACACATGCTAACCATAGACTACATTTACAACTTATTCTCTTAAATAAGGACCTTATGTTCATAAATGTACACCCTTATTTTTTTATTTTTTTGTAATACTAAGACAAAACAAAGATGTGGCAGCATGTCAGCATTGGATGAGTTTTCTTAAATTTAAGACTATCTTCTGTAAATAAACAGCTCATTTTTAACTCATCCTTCAGTATAGGATTTGATACCCAATGCAGAAACACACTTTAAAGAAAATTTACAAAGAAAAAGATTTACAACATCGACAAGAATAAACAGGAAAAAAAAATAAAAATAAAATAAAAATAAAGGGAAAGTAAAAGCATAAAGCAAATTTAATCAGATTTTAATTCAGACTTTTAATCACCCTTATTCTTGAAGTATGAGGACTTCGTTCTTGTAAATTTACTACATTCTTATAATCTCTCTTCTTCCTTAATGTGGACCTCACCCTCTTTTAGAAAGTTGCAGATTGAACTAATAATGCTCAAACTTGTTTGTTCCAATCTGATGACTTCCTGGAATTGAATTTCCCCACATTGGTTGTTGAAGCAGGATAACATTACAATACTGAGTGAGTTTCCTGTCAGTTCTCTGATGCAGTCTCTTTCATTTTGAAAAGCCATAGTGGACACAATCAAACCATAACTTTCAGGCAACACTTTTTACCATGGTCAGAATCAAATTAAGTCAATAACAGAGGTGAAAGCAACATCTAAATGAGAGCTTTTAAGTATTTGACTCACTTGTCATGAAGATGATTAGATCTTGTGATGTCAAATGTCAGATTTAACTAGATTGAAATTCTTTAGGAGTGTCAGCAGCATCTAGTTCACTGTAATGCTAATTGCCAGTCAGGAAACCAAATGTTAACATTGGATATAAATATGGAGCAGAGATTTTGCTGATAGAAAATAGATCATTGGTTTTGGTGCTATCCCGTCACGCTATGAGAGAGGACATTTTGACTCTCTGTTGGTTGAATCAGATAAAAAAATATTTAGGGGATCACCAAAATCATTAAGTTATAACATCTGAGGACCATTTATCTGTCTGCCAAATGTAATGTTAATCCAACCAGAGGACATGCAGATATTTAAATCCTTACAAAAGTGTGGAACAGATGGACTCCCCCAAAATCCACACTACCACTGTATTTTACTTCCAATCAGCTTACTTGTACACAGGATTAGCACCAATCAACATACAGTAAATATAGAAGAGATTAAACCTAATGTCAGTGTGAGATCTCATTATGTATTTAAACTGTTTACTGGTCTTTGGGGTTGCTACTGCATGAGATTAATAAAGCTTTTTGTGTATCCGAAGAGGAGATTTAAATCAAACACTGCATCAATTCAGTGTCTGTTGGTGCTAATGACTACCAGTTTGAGGATTTAAAAATACCCCAGGATGTGGAGTCAGGAAGAAGTTGGCATGCAAGCTGAATTTCTGATCAGATTGATGAAAGTGAAACTGCATTATGGGTAGTGCAGTCGCACACTTTTGACAAGAGGGTAGGAATGCGTGGAATAAGAAATGATAATACCTCTGGTGTTGGCATCAATTTTAATCCTTTTTAAAAAAACGACTCCTGCCATGCTAAGTGAGCACTCTGTGAATAAATGAAGCACTCTTTTAGCTTTATAGTAGACCGCAGTGCTATGAATCTTGGCTCTGAATTGAAGATGAACTTTCTCCAGCGTGCAGTTGTGCATGTGTGGGTGGGTTGGGGCACAGTCGAGTGGATACTTGACACTGTGGACGTTGTGTGTGTCCTTGGGTACTACAGGATGTGAGGAAATGTACTCTGAGACTAAGACGCTAAAGATAGCCGGTGAATATGCTGGGGAGTGGAAAAATAATGGATTCTGCATGTTTTAGAGTGGAACCTCAGTTTGAGTTACTACAAAAGTTCTGAAAGTCCATGTCTAGTCTAAGTGGGTCATGTTAACTCGGACACACACACACATATGGTCCATGCAGGGTTCAGTAATGGCCTTCTGTTGAGAGTGTGTAAAAAGAAAAAGAGAAGAATGGTGGGTGTGTCGGCTGCTCGGAGAGAGTGAAGACGAATGGTCTCCCCTACCTCCCTTCTTCTTCCTCTAAAAGCTGGACTCATTTTATTTCACGCCCCTGCACCACAGTGAAGTTATTATATTTTTTAAGCCAGTCATTTGTCACTTCCTTTCACACTTGTTTCTACACTGTGGCATTTTTCAATATGTTTGGGCTTCTGCCAGTGTTTGTTGCCTGGCTGTACAAAAGGGAGCAGCCTGCACACAGCTTCCTGTTCATTTTGCTTCATAAAGACAAGGTCATACATGAGAGACCAAGAAAAGGCTTCACACACACTTGGATACACAGGCGTGCTTGCATGCGGTCCGCAGACACACACACACACTTGTGTACACACTGCCAATCACACTCTTTTGCCTCTGCTGACTCACACCAGGAGATCCCTGCTGCTGTTTTTCCCATTTCCTTCGACCCACATGAGATTGATTAGCCATTCGACGTTGTATTTATCACATCTGTCAGCTTTTGTCGTCATATCGTTCATCATCTCTGCTGTCGACACATCTGCTGTAGGGGAAAGCAGTGTGAAGTACCCGCTCTGAAAGAGTTTCATGCCACTGTGAGATGTGCCTCTTTTGAAAAATCTGACATATTGTCAGATTGAATGAAGGATTAAGTGAAAGCAGCTCAGGGTATTGATTAGCTGTCTTTTGCTCGTCGCCTGGTAACACATGACGATCAAGTCAGTCCATAAAAATATCAAGAAGCTCAGAACATGTTCATCTATCTGCAGACAATGATCTGCAGGAAACTCCAACTAAATCCTTCAAGTTGTTTGATATATGATTCCCAAAAAGTATTTGGTACTTCTCTGGTGCTGTAAAAGTGCAGAGTGTAGTAATGGGGATATTTAGCAATATCTAGCAGATAGGGAAATTTAAAAGCTCTCTTACTCACCCCTCCTGTTGGTGAAGCTCCACAAGCAACGGTGGCCTTCAAGGACAAGAAGCTCCCGACTTACACAAACACAAAATGTAAGATAAGATATATTTATTGTCATTGTTATGGTGTAACAGTGAAATTTGTAAGGAGCAGTCCTCCAGATGCCTAAAAAGAAATGGTCTCAAGTAAAGTATTTAACTATAAGAAAATAAACAATAGAATTAAACTTATAACTCTAAAAAATATACAGAAATAAACTGTATAAAATGTACAATAGGATAAATTATAAAGCTAGATAGAAATTGAAAAAAATTATAATAATGATAAAAATAATAATGATAATAATAATACTATACATAACACATGTCGTTACAAGTTTGAATGTACTACTGTATAAAGATGGCGGTGCAAGATGAGGGAGTGGACAGGCTCCTTATTTTGATAGAAAAGGCTCATTGGAGCATAAACAACATATATATTCAAGTGATAATAAATTGATTTAAACATACTTGTGAATATTATACTCCAGTCTGTTCTGCTAAATGCTGCTAAATACTACACCCAGCACTTTTAAGCTTTCATTATTTCTTCATTTATAAGATAATGAAACCCATATCTGTGCGTCTTGACTCACAGAGCATGTATGTTGTTCTTATTCAAGAGCAAATACGACTTAAAACAGGGGTTGTGATTAAAAGTAGTAAGTGCAACTGATCTAAAATGACTATTACTGATATTTGAGTGAAGAAAGAGGATGTGATGTCATGATTGACAACTTTGTTAACAAATGAGGCTTCTGCAGGACTATAGCAGAGTACAGGAGGCACGGTGAGAGGAAAAATAAATACAAACTAGGGATGGGACATGATTTTCGAATATCTTCATATTCGTTCACTTAGTAAAAATTGAGGAGTTGCTGCAAATATTTTCTGATTTTAAAAGTACACATTTTCATTGTTTTCACCGGTGCCTGGTTATAATAATCTCACACCACTTAACATGTATTTCCAGAGATTGAGCATGGCTGTAAAATGTAAACATACATGCCATAGAGCGTCCTGCTGCAAGGCTGTTAAAGTGTGTAGTTAGACTTCATGGTCCACTGCAGGTTGTTGATACTTCTGACTTCCAGGTGAAGCTTTGTTTCACCCCATTGTCATTGAACTTTCCATAACCATGAGTGTCCACCTCAAATCAACGAAAGCATCTGTTCTGCTTTGGACCGTACTGACCTGAGAGATCATTGACGCTGATTGGCTAAAGTTAAATTTGTGTTCTGGCTAGAGACTCCAACAGCCTCCCCAAGCAATATATCTGTGCATGTCTTGGCTCTAAAAGGTGTACGGTTTTGGCTTCACTTCTTAGTGTGGGAGGAGATGGGGGCAGGCCGTCCATATTAATATACAGAGAGAGAACAGCCATACAGTCCTGTTCTGTTTATTCATTAACTGGAAAGAAGTTTACCTTCTTACTCCGATCATGCTGTAAACATTACCTCCTGCTGTGTTTTTACAAAAGGGCAACAGGAGACAGTCCTGTATTCACCCTGTCATGAGAGCCGAAAACATGACGATGCATTAAAGAGTGATGAAGTGCTTCATTATGAGAGATCATTTTTAAAAGGGTAAAAAGTACTGTACTGAGAGACCCTGTAAAATATATTTAAAAATGCTTCTGTTGTCTGTAAAGTCTGAGCTGGCTTTAATTGGCAGTGCAGCAGGAAACAACTCCTCGCAGGTCTGACCTACAACGCGTGTGAATCCAGACTGAAAGCTGAGCTTTAATTAGGCTTACAGAGAAAACACAGATTCAACCTTTATTTTCTCTGTAAGCTTAATTAAACTTTGATTCTTCTCTTCACCTACCACATCATTCACATTTTCAACACAGTAGTTTAAAGCACCGATACTTAAACACTCACTCTGTTTATGATTGGTGTTATGACATATGAGATGATAAAAAGAACAGGATTAGCAGCCTTTTTGAAAACAATCAGCTTTACGGTAATTGTACTCACTGTGTTGGATGATTCATAAGTTTTGTTTACTGCTGTTTTCTTGCAGAAGCTCAACGATAATAACAGCTGCCATCAGCCTTTCCTCCCCCTCCTGTCGCTCCGCTCTTTGTTTATCAAGGATTAATTAAGATTTGCTTAGCAACGGATACCTCATTAAAACACCAAATATAGTTCCCTTCAAAGTTCACACGAGTTAGATATTCATAAGAAGTGGTTTCAAAGTGGATCAAATATTTATTCTGTGTTACTTCTTATGCGAGGGGGCATGCAGAAAAAGAAAAAAGGAGAATATTTATGGGATGAAGGGGGACAGGAGGTATTTAGGGGGAAATTGTGTGTGTTCATGCTTTGTCTCTCCTGCACCCTCCTCTTTCTTTGCTCCGTCAGGCAAAGTGTTGGAATTTGAGAACGTCTTTTACTTTTTGTTATTTCCAGATGAAGAAAGACTCCAGGCCAGAGCACGGTGGTAGAAATAGGACAGAATATCTTATTTTAGTCAGGAAATGTTGCAGAATGAGGATGTGATTGTGTGTTGTGTGTGTTTTTATCTGTGGATTTTGTGTGATTGTGGATGAAACTGACTTATTTAGCTCGTGCTGGTCAAGCTCTCCATTGTCCCATGGCTTCTTCTATTTGACGATAATAGTGGATTAACAGCTGAAATTGTAAACTGTCATTTCAGTACTAAATGAATTGTTGATTTAGACAGAACTATATAAACATAGCACCTTAATTCAAGCCAAATAAATCAAGTTTTCCCTCTACAATGGCAGCTACAGCCAGCAGGTTTTATCAGCAAATGCTATAGCTTATAAAGCTTAGAACGAAAAGGCTGTCTTAAAATGTCTTTATAGTGTTTTGCTTCAGCACAGTCAAGAGCAGAAAGTCGACATCCGTACATTAATAATATGTGTTTTCAGCTCCTGCTTAGATAAGCTCTTTTTTTTTCTTTTCTTTTCGGTTCTATTTAGCAGTTTTCCAACTTTTTCAACCATTTCCTCTGATACAGAACATTTAAACTCAAAGGTTGTACTTCAAGGCACATCTCTCTGTTTGTGTGACATTTGAACCCAAAATACATGGTTCTAAGATGAGGAACAACCTTAAAAGCAACGCAAACATTTTTTAAATTTAACTCCACCATTAGTTTTAAATACTTTTAAGAGGCGCTGGTGACCTAGATTTGTTTTCTAACGTAGCCTTTTTGTGCATTTCTGAAGCAGCATGCCGTGTTTGTCCACGCTCACCTCCATGGTCTATTGGGAGCACTGGACGGCATGAAGTGCAGGAGGCTTTCATCGAGCACCTGTTGACGGGCTTAACCACCGACTTCTTTGCTTCCTATTTACTGTTGTAGCCGCAAAGTCTTCTCTTGTTGACAGTTCATTCATATTTCACACTTGTGAACACCAATCAGTGGAGGAATCTTATTTCAGTGGTATTATGTGAATGTATAGCTGATGAATAAGAGGGGGGCTTTGATTGAATGTTACCATTCCCTTTCTAAAGTGGATTGAGAACTCAAAGATGTCAGCTGACAGGAAATATATGGAAACTTAATGTTTATTGTTAAGACTGTTTTCTGAGGTGTCCACTCGCATATTGTTCAAAATTAAAACATCTACAATACTTAAAAATTAACATCCATGTTGAAAATGATAATCATGCACTTTAGCAACTACTGTCTGGTGGGTTGAATATGGATCTCCAAAAATTCTACTGAAAAACAAAAGGACAATGTGCTGCATTTAAATGCCACAAAAGCTTCTAACAGCCTGCTGTAGCCGTAGAAGGCAGTTTGAACTCCTCCAGATACAAAGCAGATCATAGTTTAGGATTTCTGCGAAGGCACAAGGGGTGGCTATTTAGATTTCAGGAGGTCCCTGCCACCCCAAGCCATCTGGACACACTTCTGCTCCAATCCAGTTTTGGGATTTTTTTCAATTAGGGACGGAAACACAGACCATTAAGACGAGAAAGCGAAACTCCTGCATCTACAGCTGCAGTTATTGAGAAACAAGACAAATGTGAGCACTTTGGGTCGAGCATTTAAGTAGTTTTGGTATCTGGAGAGAGCTAAATCTCCTTGAATCTGTTTTCCCCCTGTGCCACTTTCCAGTCAGCTGAAGTTTTCTCCTCTTCCATCTCATTTCACTCGTCTCTCAGTGCTCCCCGGGTCTCTATATTTCTATCACACCTCACCTATTTGTGTATAGGCTTGTTTATCTCTGCCCCGGGGACAACTTTGTTACTGACTGGATGTACAGAGTAATTCTCTGTTCTCAAAACTACAGCCCCACACGGCAGTGGTCCCAGATATGCAGCCTCTGTGACATTTTCTCATCGAGCAGGTTCCCTTCTGAAAATACTAAATGCCAGGCGAACACCACGGGGCATAATTAGACCACTTTACACTGGAGAGAACCACACACACACATTCACACAAACACACACACACACTGGCACTGCGACTTTGCTCCCCATGCCCACCACTGTCCTGCAGTCATTTATTCTGCTTTACTAATAGCTTTAATGGTTTTTCAGGGATCCTGTAAGCTGGTGGCTGCACACAGACTCTCTCTCTCTCTGTCTCCGCTCTGTCTCCATTAAAAAGCTCTAAAAGGAGCTGAATCTGTACTAATGCAATCAGTTGACAAGCACTTGATTGTAGAAGCTGCTCATTAAGACATAGTTAATTGTTGTCCTTTTCACTTAATTGCCTAACAGGCTATGATTACTCTCTTGTACACACAGACACGCACACACACACACACACACACACACACACACACACACACACACACACACCTACACACACACACACACACACACACACACACACACACACACACACACACACACACACACACACACACACAAATACATGCACATGAATCTATTAGGTCAGGGAATGATTTTGTCCAGCAGTATTCTGAACTTGAGGATGTACCTCAAAGTATTCATTCTAGTGTAAGCCTTTAAAAGAAAAGCTCAGTTCCCCACAATCAAAACCATTTTTTACTAATTATTTTTTACCTTATATGTCCAAGCAAACTTGTGATCCATCACACTGAAGAAACATGTCTGGATATGTGAATGAGCAGCCTGCTCTCACTCGTCATTTATAACATCATAGTAAGATGTATCACGCTTCATATTTCACGACATAGTCAACCTTCAAACAGGTTTTTCTAGCAAAATGCTTTGATGCTGGAGCCATGGAGTCTACTGTCTCCCTTGCCTTAGTCTAAATCATCCAGGATAGATGTTGATGTCGAGGCTGAGGGGCTGAGAGGTTGAGAGACTTTGCAAAGTGAGATTAGAAGCTAATCTGGATCTGGAGTTTTCAGCATTACAGAGCTGGCTTTCTTTTAACTGAGCTGGAATTGAAGCTTCTGTAAAGAAAGGAAGGCCCAAAGATGATGTAGTACTGGTCCATTATTGTGATGGATTCCACAACATAAACAAGTTTTAACAGGTTCAATGATTGATTTGTATGCCACATGGGGATGAATGGATGTCAACGATGTGAAAGAAAATTCTAAAAGTTCCACAGCATACATTTAAAAAGACTCAACTAAATTTTGAGTATGTACATCAGTGGTGCCATATAGCGGGGAAGAGAAGGAGGGAAAGAGAGGAGAGAGAGGAGAAAGGGCGACAGTATGTCACTCAGTTTTTCTCCAGGAAAGGTTGGTATAGTCTTTGAGTGGTTGAAATCAACCTGTATGCTAGTTTGATGTCCACAATGAGATGAACTAAGTTTGAGCTAATTATACTATATGGGTTTCCCCGCCCTCCCTACCAGACTCAGCAGCTGATATGTCAGCAGGTGAACTGTCTCCCCACAACTCCCCCCAACCCAATGAACAAGAAGGTGCGCAACCTAGCATGTCAATTAGCATTATTGAAGGGGGTCTGTGGGAATCTCTTTTTTCTCTCTCTATCTGTACTATTACAAAAGCCCATAAAAACATAGCTATAGCTAAGCTACATAAGCTACAGCCTATAGTCTGTTTTGGATGCTGGGCAGGTTGTAGCATTGAGGGATTTAGTTTGTTTTAATGTCACGTCTGGGTCGATTGGATCCTGCAGATGTGGTTACAGCAGTTGCACAGGGTTGTTGTGGCCTTTGGTGATGGAGCCCATTGTGATATTTTTTCATGGGGCCCAAAATCGTTAGCGGCGCCCCTGCACACCATGTTTATTTTGATCTTATTCTGTATCAGACAGTTTTTCAGGCTTTCAGATTCAAAGCTTAAAATGGAATGATAATTAAGACACCATCACCATTTATCTTTAATATATCTTAAGGAGCCACTGTGCTTCTGTTTTCCCAGTCTGAGTAGAATTCTTCATTACAAGCAAACTTACCTCAGTGTGGGGAATTTGTGCAACATGACAACCTCTGATGTTTCATTTGTTACTGGATACTAGAAATATCCCATTGAGGTAGTTTATCAGCCTCCTATAATAAAAAGGTCTCACCCAAACATCAGAATGTGCACACAAACACACACACTCTAACACACAGATTCAAGCTCAGAGCAGCAGTGTATTTACAATTTCAACTTTTAGTTCATCTCTGTCATCCGTCTGCTTTTTAACCCACCTCTCAGTCGTTGCCCCACTTATCTCTGTGATAAAACCTGCACTCAGTCAGTCCGTCCGTCAGCAGCCAAACAGAGGCGTAAACTGAACCAGTCCACATTTGAATAAAGAAATGACTGGAGGCTGCAGCTTTGCATGTGCAGCTTGGATTTGCTAATGTGTCGTAGTAGACTCCAGGTCATTCTGGGAGTGGATCGAGTCAGATAAAGGAGAGCAAAAGCAAAAACAGATCTTTTAGACCGCGAGAGAGAAGCGGGAGAAGTTATTCCCTTGTTTTTGACCTGAAGGGAGCATCTGTGGAAACTGAGGAGGAGCCATGGGTTGTGACTATCAGTGCGATTGTATCTGGGTAAGACATCGCTGGACAGGCTTTCTTGAAATATGGGAAAATTCAATAACATGTATACTTTCTTCTGACTGTGATTTTACATGAAAACGTCTTCACAACTACATTTATTTTTAGGGGGCTGCTGAATCTCTTTGAGAAACTAGCAGGGGAGCTAACTAGCACCATGTTAGTATGCTTGGGACATGCTAGCAGAGAAGGAGACAGTGCATTCAAAGTCTTTTTAAATGTGTGTCTGCATCATGAGGGTTTACTGCTGGCCAACACAAGGCCAGTCCTCAGTTTATTAATTAAAAGGGAATAGTTATGTGGATCATAGATTATGATGAATACTTTTGCCTCATGATCACCAAAGTAAAAAGTGTACCCACTTATTCAAACTCTAATTCTGTTCCAACATTGGGGATAGGCTTTAGAGAGACTTTTAGACGGACAAGCTTCAGGAGATTTGACCCTTGAAGATTTGATACTTACCACTAAAGATCTGGCTTTCAGTGTATCTTCTCTCTGGTGACATCAGGATGAACAGATTTAAGAGTGATCTCAGCTTGAATCCATGAGTTACAGGTTACAATGTGGTTTATTTTGTTTCAAATCGAAGCTTTCATTATCCATTAAGCATTTTTGGAAGGATAAAGACACTCTGCCTGTTTGGGACACTGAAGTTTGGTAGCTCGTCATCCTTGTCATGAAGAATCTTTGGTACTTGCTCTTCAGGAAGCCAACTTGTTTTCTTGATTACAGGTTGATGATGAGGTTCAGCTTCACTGTTAACATCATTCCAGATTTAATCAGCCCAGTCCTGTGGTGTATATCCTGACTGGGGGAGGATATATAAGATGAGATGATGGAATAGCAAGTTTTTCTGAGGGATTCCTCTTGATAGGATTATATTCAGGGTGATGTTATTACCCGGCTTTTTTACTGATCTTTCAACTGTGTAAGATGCTTGATTCTGATTGGTCAAAAACCCTTGATAACCCCTTGACCATGGTTATTAACTTTTACTAACATGAGCAATGACAGAGGCAAACTGATCACACGTCATGTCAAATGACGAAAAGAGTTCCGAAACATTTTACTTCTGCTTGTTGACACCATAGACCATAAGATGAGGTAAAACCGTTAGCTTCCATTAGCATCATATTGGTAAACAACACAGATGAGCTGACAGACACCTGAATTTCCCTTCGGGGATTAATGAAGTACATTCTATTCTATTCTATATTTAGTGCAATGAGATGGTTTGACTAGAAACGAGACAGATTCATTTGGAAAGATTTGAGTTTTTTTTTTTTTTGCATCAGAGACATCGTCCAATCATCTGCTGGCACTTTGATGCAAAGCTTGTGAGTATTTGGGATTTGTTTCCTCAGTAACTGACATTATGTGAAATTCAGTGATGTGCAAAACTTCCCAAAGAAAACACTTAAGTAAAAGCAAAAGTGCTGATTTTTAAAAACTACAAAAAACAGCTTCTCAATTTCAGTAACATGAGTAAATGTAATTTGATACTACAGGTGGTTACTCTGTTAAAGATGTGACGATGATCACTCTTGTCTGGTTTGCGTGGGAATCTCTTTAAGTGAAATCTTAACAAAACTTGCTCTCTGTCATTTAAATATCTGTTGTTATAACTTGTTTGTCATGGAAGCATCAGCTTAGTATTTTGGCTTCAACAAACGTGACCTGACCCACATGGTTTCTCAGTTTTTAGCTCTCTGGCTCTTTATTATCATCAAGGTCAAGATTGTTTTTGTGGAAGACCATGAATGAACCTGAGTTGGAAAGAAATCTCTGGCTTGAAAGTAGATAGATAGAAAGTTAGATCAAAATGTCAGTCTAATTAATAGCAATCAATAGTGTTGGTGAGTCTCAACATACTCGACTAAATACACTCCGCTACAGCTGCTTGAGGATTTGTCCTAGGCGTGTGTGTGTGTGTGTGTGCTTGTGTGTAGGTATGACTCCACTGTTTTGAAAGTGTGAGCGTCCATCCATCTTCTGTCTCTCCTGCCTCCCTCTCTTCTTTCAAATCCCCCCTTTGCTTTTCAGTGATGCAGGCAGAGGGAGGGATGAGGGGGAAGGAGAGGGAGGGGTGCAGATGGTCTGGTGAGAGAGAGAGAGAGAGAGAGAGAGAGAGACAGAGAGAGAGAGGCAGAGAGTGAGTGGTGAGCGGCGGGCTTTTTTGGCAGGGTCAGCCGGTGGGAGGGCCCATTGTGATGCAACGTTGCATAAATAATGCCACGGGGCTTCTAAATGCTCCGTTGCCATGGGGACCTTTGTGCCTCAGTGAACACTTGGTGTGTGTGTGTGTGTGTGTGTGTGTGTGTGTGTGTGTGTTGCATGTCCCCCGAGGAGGCAGAGAGAAAGAGGCAGAGACAGAGGGGCTGAGTTGCAGTCAGCTCAAGTGACACTTGTAGTCTCTCTCTCTCTCTCTCTCTCTCTCTCTCTCTCTCTCTTTCTGTCTCTCTTTCTGTCTCTCTATCGCTCGCTGTGTTTGAGTCAGGACAGATGAGTGTTTGGAGGACGGAGGGGGAACATTGTTGCTGCTTTTTGACCGGAGGGGAGAGAAGAAGAAGAAAAGCGGGATACTGTTTGACTGTGTGTGTCTCTGTAAAGTATGGTCCATGTGAAGGTATGTGTGCTCCCTGCCTCTATCCTCTCTTTCAGTCTGTTGTTTTTTTTCCTGTTTTTAGACAGCAGCTCTTCTCTGAGTACATTCCATCATGGCCTGAGCGTCCTCCTCTGCAGTAACAGGTGTCCGCCTGTCAGCCCCTGAATTGGAGGGAGCTGAGATGAGGGGAGAAAAGGAGGGAGCGATGGCTTTTGTTTGGGTTGTTTTCAAGAAGCCTTGCAACTGAATTTCTCACGGCTTCGACATTCAGCAAGTTAGTCAGCTTTCTTAGCCGCTCAGCTTCAGCTGCAGGAGCACCAAACAAACAAACAAGCAAACAAACAAAGACAAACAAAAAAGTGTTTCATCCGATCCTTCATCTGCTCTGGAGATGTTGCCTCCAAGTATGTTTGTTTCTGCCCAGTTTTCCCTGTCTTCTGGTTCTTACATCAGCTGATTGGATTGATGTGACTTTGCAGAAAGACAAAATCTGATCCCACAGGAGAGCATGCACTTTTCTTGAGTGGAGTTGTGTTCAGATGCAGTTGTTGTTTTCTTTTCCCCTGAATGATGGAGTTCTTGCAGCTGGTAGCCAGTTTGTGTTTTGCATGAAAGGATTACAGCTTTTTATCTTCATGTGAGCCTTTAAGTGATGAGATCACAGCCTCTCAAATCATCTGTGTGTTTCTTGCAGATGATTGGCTGCACGCTAAAACTTAAGCAAACACTGCGATGATTGATCTCAGGCCAGTAAAGAGCTAAACCCGTGTAAGCAGTTTTACTACATGGCTTTTATTTGTGTCCATTTCAAACATGATTTATGATCAGCTCGGTAAATACGGCCAAGTCGACACAGCTGAAGCAGCCAGGTGATTCTTTTATGACTATTTCCGTCGAGCAGCTATATTTTCATCCTCAGTGCCGAGTAAACACGACTATGTATCATCATGTTGACATTGTGTAAACAGGGAAGAGTGTGCGTGTTGCACTCGCTGTTTAACAGGATTCACACTTGAGAGACTTAGCATTAGTGTGTGTGTGTGTGTGTCAGTGTGTTGGTGAGAGTGTGTGCAAGCATTACAGCATCTCACAACCTTTTCCACATTTAGCGTTTTATAAGCGGACATATCTGCTGTTTGGCAGCCACTCAAAGCACTCAACTGTGTCATGAAGTCAATGGGAAACTTTCCATAACCCTGTCATTGTAAGAGCATCAATATACGCACATAATGTTACAGCAGCATGTCTTAAAGGCATGTAAGTGTATGCATAATCCATGCAAATACATTCGAACATGCCTGTGTGTAAACGTGCATGTGTGAAAATGCAGCAGAGGAACATGTGCAGATGTATGGCCAACATGTTTCTTGTGTGTGTATGAGCATATGTGCGTCCAGTTAGCAGTAAGATGGTGCATAATTGCAGTCGAATTTGCAATTTGATTAGTTAAGTTATTACATTAGTGATTCATTAAAGTCAAATAGCATAATTATGGTGGAGAGCCTGAAGCAGCCGCAGGCATCATCAGCGTTAAAGTTCCCACAGTCCAGCACGCTGCTCCACGTCAGTGCTCTCTGATGCTGAAAATACACATTGTGTAATCACTATGAATGAAATTAATGTTCATCCTTGCTGGGAAGCACATTGTTGTGTTCTATTTTTGAGGCATTAAGAGTTTTAAAAAGTACCATAAAGTAAAGTGCAACCAGAGCAGTCTGACTTTTTTATGGATTTTTAATGACGTTAAATTACTTTTTGCCTCTGTGATGGTTTGTAGTCATTTGTCATGCACATTTACTATCTGAGCAGGAGCTTAGTTCAGTGTGTTGTGAAGTCTCTGATCACCCTCATTAGGTTGTCAGATGAGTAGAAGAGTAATAAATATAGTCCGCGTAGTGTGCATGCTTTTATAACTTCACACATACTCACACAGAATTACTTTTTGAGTCTCATTTTGATGGAAACTATTAAAACTGAATGACATTTAAAATGATCCATTCACCTTCAGATCCCAAATTTAGATTTTTATAGCTTTTAGATGGGCTCCTCTGTATTCAAATACTGTCTCAACAAAACTGATGGATCATGTTACCCGCTCTGACATGACTTATCACAACTCATCAGCTTTAATATGTGGGAAACCTTCAGAAAACTGACATGCACCGCATCAATCTAAATGAGCAGGACCAGAGCTGCAGTGAAAATGAACTGTAAGCTCTTGATTGGATTTAAAAATCAACTATAAGTTATTTTCTTGTTTATGATTTTATACAAATTGTAAAAAATCAGTGAAGTGCAATGGGCTGTAATGAACGCAGCAGCAGGAGCAGCAGCAGTGGACATAAACACTATAATCAGCTGCTGGTTTGTTTGAGATCCAGGTAATTACTGGTTATTCATCCCACTTTGAACAACATCAGTTATACACAAACACAATCAGAGAACCAGTCGTAGGGGACTGATTCACTCCCTCACATACCGGTGGTTCAAGAGAACTTGTCCGGTAACTACATTTCTTGTGTTTACAAAAATCCTCATAGACAACAATACACAAACAAACACTTTCACTTCATATTTGTCTTGAGTCATGCACTGGAAAAAATGCCCCTCCAAAAATAATAAGAAAAATAAACGTATCTAAGGTACTTTTACCTTGAAATAAGCAAAAAAATCTGCCAATAGAAGAAGTGAAAATTTGCTTGGTAAGATTTCTTAAAATAAGATGTAATATTTAGAAAACTGTGATCTTAAAATTAGCAGGGAAAACTTATTTTAAGCAATATTTCACCAGTAATTTAAAGCTTAGTGTCTCAGAATAAGACAGGAATATTAACAATTAATATTCTCTCACTCAAAAAAAGATTTTTTTAGCACTAATACATTTCATGTCAACTTCTTCATTTGAGATATATTCACCTTAATTTGAGTTGTATTATAGCGGCACTTCTCTAGGTTTAAGACCATCTTGTACTTGAAATAAGATGACAAAGTTTAATTTGAGCATTTTGAGATGTAATGTCTTCTCATGGTGAACTGGATATACTAATATTCAGTCATGTTGTTTTTTGGGATAAGCCAGCTATGCTCTAAAGTAGGTGTTTCATTGTGTGCATGTAGTTTGAGGATGTATTTTTTTATCTGATTCAGAAGAAACAGTGTCTGAAAACTGTGACCCACCCTTAAAAAAACTTGTCTTTCTTTCTTTCTTTTATCAATGGATCTGTTTTCTGATAGATTCTCCAATAAAATGAATTTACTTAAATCAAGTAAAGGGTTTGTCTTAAATCAAGATAATCCGTCTTCTACAAATAAGATCTCAGCTTGAGAAATGTCTGAAATGTAAAATAAACCTTGTTTCTTCTAAATTACAACTCAAAACAAGATCATTTCAAGATTGTTTGACTTAACAAGATATTTAAGATGTATTAAAACAAGTCCCTCTATCTTGCGCAAATGTTACTTGTTAAGTAAACTTATCTTAAATCAAGTGAGAGAAGACATTTTGACTAAAAATGAGACAATTTCACTTGGTAAGATTTTAAGTTTTTGCAGTGTGTGCTGTCACTTAAAATATAATCTGGATGAAACAGTTCTCCCTTTCATGATTAAATGTGCATCATGGCTCCTTCATTGAATTCTACTACAGTAGCGTTTCTCTATGTCGGCACCTTTGATTGAGTGTATGTTAAAGCATTGGCTTCACTGCTGCAGCTGCTTCATGGTCAACTGTACTTCTTATTCCAGTGTGTTATTTATCTCTGCTGATTTAGAACTGCTTGAGTTAAGCACAGCAGACTGCATCCTCTTTTAGTCTTGGTTGTCCTCGTTTCAATCGACACTTTGCTGCAACATAACGGATAAGTAGAAGTTCTTCTACTTCAAAGAGTGCAGTGACTCAGACTTTGAATTTATCTACCACTAAGCCAGTAGTAAGTATACAGAACATTGAAAACCCCTGCAAGGATATTTTTTTTAGCTGGTGATGAAACAGACTAGAAGTTATACTTTTCTATGAACTACAAAAGCAAAGCAGACCATCAGCAACTGAGCTGATATTTTCTATATAGTTCTTTTTAAAGTTGGAATCAAGGCCTCAGGGTAGGTGTACGATGTTTTACAGCACAATGAAGGAACTGGAAGTTCCATCACACATATTCACAATGAATCAGATGTTGAATTGTTAAAAGAAAGCAGGATTTAATTTTTGTAAAAAAAAAAAAACGACAAACAAAACACTTTACCCACCACTTTGTTCACAGGGGGCGCCAAAAACTCTATTAACCATCTGGAGTTCCTTTAATCTCCATCCATATCAGTTCCTAGCGTCAAATCCTGCCATCTTCCCAGAAACTGCTATAAAATTATTATAAGTTCATATTTTTTTCCACTTTAAATGACTCAATCTTATAAAACTACTTCAGCCGGAGTTTTTTTTTATCAAATATGAATTGTATTTTGGGGACTTTAACCCTTTAACTGCCAGTATGTTTACATAATTCAACAAAAAACTGAAATATTTTCCAAAAAAAACATTCAACCAGAATTTGTTTATTATTATTATTATTAGGCCCTGAGATGTGTTAATGATTGGCGGTGACATTGATTTTGATGCATTATTTTTTTTTGCAATGCAGGTTTTTAAAAAAAACGCCCTTGTGAGTGCTAAAACGTGACACCTTCCCAGAAGCTGCTCTAAAAAGGATATAGATTAATATTTTTTTTAACTTTAAATGACTCAATCATATAAAAGTAATTCAGTTTGAGTTTTTAATATCAAATATGAATTGTATTTGGGGGATTTTAACCCTTTAATCAAAAGCTATTCACATGAGCTTTAAGTGTTTTTGCAAATGTGTGATTCATCCCCTTGTTTAGAATTAAAGCAGAGTTAGCAGTTATTTAAGTTATTAGTTATTAGTTAAGTTTTTATATCACCAAAGCTTTTATGCATGGCTGAGGTAGAGGGGTCTATGAGTCAATATGAACAAACTGCAACACAATGCTGTGGAAGCAGTCTTGAGGAATTATGTTTATCAAAGTCATGATTTAGTGTCTTTTCTTCAAGTCACAAGAAGTATGAAAAAACTGAAAAGTCATATGAGATGCATTTACTAGAAATAAGTAAAAGACACTTCATTAGATTTGTGTTTCTGCAGTGTATCTTCTTTGCCTCTCCTTCTATATAAGTGCTAAACTAGCCCTGATATGGCATCAGCACCATTAACAGTCCCCTCTAATGAACCAGCCTTTGATATGATGGGAAGAATCTGGATGGATCTGATTTCCAGCGTGAATTTGGGTGGAACTTTGTAAATGAGGTCCATTGTTCACAACAATAGAGACGTTTTTTATGCAAATGTGACCCCCAAACCGAGATGCTCTTAACAGTAACTCTGATACATGTTGCTTCACATGATCCTGCTGGTTTAATGTTTCATTCTTCAATTACCCCAGAGAAGAAATGTACTATCCACAGATTTTTAAAGTTTGTTAATATAACTGTTGCTCAACAATGACCTCAACTTAAAAAGATCCAACACCTTCAGATCATATGGAATAAGAATAAGGTACCCCATGGGGTTACAGTCCTTGCAGTACAGGATCATTTCCTGGTCCCGTCATGATTTTTGCATGTCAACCCCCACTCTCGCCCCACATTTCCTGTCTCTCTCTCTCAAGCTGTCCTTGTAGTTAAATCAATAAATGTATGTTGTGAAAATCAGCATTATCCTCTGGTATCTTGTATTGACTGGCCGTAACAAACACACATCGGTAAGTGAATAAATGGAGAACTGGCTCTTTCTTTTTCCACTCTACTACAAAATGTAGGTTAACATGAAACAACCATGAAACATTTAGCTTAAACATAAGGCCAAACTCTGTCTGTTTCCCAGTGGCAGAGTAACAAATGTCACTCTGGTGATAGCTTGAGTCTGGAGTCACATTTTTGCAACATATCAAACTCTTCTCAGTGAATATCTGGCAGTGTGAAACTGGCAGACACGGTGTTATCTGGCCTGTTTTCCCCAGCACAGACGGCAGAGTCTATTTCACAACAATTAAAAATGTGACAGAGACAAGTGGAGCCAAAATTATGTTCAGGATGACTGTAAATGTGACAGTAAATAAGTAGACAGAATGTTTTGACAGATTTCCTCTCTCTCTCTCCCTCTCTCTCTCTTTCCAGGAGTTGCAGTTTGAACGTCTGACCAGGGAGCTGGAAGCCGAACGACAGATTGTAGCCAGTCAGCTGGAGAGATGCAAGCTTGGCTCTGAGACTGGAAGCATGACTAGCATCAGGTGTGTGTGTGATGCGTTGTGTTTTGTGTGTTTGTCTCACACCCGTCACATCCTTTCCTGTACACTCTACCCGTGTGTGTCAGCTGCACTGTTGCAGGTGACTGGCTTTACAGCAGGTCACATTACGGGCACACTCCTTGATTTGTGTCCAAATGTCGTCTCTGTGGTTCGAACCACAACTCAAATATTCTGTTGTTTTGGTTTGAACATCAGAGGAAGACTATGTTCCTTCTCCCACTCACACTGCAGCACTTTCCACACCATCAACAGGATGCAAACTGACATTGTTTAAATTGTACTTGTGTTTGTTGTGTTTGTTGTTGTGTTGGGGAAGCTTCTTATGTCATCCGCCGCAAACCCTCACAGGGCCCAGAGGACAAGAGAAGTAAAGGAAACGGAAAGAGAGATTTAAGGGAGTGAGACGGAAAGGTTTGATTAAACCAGACGTCTACTCCTGCTCCTGAAACCTTGATTTACATCACTTTTGTCAATGTTGAGTGATATTACTCTTACAGATGAATCAAAAATTCTGTTAAAAATGAACGATTGGTGTTGAATTTAAAGCTGCTGTTGGTAGTCGTGATATAAACATCAATTCTGAGAGAGATTTAAAATGTCAACACCCTCCTCTCTCTGCTGCCGTAACCCCACCCTCAAAAGATTGCTGTGCGCATTCTATGAGAAAGTAGGGCTTTCACAGCCAATCAGGGCGACGTAGTGGGATCGCCACTCGACCAATCAGGACAGAGGGTTGGGGATTAGCTCTGATTGGTCATGTGATAACGGGAACAAGCGGAATAATAGCATTGCTTGATACAAAGGCATTGGAAAACACAGAGATTTCGCCATAATCTCAAATTACTTCACAAAAGTACTGTTTTTTATACCATCCCTGATAAAGAAAATGATAAAGTTGATGATGTTGAGAGCTGACAAGAGGCTTTGAGAAGATTTGATATTCAATTCAGCCTCCTAATTTTAGATACACTTAAATTTCATTCAACCAGTGACAACATTTTCTCCTCCAGAGAAGCAGAAATGTTCAAAAGAGTTTTTTACAACTACAAGAATACAAACAACCATTTATTTATTTATTTATTTATTTATTATTTAAAAGGACCATGCATATTAATTAACATTTCTGTAAATATGCGAGAGTTAGCCAAAAGGCTAGTTTACATCTGCAGTCCCTTGCCAGAGGTTAAAAAGGCTCCCTAAAAAGATCAAGATTAAACAAAGATAAAATAGGGTAAAATAAGATCAAAATAAGAAGATAGATGAGAAACCAAAACCAAAACAAACAAACAAAAAAGAGAAGAAAAGAAAAGTACAAATAGCACCATACAATTCAAAATGACTAAAAGCTACATAAGGACATGATATGACAGTTTTGAGAAAGTGTCCATGGACATAAAATACATGGTGCAAGACAATCAGGAAGCTGCAATGAGGAAATGTTAAAGAAGACACATGCAGACACAACAGGACAACATTCAACATTTGTCTACTTTTGTCCTCCCTCTCTTGCTCTGCAAACTAAACACACACACAGGTGAGGAGGACCCACTGTGATGAGGCTGTAATCACTTTATTAAATGTATTTTTTTCTGAAGTCTTTTAGAAAAAAGTGTAAGAAAAGCCTACGGCGTACCTTGAGACCTTATTTTGTGTGCATGGCAGGGGGAGGGGAAGATATAATGTGTCCAAGACTCACGACAGACTACAAGCTATTGACGGGATCAAGTTGCCATCCCGATTTTCTTAACTGCACACTACCTGCTTGTACTGAAGCACCTCAAAGCTCAGAGCTTAGAAGCGTGAAAAATGATTGAACATCACTTTGCAGAAGAACGATTTGAACTTCAAAGAAACCTGATGTCACACCGACACATTGATGCTAACAGGGTTAAAGTGAATTCACTTTGATCGTGTCGCTGAGTCATGATAAAATAATTAATCTGAGAAAATAGAGACTTTTATTATTGCATGACATAATCAAACAAAACCTTTAGCATTTGTGTGAGACACAAACACAGGTATGTGTTACACATGGACATAGAAATATCGTCCTCATGTCCTGCAGGCCTAGTATTGACCAAAGTGCAGGAATATTAGATGATTGGATGTTGATGCAAGAGATAGAAGCTGAGTCCCAATTCAGTGGCTGCATCCTTTAAGGGATGCACTTGTGTCACAATGGCGCGTTGAGAGTTTACCCTATTTCCATGACTCCTTCAAAAACGTCCGAAATGTATCCTTCTTTCCTCAGGCTTTGAAGGATGCATCAGCCGCATCCTACATGGTCCAACCTGTTCTGTGATTCTTTGTGTGCCAATTCCATTTAGATGGCGGACTTCCAAGCAGCCGAGTGATACACTGTTTAATGTTAGAATGGTTTCAACTGAACAGGATAGCTGATGATAAAAAAAAAAGGTATATATGAAATTCTCTGTTTCAGGAGGTTTTATTCAGTTATGAGAAGGGGTCAGATTAAAAACTGATGTCCCTTTAGGAGTGTAAAAAGCAAACAAGGCCATCAAAAAGAGGAGTGACTGTCGTTTACAGTTATTCTTTATTTCTGGGGGTATGTGTCAGGACCACTGCTGATACAGCCTTCTTTCACATGTTCCCCCATGTTCCTATTTTCTCTCATGTTACAGAATCAAAATTAGCAAAGGACTGCTTTATCCACAGGGGGCGCCAGAATCAACATGGACTGAAAGTATCTCACAGGAGCTCTAAAATGATAGTTTAGATAGATATATTGTTTTAAAGTGAGGTTTGATATGGCGTTTGAAGCCTGGAAGGAACAGATGATCTAGCAGCTGGGCAGGTTGAGGCAAACGTTTGAAAATCCTGGAAGAGTTGTGATCCTGAGGGAAAAGGAGGGAGACTGAGAATTACTTTGAGATTATGAATGAAACACAGTGAAAGTCTTAGGAAGATAGTCTGGCCGTAGAACAGTACCACATGAAGAACTGAACACTCTGGTGAAGACTGGTTGTGGAGCCAGGGTATATATAGTTTGATAGTTTGATTAGTGTACGGATCTCAGGTGTGCAGGTTGATTGACAGGAGGAGTGTAATGGGAGGGGAAAAAACTGAAACACAAGAAAAGAGGACGGAGCCATGACAGACGGGACACTAGCTTTGTTACATGATGCCAGGTGACAGTCTCAATCAACAAGGCCATCCTATTTCACTTCGGCCTGAGCGGTCTATGGAGGCTGTGAAGGCTGGGTCTTTGTAGCATGCTACCCCTGAATTGAGACGCAGTTCAAGTCTTTTTTTTTGTCTTTTCCTTTTATTTTTAAAGTGTGATGAGTAAATCAAACACTGCAGGACTTCACCCAGGAGACCAAACCAAAAGCAAAATGTGTGATAATGTTTAGACCTGCCATATTTCTTCTCAGACTAACCTAATTGTTTGGTACCCAAACCGAATCAAGAAACCTTGATACATGAATCTCATGTTCAAAAAGATGAACATTCTTGAGTCTGCAGGACAAAGAATTGATATTTGAATACCAGAGATGAGAACACTAATCTAATTAATCTAAAGTGTGATGATTAAACGTCTATTCATCTCTGTTTTTCCATTTTAATTCACCAGGTGAGACATGACCTTCTGCTATGCTCCCACAAACCCCAATCTGTTGGGTTCTCACTTATTCCTTGTTTGTGATATTCAGGCGTTAAAGCATTTTCAAGATTAGCTTTTTCTGCTGCAGAAGAAAGAAATGTAATATTATTTTAGCAAAATATGCCAACTCTGTCAGCATTATACTCCAGGTTGATCAAAGCTGCTTCTTTTCATAGTTTAAATGAATTTTGGCTCAGGTCTAACGGCACGACGCAAATCCTCGGCTTTGCCAACATGCCGAATAATTGTCTATTAAAAACAGCGATTGTGCAGCTGTCACTGGAATTCATTGGTCTGCTCAAGGCCATCTTTTCTTCATGATAGGAGGAGGTAAACTGTAAACAATGTGCAGAGCCTGACACATTATCTGCTGCTGATTGAGTTTGGACCTGAGCCTCATCTCTGCTCTGAGCTCAAAGAAACTCATTCTACACGGCCCATATGAGTCCCAGTGTGAAGACAGCACTCCCGACACAATGCTTCTAATGCACTTAGCCTGCCACTCAGGACAATGTAACACGATTACAGCCTCGGTCTCCACTTCTCTGCCCAACTGCCTCTCTCTTATACACACACATAAATAAACGCACACAATCCATCATCTTTTCTCCTCCTTTGACTCCGTGAATCGAGCCGGGGATCCCATCCGTGTGGAGCTAATTAGTCTTACGGTGTCGTAATTCTCATTTCAATTTGAGAGGTGGACCAACAAAGAGAAGGAAAGATGGCCCTAAAACCGATTCATTCAGCAGACTAATTAACTGGTGCATGCATTCAGCTCCTCGGTGCTGTCATGGGGCTGCATTGAAGGTGCCCATTTAAAAACGGCGGCAACATGGGAGATGAAGGAGGTACAGAGTCCAGAGTAGAAAAAGAAGCTCGTACTGCACTTCATCACCATGTGGCACCCGGACGGAATAAAGGCTGCCATGTTGCTTACTGGATGAGATGTGTGTGTTATTTAGGGAAGAGCAGCGTGTCTGGTGAATTACACTCTTCGTCTTCTATTGCTTTTTATTGGCTGTCCACTTTGTTTGACTTGGCGGTAATTACCAAATGGACAAACGACTACGCACAACACACAGCATCCACTGAAGTAATATGCTGGAGGTTTGTAGAGCCTGTCAGATTTATTGTTCAATTACGTCTGAAACATTAGTATCGCTGCTGTCCTGAATAGTTTTATTCATCACTCTTTGTCCTGGTAAACACAATTGGAGGCATTCATCGTCAGCTACAATACTTCTGCAGGAATTCATCTTGGTAGAAATCTTTGCCCCCTGTGTACAGCAATTAAACTAGATGCATCAACATATTTCAGCAAGTTTGATTGAGTATTTACTGTGTTCATCTTATTTTAAGTTCACTAGTTATTCTGTTGTTAAAGGTCATGAACTTTATGCTTTGTTGCCTTTATTTCCACTTTTTGGTTTAGTAATATTACCATAACTACTTTGGCATGTCCCAGGTGTGTTCTGGCTGATATTGCTGTGTTAAAGATATTCTTAAAGGTCATATTCTGTTCTGTTTGTACATTTCAGAATTGTGTCTGCTGAATCCAGGCTGTTGTCTTTCAGTTTATAACAATGCAGGTTTCAGGTCATTTTTTTGGATTAACCCTGTGGGGTCCAGGGTATAATTGGCCGTTTTTGACTCATTTTGATTTAACCTTTATATATCCCCTTAAAAACGTTTTACCTTGCCTTGTTTGGTGTCATTTTTTTTCAGCTCAACCCCACATGTGGGACTATGCAGTTATTTTTTCATTTTGACATAAAGTATTAACACAATAGACCTGAAATCACCCAAAAACCATAAAATCCGAATATGAAAAAGTTAGATTTTTAACTGTGAAAACAAAAACATTTTTAATGAACCATTTTTAAAACATTTACAACATTTGTAAATTTCAGAAAAATATGTTCAAATGTAGTAAACTACAAAGATATGTACAATTATTGACATTAAATGCAGGCAATTCCTCAGGCGAAAATCTTCATTCTCAATATCAGTCAATTTTTCCTTTTCCCCCAAATCCCTGTTTTTTTGCAGCATTTTTATTTGTGTTGGTGCAGATTGTTCTGACTGTGTCGGTGGCAAAAAACAAAATAAAAAGATATTTGGGACTATAAGGAGAAGGTGTCTCTAACTGGACTCCTGGTGTCCTCCTGCTAATTTACTGACATTGTTGGTGTTAGCAGTCTTGCTCAGTCACTCCATTGTACTTTTTCTGTGTTTTGAGAGCACACTAGCTTTTCCTTGCATGAAAAATATTCCCAAGATAGAAGAAACTGTAACTCTCAGATTAACTTCTTCACAAAAGATTTGACTTTATTTGAAAAACTTACTTCATTACAACCTAAAAGAGGAAAGAATAACTGCATATAACTACTCAACCATCCAGCGTTGTTTTTAAATAGGAGCTTGTGTAGTTCCTAACTTAGAAGGTTCATACTTGACCCTGAAAACTGTATTTGAGATCTTAAACAACCAGAGTTGGGCAAGTTAGATGACAACAGTCATACGTAACTTGTTAATAGTAGTAACTAGTTATTTTAACTGAGTTACTGCATCACACAAGTAATTTGTTATTTAAGAAAGTTTAGTGTTTCTTCTTTTCTCTCATTACCTCAATGTACCCTGCCTCTCGTCTCAGCTGTGTTTTGCTAATTAGCTCTCTGAACGCAGACGACTCAACAGTCGATATGTGAAGCATGTCTTCATTAACATACCTCACATTCAATCCGCTTAGTCCTCCCTGGCTTACAGATTGAGGAGCTGGTGTTGATTTAAAATCAAGCCTTGTCTGTTTGGATGGAGTGGCTCTTTCTTGGTCTGTATAGAGCAAAAGTGAGCTCATCTGGGTCACTGGTGTTTGCATTGCCGGGCTCTCTGGCAGCCAGCATTATAGAAGCGTGTTGTCTGATTGGATAAGAATTACTATAGTCTTGGTGGTGAAAAAGGGTTTCCTACCCGCATTAGAGTCACCACTAATAATGCACTTATATCCAAGACAGAAAGCTCATGCCTGATTGATCACCAGAACCGTGTGTGTTTACTTGGCGTCATACTTTTTCTCCCAGGATGCTCCTGTGCTGATTTGGATGTTACCTTTCCACCAAGTCAGATATTTTGTAGTTATTTGATGAAAAGTATGAAGCAATGAGTCTATTTTAGCCAGGGTTTTAAACAGAACCAAAAAATTTGACAACATCTCTCCGGTTTTAGCTTCCTTGCACTGGCTCCCTGTATTTAGAATTGATTTTAAGATTTTACTGATTACTTTTAAAGCTCTGCATGGTCTTGCTCCAAGCTATATAGCAGACCTTTTAATACCCTATGAGCTGACGAGTACATTGAGATCCTCAGGCAGAGGTTTACTGTGCATTCCAAATACTAAAATGAAAACAAAAGGGGACAGGGCGTTCGCAGTGAGGGGTCCGACACTCTGGAACCATCTGCCCGAGGAAATCAGGTCAGCTGAGTCAGTGAGCTCTTTTAAACCCCTTCTTAAAACATAATTTTATCGCAGAGCCTTCCCGGATTTTATCTGAATTTTATTTGACTTTATTTTATTTTAACCGTCTTAAGAAATATATTTTAAAATGATTTGATTCCTTTAGAGTTCTTTTAGGGGAATTTTATGTATTTTAAAATATGTTTATTCCTTTATCTTGACTTGTGTTTTTATGATCTGCCTGTTTTATTCTGCTGCCCATGTAAAGCACTTTGTAACCTGGTTTTGAAAAGTTCTCTACAAATAAAATTATTATTAATATTATTATTATTATTATTTTAATTGCCGTAATCTTAACAGTGTTATATATTTTGGAAAGTTGCTACATACACTACTAATTACAACAAATATAAATGAAGTTATGGTTATTCATTACTCAGTTACACATGTTTCTAACAACATTGAAAACAACAATATATGAGCTTTTCTGCACTTTTGAGTTTTTTAGCCTAAGATGCAACATCTAAACTCATAGTTATCCAAACGGATGAAAAAAGATCAACTCAATCACCAATCTACAAAGTTCATTAAGCACTGCATTAAACGTGTCATTAGTAATATCTTAAAAGAGTTCAGATCTGCATCTGTAGTTTCATGTTATCTGCCAAAGGAAGAGCTGCTCAGCCAGAAAGCATCCATTAAAGCCTGCTGGAGTATTCCTTCACAGACTTTCACAGAGGACCACCTCCGGCTCCCCCAGAAAAAAATCACAAGTTCACAGACTGAGGCACAGGAGATATAGAAGAACAAGTGGTGCTGTTATTATCACTGACAGTATGTGTTTAGATTATTTGGCTCATGATAGAAACAGCTTTGCCGTAACACCAGTAAAAAAGAAATAGTCTAAATTATTAATGGTAAGAACAAAAGTTGTGACTCATGCTCCTCATTTTTTCTCAGTATTTAGCTGACTTCTAGTTGACTTTAGTTGTTTTAAATAATCGGATGTGACAACTCTATTGAAAAAAGCAGCAATGAAGTTATCACAATAATGAAAGTGTGTCTCAGGATGGGCAGGGCGAGCCAGAGAAAAGCTGAATTATGAATGAGAGTTAAGTGCAGCGGGGGCTGGCGGCTCGGGAATCTGCTCCTGTTGTGTGGTGGCAGATAAAGACTTTCAGAGGTGCTAATGAGACTCTCAGCTCTGCCTTTGTTTCCAGTTTTAATCAGTCTCCACAGGTCACAGAGTCTGCCACCACATATGCTGCTGCTTTATCACTTCAAAAAGCACAAACCCGCTGTGTGACCCTGGCTGTGTGTGTGTGTGTGTGCGTGTGTGCGCGTGTGTGTGTGTGATTCCATCAGTCATACTGAGACAATTGCCTCTTACATGCTGCCATTTCAAGGCAGGATATTTACGCCCCTGTTACTCCTCGTATGCAATGTGTACCGTACTGAAGCGTGATGTTGGGACAAAGTCGTTCTGCCACTGATCCGAACTCAGAGGTAGTAACAGAGGTGGAATGAGGGGAAGATGGTGGCGATGTGTGGGGGTTAGAGCCGGCAGGATGGAGCAGCACTGTGTGTTTGTGAGTGTGAATGAATGCGGCGTTCCTGCTTTGTGTTTACAAGGCATGCCAAAGACTAATTAGCATGAGTGTGGTTGTTTTGCATAAGTGCCCACCATTGAAACTCTATTCTCTATACTCCTCACTTGACCTTGTCCAGCCACATACTCTCACTTCTGTCCATTCAGTGGATTCATCAGTTAAATGGAATAGCCTTTATGTTGCTTTAATGTTGTTTCTAGCATTTTGTGTTCAGTATGTCTGATTCCTGAGCAGTTATGTTTGTTTTTAGAGGCTTCCTCTGTAACACAATTTCTCTGCCTGTTACTTTGTCACCTGTCTTCTGTTTTTCACATTTCATACAGTCGGTCTTTTCATTTCAATCAGAAGAGACACAATTCGAATATTAAAGGTTATTTATTACAACTGAATGAAATCTTTGGCATAAGGACTCTATGGGGATACTTTTGTGAGCCTAGGATGCATGAATTTGGCAGCAGAAGAAATACACTGGTGGTGGTGGTTGATGAATCCTAGGAATTGAAGACTTTGCAGAGACCAGGTGGAGATGGGGAGGTGGAGGGGTGTGCACCATCAATGCAAGAAGGAACTAGCTGGAGAGAGAGACACAATTAAAAAGACAGCAGAAAGTTGATAGGCTGACGATAAGGGCGTGCCACTAAGCTATTGGATGACAGCTGCCGCTGATTAACCAATGACAGCTCTGGAGTGTGCAGCTGGAGCAGGTGAGCAATTGAGTGAGGGAGAGGAGAGCTAAACAACTGGTGTGATTGCTTTATAGTCATCCTGTCTGAACTTTTACAACAGCTACATTCCTTCTCCCCATATTCTCCTAACCTCTTTCAAAGTGTCATCTCCTCTACCGATCCAAACACATCTTTAGGCAGTCAGAGCAGGACAGGTCAGAGTTATTATTTGGTGCCCTGAAGCGGTTTGGTTGGGTTTGGATGTAGATACAAAAACACACAGTCCAGAAAGACTCGGGCTGCACTCAGAGCAAAGTTGTAGTGCATTTTAAAAAACCAACCCTGGAGCACTTTGGTTGACTCTGATCTCACCCCTGCTGCATCATAGGTTATCAGTCTCTAATTTGACTTACCCATCAATGGTTTTGATTGAAAACTCTAAGAAGAAACTGTGAGAGGAACAAGAGGAGTGTTTCTCTGTTATCTCAGCTGGTGCACCTCACCCTGCCGAGTGTTAGCCTGCTTACTGTCCCTTTATCTAATCATCCAAGTGGACGTCTCACAGTGAGCACACACCCAGTAGATAAAGATATGTGAGCTTTGGTGACACTGCGGTGGCCTCAACACTCTGCTGGATGAAGACTGGCCCCCCCTCCCATGGCGTGCTATTTGTCTTCCTCTTTTGGCTGTGCATATATGCGACAGTTGTCTCGTAATCAGATGCGCAGCTACATGCTTCTCTGGCTGCTGAATGAGAGTGTGCGTGTGTGTGTAAGTGTGTGTGTGCGTAAGCGTTGGCTGTAACCACAGCACCCGGCACGACCCACCACCACTTGTCTGGCGGGGAGAAAGCGACCCGTCTAGCGAGCCCAGCAAGGGCCCATTACCCAGAAGCTGTCAGGGCGCTCGGCTGCCAGCTCTAACTCGCAGCTCTGCGCCTCTCCCTCTGTTTCTCTGTATCCCACATTCACTAACAGAGACGTCTGCAGCTTTTTCTGAGAACTAGACCCGCACTTTTAGAAAGTGGAAAACTATTTTCTAAGAAATGCCCTGGTCATTTTAGCTCTATGAAAGAGAGAAAGCTCTCCCACTGAGGTAATCTGAAGCATTTATGACAGACAAATAGCCGCTGTCTGACCTGTCAACGAAATGTGTGTTATTTTGATTCAAAGGTCTTGCTAGAGAAAAAATGATTGACAGGAAAACAATTCAGAATTAAATGAACAACACTAATACATTATTTTTTTTTGCTGATTATGTACACTTACATGAAAGAAAGCTCTCCATTTTTAGTAAACTGGCGCTCGCTCACATGATTTTAATTGAGAAAGAAGCTTTGAACTTTGTCACCGCCAACGTGACCTTTTAAACCATTTTACCCTCAGTTGGCGGTGTACCAAGCTTTGCAAACAAGTAACAATATTTTGATGATGAGAGAAATTTCATGTTCAGCCCATTAATGCACACCTGAAACTTTCAAGGCAGCCTCATGAAGTCCGTTGTTTTTCACACATCCCACACGGGGTTATGTTTTCCCTGTTGGACGTTAGAGGAGTGGTCTTGGTCTGGCAGGGTGTTGCCTGAAATGATGCGTTGCTCATCACTGTTTGATATTTACAAGATCTGTAAAATGGGATGAAGATAAGCTGACAATATTTTGCTTTTATATCAGCATTCTGGAACCTAGCACTCTAGAAACCTCCTCCACTGTTGCTGTTTCACAAGGTTGTGTTTCTCTATCTGAAATGATAAATTATGAAATATGAACCCTAAATCTGACCCTGAAAGTTTGGAAAGAGACATAAAATCCCTTACGTTTATAACATTTATTATGCTCTTCAAACAAGATTCACTGATGGATGACATCACGATCTTTAGCTAATCTTGTGTCCCACTTGTGTGATTCTCATGTGACGTTTTGAACAAGCCTGCAGTCCCATCCTGGGGTTGCACCAACCAAGCGGCAACCTCCGGTCTAAAAATACTAGTCCAATGTGGAAGTGCTAAAATCTGCAGTTCATTGAGGATCCGCTTGAGTCTGGCTCCGGAAGTACTGGAAACCACATACACACCAATTCAAAGAAGACGATCTTTACAGCAGAAATAAACATGTTTACAGCCTGGTACAAAAGACGAGTGTAGTCTGGATAGCTCATTTCTTGATCAGCACACACTGTAGGGGGGTGCATTTTTTTCCAACACTGCAATTTCAAAGATATTTAGATTACAAGTCTTCCAATGAGAGGCACAGCTGACTTGATTGACAAGCGGGAACACTGTGGTTAGCTAGGAGGCTCAAAGCCCACCCCTTTATGTCACAATCGCTCAACAGCAGCAATATGGCAGCCACCGCCGATCGGCCTCAAAACAGGGCTTCAGAAACAGATGGGTGACGTCACGGATACTACGTCCATATTTTATACAGTCTATGGCACCAACACACGTTAACCTCACAATTTGAAACTTTTCCTCCATTCAGTATTGACATCTAACATGTTCACTTGATATTTATTTATAAACTATGAAAAAGGATAATGCCTCCTCTTTGATCTAGTGTCACTATCAGCAGCGCTTACCTCATCCCAGTGCTACTTAATCCTGCTGCCACGCTGAAGGACTGTCACAGGTGTCCTGCTGAGTGTTTACTTTTAGTGTCTACATCTGCAGTGCACACACACTGAAGTGTTATGTGAGTCACTGTTGATTCTGTTGTCTCTGCTCCATGGGGCTGTCAGAGGACTGGACACTGCAAAAAAACAAAAAAAGACTCAGACACTCAAAAGTATTTTATTTCAGTGTTTATCTGAAGAAATACAAAATGAATAATGTGTCAATTTTTCAAATAGGACTTGAATAATGTCCAGGCCTAGTTTGTGTGTGTTTGCAGTGTTTGAATAGTTCTCAGTGATCATTGTCTATTGTGACTATCATGCTGAATAGTAGTCATATTTTGGACATCAAATGCTCATCTCTAACCAACATCAGCTGACAGCCTAATGTCCTGCCATCAAGTTTTAGTATACTGTTCCCAATGTGTACAGTTTTCAGTTTCTGTGTCGTCCTGCTGTGTCTGTGCTGAATCTTATCAATTTCAATTCAATTCAATTTGCTTTATTGGCATGAACAAAGACATGTTGTTGCCAAAGCACATACAATTCATACACATACATTACATATTATATATATTACATATTTTATACACATTAATGAACAATGGTGTCACCCATACAGCATATCTCAATGTCCTCACTTGATGCAGTATGCTCATAAAAACCTTCACCCAAAATCAGATATTATGGGATGGTGCTTATCTTATCAATATCATCGACATCTCTGATTGTCTTTGCCACTTCTTGAATTTTTGTTTTTGTGTGTTACTGAACTCTCATTGTAGCATATGCACATTTAACATGACACATTATGTAAGTTTGGCTTTGATAGCTTCGATGATGAAACATACTTCATAGATTTCACACACCATCTCAGCACAGTCCCCTTTGTAAAGTAGGTCAATTATGTAACAGTGAAATTAATTTTGCACACTTAATGTTTGATGTTTGAAAACAACATTTACAAGAAAGAGTCTGAGAGCCAGAGTGACGAGCGTGCACTCGGCTGCATCCGGCTGAGTCATAAAAGGATGAGCAGTGAAGCTGCTATACCAGGGAGAAGAAGCGCTGTAGAGTTCAGTTCAATTCAATTCAGTTCAATTCAAAGGACTTACTGACATGAAAGTTTCAGAAACTATTTTATCAAAGCGTCAAATCAAAGAAGTGTTTGGAGAGGGTGAGATGCAGTCTGGTCAAATGCAGTTGATTGATTCTGTGTGGTAACTTTTCTTACTCATATTTAAGCTGCAACGAAGCACTGAGGTTGTCATTTGGTGGGATACCTTTGCATGCAGTCACAGATACAAACCTTTGACAGTGCAGAAAGTCCTCTCAGGTTAATGCAGGGCTTCACTGCACTGATTCTGTTTTTAACGATGACAGAGTACAATCAGGAAACTCCTTGTGAAATTTATGAGCAGAAACAGAAGGTGCTGTTCTCTTTAACAGCTCAATAAACACAAATCAGCCTGATATTTAATAACTTAGGTAATTTCACTCAAATTGCCAATAAAACACTCAAACAGATGACACCTTTCAGGGGCTGCAGCTTTCAAACATAAATAGAGACAATGCGTTTTATTATGCTGTCCACAAAAACATCTGGTTAGGTAATTAAAAGGAAAGTTTCCATTTTTAGTTCAAGCACTTTGTCAGTAATAATCTGGGTTTAAATAGAGAGAACATACATTTACACATTTACACATTACTTCTGCTCTGTAGGGCTGCTTCAAATGATGCATCATCATTTTACAGAGTCTGTTAATGTTCATTCAGTGAGGGTTTTGATGATGAAGTCAACCACAACATTACAGGTGCATTTAGTTCCACGTGCACTGAAGACATATAAAGATGTATTGAGGGAAAAAAGGGACAGATTTGAGCTACTTTGAGCTTACTTTAATGACTACAGTGAACTCTTCTGCTGTGTGATTCTGGTCGTCCTGGCTGCAGTTTGCAAAATAAGCCCAATTGTTTCATCCCTTCCAAAAATGATGGAGTTTTATCTGCTTTTAAACTGATCTGTATTCAAAAATGTTCATCCCCTCTGCAAACAGACTAATACATGCTCTTCAGGTTTTGTATTTCTTGGCAGACTTTGCGTCTTCTTTATCAAGATTCTTTAATCATTTTAAAATCAGTGTTGAAGTTAGATCTCTGTATTCAATCTCTTATGTTTGATGTCTCTGAGCCTTGTGTATGCGTCTGTACAAAGTGCTCCTAATGACTGGCTCTGGTGGGATAGGAAAAGTTGTTTGTATTAAATTTAAATTAAACAGAATCAAATAAAAGTGAACTAATTGGTTACACCGCCATATATGGGTGGTGTTGAACATTTGTCACAATGGTTGGACTTGGATTTGAATCAATCAATCTTTATTTGCATAGCACCAAATCACAACAAATGTTATCTCAAGACGCTTTTACAAACAGAGCAGGTCTAGATCATAATCTATGTTAAATTATGAACTAAGACCCAACACCAAGACCTTAATCCACCATGAGCATTGCACCTCGCAGTATTTAGCTAGTTACAGCGGCAAGGAAAAACTTCCTTTTGACAGGCAGAAACCTCAGGCAGAACCAGACTCATGTTAGACACACATCTGCCTTGAATGAGTTTAAAAGTCCCAATCAGCTAATGAAAGTCCACTTTTTCAAATAGAGAAACACAGATTAACTTAATGATGACCATTTAGTTGCATGGCAACAGTAGAGGAGGCTTCTGGAGAGCTGGCATATTGAAAGAAAGTTGACTGATGGGAGTCTTAGATAAACACAGATTCTTCAGAGCTATAAATTGTGTAAACCTACTACAGAGGTATCTGAGGGACAGTATAAAGCCTGGACATCAGTACAATACCCTGTCTTAACTGTTGAATTGAGACAGGTCACTTAAAAAGGGATATAAACATTGTCCAGGTGCCCTCATGTCTTCTTCAGTGTTTCACTTATTGTTGTTTTTTTCCCATTCAATATACAGCGTGGCATCACTTTCCAATCCTTAGCCACTGTCATCACAATACTCACTCTTGCAGGAGGCATCCAACCATAACAGATATTGAAGACCCCACCAGCCGCACAGAAGGTTCCTGGTTTCCTGGTTGGGGTCTTTCTGTGTCGAGTTTGCATGTTGTTGTGCATGAACAGGTTCCCTCTGGGTTCCCTGACCTCCTCCCACAGTCCAAAGACATGATTAGTAGGTTAATTGGTGACTCTACGTCGCCCATGGGTGTGCGTGAGTAAGTCTGGTTGTTTGTCTTTGTGTGTCGGCCGCCTCATTGACTGGTGACCTTTGCGGGTGTACCCTACCTCTCATCCAATGACAGTTGGGATATGGTCAAGCACTGCAACCTTAAAAGGAATAAGCAATATAAATAATAGCTTGATGGAATTAAGCTCTCCCATATTTAACAGGCAAAGTAATCAACCCATTTTATTTAACTCTGCCCCTGGCTTTCTTCAGATGGTATCCAGATCCTCCTCGTATAATTCAGCCTTTGTCTCTTTTACATTTTCAATTGTGTTTTTGTTTCTAATTTCTCTAGCTGAATATTTCAGACTCTGTTCTCAATCATGTCTACAAACTGCATCATCCACAATCACATTACACGCTCCTCTCCAAATGCCAATGCTCTGAACGATTGTGTCATCATTGTGCATGCATGAAACACACACACACACACACACACACACACACACACACACACACACACACACACACACACACACTTTTGTTTAAAGGCCACTACCATCCCCAAATGTTGAGTCCAGCTCGGGTGAAACCAGCTGGTATTTTGAAAAGTTGAATTCGGAAAAGTTTTGATGAAACTTAAAGAAAAGAAGAAAGGGAGACGTTATGATACTGACAATTCAAATCCTGCTGAAACATCAGAGCCGCGCTCAGGAGTCAATGAAAAGGATCTGTCTTTCCCTCTGAATGACATCAATATTCTCATTTTCACTCAGCACTTTATTCTTCTTTTTAACACTTACTCATGTCTTCAGTAGAGAGAAATAGAAATGCAATGTGCATAATGATGAGGATGTTAATGATGATGTTGTTTCTCATCATGTAGACGATAAGGATGTTAATTTTAAACCCGCATTGATCCAAGAGGAAGCCGGCTGCTTGATGATGACAGTGGTGGATTCTCCTTAACGATCCGGAGCGAGAGGAAATAGCAAAGAGGATGAGGTCTACATTTTAAACACTGGTGTTGGGTGTGATCCATACTGAACTCCATGTATTGATCTCATGGAGGGAAATGTGGAGCAGAGAAAGAGGAGAGAGAGAAGGTCAGTGATCTGTGCCGGGCTCCTCCTGCTCGGCGGCTGGATGGAAGGAGAGTGAGGGGAATAAATGTCAGGCAGCTGAAATGAATGCGGTTCATCACATTCAGGTTTGGAAAGTACGAGCATCTCTCAAAAAACATCCCGGTGTTGCTGTTTGTTCCAGACTTAAGTACAAAGATACGACGCCTGCTTTTATCTCACGGCAGACTCAATGTAATTTCACACACTGTGGTTTCACTTACACCAGTGGAAGGAGAAAATTATTAGAACTGTTCCTCTGATGTGGAGGAGAGGTTTTATTTTCTTCTTTCCGCTCAAGCATCGTCACGTTTCTTCATGACAAACACGGCTGGATTATCATACAGAGCGAGGACAGAGAGGTTGTTGAAATGTGATTTATTTCCTATGTGTAAAAAATATTAAATTATTACCTGTCTTGTCTACCTGTCTGGCAAAGCAGCTCTGGCTAAATATATCTGTGTTGAAGCAAATTACCACCGACAGAGGTTTAGTATTGGTTTGACAGTGGCACTAAATCACTTTTTGGCCTCACACGATCAGTTATCTTTCCTCTACCAGCTTCATTTCTTAAGGTATTTAAGATATTTGGTACATGGCTGTGCTGAATACTTGATTCTGATTGCTAAATACGTCATGGCAACAGTCTGTTTAGACAGCAGACTCTGACTCTGATCATAAAGTAGGGCAGGGTGATAATTCAATGAATAACAAATGTTCAATAAAAATTCAGTATGAATAATCATGTAATTTTCAACCCAGCCACTGGAAAGGGGGGCGCTAATGAGCCTTAAATGCTTAGTTGCCACCCAAAATTAGACAGAAATAGAAGACTGCATTGAAGAGCCAATCATGTTGCAGGGTGAGAGGTAGGCGGGGCTTAAATACGTTGGAGCCTGAATGTAAACACAGCTGAAACGAGCGACAGCGGCACAGAAGAAAACTCAAAACCTACCAGCTCAAAGCAGAGTCTTCGGTCTAACACTGTGCTGACTCAGCTTTAACTATTAACCTAATACACTTCCATAGACTGTATAAAATATGGACGTAGTATCCGTGACGTCACCCATCT
The DNA here is from genome assembly GCF_009762535.1 of Notolabrus celidotus. Taxonomy (NCBI): domain Eukaryota; kingdom Metazoa; phylum Chordata; class Actinopteri; order Labriformes; family Labridae; genus Notolabrus; species Notolabrus celidotus. The sequence goes on from NC_048286.1 coordinate 29,478,882, forward strand.
GTTTCTGAAGCACAGTTTTGAGGCCAATCGTCGGTGGGAGCCATATTGCTGCTGTCGAACGAGAGTGACATAAAGAGGCGGGCTTTGAGCCTCCTAGCCAACAGCTACAGTGTTCCCGCCTGTCAATCAAGTCAGCTGTGTCTCTCATTGGAAGACTTGTAATCTCAATACCCTCAAAATTGCAGCGTTAGGAAAAAAATTCACCCCCCTACAGTGTGTGCCGATCGAGAAATTAGCTATCCAGACTACACTCGTCTTTTGTACCAGGCTGTAAACATGTTTATTTCTGCTGTAAAGATCGTCTTTTTTGAATTGGTGTGTATGTGGTTTCCGGTACTTCTGGAGCCAGCCTCAAGCGGATCCTCGATGAACTGCAGTTTTTAGCACTTCTGCATTGGACTCATATTTTTAGACCGGAGGTTGGTTCATTAACTTTCAGGATCAGGGTAAAGGAAGAGCACATTCAATGTAATGTGCAGAAAGAAGTCCAGTTAATATGATGTTGGTGGGAAAAACAGGAGAAGGATAGGAGAAGACAGCAAGAGAGGTTAAAGACCCAACAACTGTAGGCTAAGACCACTGCTGTTGATGTGCTGAGCTGAATATCAGCACCTCTTACTGTTTGTGGCCCTCAGCCTGCACCCTTAGGCTTATGACTGTATCCGTGCAGAAATGATATTCAATACAGCATAACTCCCTCTCAGGCAGTATGACTTCATCTTACTTACTTGTGCACGTAAGTAAGAAAGCAGTTCTGCTGACACCCCCATGATTGGAACAGAAGTTAAGTCATAGACGAGGAAAGTTGGTAAGAGTCCTTCGAATAAGAGAGCCGACTGTGTTTGTGAGGTTTCTGGTGGCCTTGCTAGCTCGTTACGCCTACGGTGAGAAAGTAATCAGTGAAGAAGCCCTTGAGATGTCAGAGAAACTATTTGGTGGTTGGTTAAAAAAAACAAAAAAATAACTTCAAGTTCGTCTGAATAGTGTTGTTTTCCAGTTTCTGCTTTGAGTTATTTCATTACAGTTTTTGGTCTCTAATTATAAAATGAGTTGGTGTTTCGCTGAGCAGATTACTTCCTGTTTACAAGGTCTGTCTGAGAAATTATCAGATAATGAGCACCTAAGAGCTCAATGTCAATGTGAAGACAACTTAATTCATTTTTTAAACCCTGCTGAAATGTGTTCACCATATCTCTTTTATGAAAACAGTGTGGTCTGTAAGATAACAGCGTCTCGCTGAACACTGATGTGTGGGCAGTGATTGAGAGGTCTAAACCACGTCTATTTCCAACCAAATGGTCTCATATATCTGCCTCCATTAGACCAAACTTCATTTAAAAAAGGAGAAGTCAATCGTTCACACTTCTCTCTGCAGCAGGTGTCTTTCATCACTTATACTGAGGTAATAATTTGAAGCTGAAGTGTGATGTCCTTTTGCCGACTTCCGTACTGCCACACAAAGTCATTCTGAAAACAGAAATATTTTCAAAGCTGTCACAAAATTGAAGTGGGAGAACTGTTTGCCTTTTTGAAAATAAAAAGCAGGAGGAAGAAAAGTGGGCACAGAGGAAAGAAGGGACAGAGGGTTGAAAAGAGGACAGAGGAGGGAAAAGAGAGACAACATGGATGCAAGAGGGGGAGAGAGAGGAAGGGAATAAGTAACGAGATGAGCCGGGAGGCAGAGAAGAAGAAGAAGAAGAAGAGAGAGGGGGAGGGGAGGGGTCTCAGATGCATTCTCATGTTAAGCCCTTTTAACCTGCTACCCTGCAAACACACAAAAACACACTGAGGGAGCATGAGTCACTCGCAGACCCAGACACTCCTAATAAGCCTAATATCCTCCGCCGTCACAGACAGGCTCCGTCTGCCACACCCGGCTCTCTGTGTGTTGGGGCGTATGTGAGTGTGTGTGTAGGTGTGTGTGTGTATGTGTGCATGCTCTAACTGGATCCCAGTGTTAGCACAGTCATCTGCGACTATTATTGATCTGCCAGCAGAACGGAGACAGAACTGTCACAGCTAAGCCCCCGATGAAAACCTTCTTAGTCCACAAACACAACATGCGAACACACACACACACACACACACACACACACACACACACACACACACACACACACACACACACACACACACACACACACACACACACACACACACACACACACACACACACACACACACACACACACACACAAACACCAGGAAATATTTCACACAGACTCACAAACAAGGATTCAAACACACAAACACATATTCATGGTGACTTGAAAGAAGCCTTAACTGCAGCACACAAGCTTAAGTACAAATTTAAGGTAGAGTGAAATAAACACCCTGCAAAGCTGCTCCACCTCGTTAGAGACTATTGGGTTTTAGTATTCTTCTAAGTGTATTTACCCCTTTAAATTGGACTTTTGGAGGTTGATTTTGGTTTGATTTACTGCTGTATTAGTCAAAATGTAAGACCACCAAGACTATAAATTAAAATCTGATCACGTGTAAATGAAGCATTTTTGATACCATTAAAAGCCTCTTAGATCTTTAAGGCTTTCATCTGGATGGCGGCTTTGGTAATGAGCATTCCTCTGAGAGCTACATACTTATGCCATGAACATATCAGTGTTTTAATTTGATCATTTTGTCACTCAACCACAAAACATTGACAATTAAAAATAAAGTCCCAGCTTGCAGCTTGGTAAAAACTTTACATTGATTTTTAATGTCCAGAGGGAATTGATTAATTTCAATGTTACAATGTTACAATGTTACAATGTCATTTAGCAGATGCTTTTATCCTAAGCGACGTACATACAAGAACAAGAACACAAGCAAAGATCTAGACAAGAGGAAACAAGATCAGTACGAGTAACAAAGTGCTTCAAGTCAATTTGGGTGCAGGTACTGCCAAGCAGTGTAAAGGCAATGCACAAAAGTAAGTAAGGAACTTTATTATTATTATTATTATTTTTCAAAATAAGGAGCATCTACAATGAAGCAACCAAACAATTTAAGACCTTCCATTATCATCATCAACAATTAACATCACCACAATAATGACCAAAGTACCAAGTGCTGGGTCACTCAAGAGCTGAACACAGATTCCCAGAGTAGAGCAGGACAGTGTGAGTCAACTGTAGCTGGAAGACATGATCTGCCACTGGGGACAACAGTGGAGAACAGTCTAGCTAAGTGCATAGTGCTTCCTAAAGAGCTGCGTCTTTAGCTGTCTTTTGAAAGTAGAGAGGGACTCTGCAGATCGTATGGAGTTGGCCAGTTCATTCCACCATTTAGGGGCAACAGAAGAGAAGAGTCGAGCTAGTGATTTTGATTTTGAGGCCTTGTGTGCTGGAAGCACTAGACGCTTTTCAGAGGCTGAGCGTAGCGGGCGAGAAGGGCAGTAGACCTGGATGAGGGGTTCCAGGTAAACTGGAGCGGTTTTGGTGACTGCTTTGTAAGTCATGATTAGAGTTTTTGTATCAATGCAATGCTCTTAATCATAGTGGATATAAAAACATTAAAAGTTAAAAGCAGTTCTGAAGAGGTGAGGTTTGAGGTGGGATTTGAATGTTTTTAGGTCAGTGGAGTTGCGTATCTGTTTGGGGAGGGAGTTCCAGAGGGCAGGGGCAGCAATGGAGTAAGCCCTGTCGCCCCAGGTTCGGTGCTTGGTCCTACAGGGTGGGGAGAGGAGGTTTTCATCGGAGGAGCGGAGACTATGGGAGGGGTTGTGAGGGTAAAGCAGGTCAGTGAGATAGGAGGGCTGCCAGGTGATGGAGGGCATTGTAGGTCAGGAGGAGGAGTTTGAAGTGAATGCATTGGGGGCCATGTAGCTGTATTCAATCCAGTTGCTGCCTTTTAAACTTGAATTTACCTGACAGGTTTTCAATAAGACATCACTGTGACAGAGTGCTACTTTTGCCTTATTAAACCAAAAGCCATAAACAAGTAGATTTTTGATTGACTAAACACTGAATTTAATCTCAGCTAAATCAATCCATGCATAATGTGACCACACCGCTCTCCTCAAGCCGCCTCACGAGGACACTGAAGCAAAGTCATGAAATGTTCTACAAACCACAACAAACACAAGATACTCGTACCAGTTCTCACCACCTCAGAGGCTCATTTGGACAATGAGACTGAAGAGAAAATCAAACACACTATGCGACGTGTTGTTGATTGCGGGAAACCTAATTAACTTAATTCCTTAAATGCAATCACGAGAGTTTGGAAGCAGGGCTCACCTGGGAGTCGGCTGCAGCAGCACAAACGGGGACTCAGAGCAGAACGGTCGGCCATTTTGGCTCCAAACTGATGTTTTCCTTAATTTGGCTCTGGAAGCCCGCCATCTAGTAAAGTGGCTCGGCTGGACCCGATCGATGCTGATAAGGAGACCTGGCACAATACTTCTGATGGTGTGTGTGTTTGTAGGTGTGTGTGTGTGTGTTTGTAGGTGTGTGTGTGTGTGTACAGTAGGTGTGTGCAATGGTCCAAGTCCAAAGCCAGCAAATTGATTTGACTTCTAGGTTGCTCGAGAGTGGATCGCCAAGGCTTTGGCTTGTCAATCTGTGCAGGGAGGAAAAAATACACAGTACTTCTCTGCTACAGCCCCAGCAGTCCCAGTAGCTGTGCTAAACACACTGTTTTGGCACTGGGGCGGTGTCACGTATTGCTTTTCTAAGAGAGAGATTGTCCAGGCAGCAGCTTAAGGGACACACAATCCCTTTAGAAACTGTGCTCTGTTGCAGCAGCTCAGGAAGGGTTTTCCTTCAGTGATGCCCCCTTACCTACTGCATTGCTTTTAAAGCCTCTGTTATTTGGCTTGAAGCCATTCAAGCGTTTATACATGTCTTATTAGGCATCCCCTGAAATCTGAGGGAACATTTAGAATCCTTATATTAGAAAAAGTAGTTTAAATGTGATTGTTGGGAGCAGTTCTTCAGACCCTGTGGGGGTGACCACTCAGGGTTGATCATCACTGGCTGACATCTGCATGTCTCTGCACAGAACAATGATATAAGTGACAAACAGCATAATGCAGCCCAAGAGCTACAGTCAGTCACCTCATTCAGAAAAAGACTAGGAAGCAGAAGCTTGGTCCCAATAATGTAAGTTACAAATGTTGTGATCTGTATCATCGCTGGTGTTAGCAAACACTTGCAATTTTAACCAACAGGCAGAGGTGAAGTGTGCTGGACTCCTTTCCTTGGATTGACCTGCGTTTGACCAATCAGAATCAAGCATTTAACACAGCCTGTTAATGAGTAAGAAATCTGGGTAATAATCTAAATGTGAACATCTCAAACTAAGCACAGACACATGTTGCAGACTCCCCTGTTGTTGATAATCACTCTTGGACTACGCTAATGCAGGAAACAAACAGCTGAATGGCTTCAGTGTGACTTTACCTGTTATTAATTATAATAACAGATGCTGAGCTTAACTACACTCATTCAAACCCACTTTAACAACAATGATACAGTGTTGACCTGAATATAAGACGGGCATTGTTTCCTTGACAGACATATGAAAAAGTTGGATGAGCCAATATTCATTCAGAACAGCCAACTTCACTGACGAGTAAAAGCTAGTGCACATCCGTCAGGACTCTGAGTCCAGCTCTCACTCACTACTACAGCACCTGAGGGATGACAGTGAGAGACGCAGTGATCATCAGAACAAAGAGGCTAAGAAGTAGGCCAAGTTACTCAACTGAGGCGGAGTGGTGAAGCTGATTTTAAGATAATGGCTACCAGTGCAGCAGAGACATTAAAGTACTGTCATTGAACTGAAGCATGATGTCGCAGAATTAAAGGTCTGAAGATTCGAACACCGCCTTAAAATGCTTGTGTGATTTAAGTTACAGAAAACAGATAAAAGGTGTGTTAATTACAGGACCCATCATCCATGTATTAGATCAGGGCTTCCCAAACTCTTCGGCCTGTGACCCCCAAAATATAGGTGCCAAAGACTCTCAACCCCCCTGCCCCTGGAAGTGATTTAATGTGGCTTCATTTAGCTTGTCTGCAGAAAATTAGCCTACCTATATGAGTGTGTGTCTGTGTTTCCTGTGCTGTTATGAATTAACCTACTGCTACTGATGCTTTTGATAATTAACTGTTCACTAACCCTAAACTTAGGAGTCATAATGGCAACAAAGAAAGGCAGAAAACTCATTACATTTTCTATTTTCAAAGTTTTATTTTCAAATTTAGCTATTTTTGTCAATATTTTTTCACAAAAATGGGTCAAATGTAATATTTTTTGATGACTTTAAAAAGAAAAACATTCTGGAAGACATCTCACGACCCACCATTTGTGTTTCTAGACCCCCCAGGGGGTCCTGACCCACACTTTGGGAACCCCTTTGTTAGACTTCAGACTGATATTCATGGTATTAAAATACAGATATATACAGATAAGTACTACGTTTGGATGCATGTCAATATTTTGTAGCATTTAAATGTGCAATTTGATTTTAAAAGGTATGAAAAACAGGATTTTATGTAATAGGTGTTAAATCAGCAATCTACCTTATTTTATTCAATGAGACTTTTATTATTGTACTCAATTAAAAAACAAGATAAGGTCTTTTTCTAGAAGTCCGTCTTGAAAAGGTTGTCTTGTAATCAGGGTCGTCTTATATTCAGGTCCAGGGTCGTCCATATATTCCAACATGGATTGGGAACCATTGTTTTTATACTTTTAAATGCAAACTAATAAAAAAAATATTGCACTAAATTACATAATAAGAAGGCTATAGTGGACTTGGGTTTCCAGTGGCTTCAAAACCGCAGATGAAAAATATATTGAATGATATATACCAGCTGTCCATCATAAAAGAAAACCTCAATTCCTGCAGGAAGAAAAAGCACCGCAGCCTTTTTAATAAATGCCCTCTGAGAAACAATCCCATTGGGAGGTTTTGTCTATTGACAGTCGCACTTATTTATAGCTCTTGACAGGCTCAATATTTCGGCCCTTGATAGCTGAAAAAGGGGGGGAGGAGATGTGAAGAGCGCTGGCCCACTGAAGTCAGCACTCATCAGCTTTTGTTTGTTCGACGCTGGGCTGAAAAGATGAGTGATCATGCTGCTCTGTGAAGTCCTGACACTCTGCTCCCTTACACCCTTTGTAGTCGAGACAAAGGCTCGTGTTTTTTTTTTTTTATATTCTGGTTCGAAAAGAAAGCTCAGAGGCACCATGAGAGGGAAGTGTCACAGCCAATCATTTCTGACATCATGATTGTCTAGAAATATTTCCACTCGCTGTTTGTCTTGACTGATTGTCAGTGCTGGAGAGTTTTTTAGGGAATGAATAATTCATCTGCAGAGAAAGACACAAACAAAACTACCTCTAGGAACATGATCTATCTCGGGGCTGTTCTGGACAGAGAGGCTGCTCTCACACAGAGAACCAACATGTCTCCTCCCTCGTTTCGCATTTAACTCCTGGCCCTGAGTCAAAATGGCCGCCTCCCACACTGGCAGACTAGGAAGTCAATCTGACCAATTTAGCGGGTCACAGGAGACTTCTGCTCCCCTCTGCCTTTCTCTCTCTCTCTCCAACCATTTGTTTGGAGCATGTGGACGGGCGAGCTGAGCCTCGTCCTGCTGTGCTTTAATCACTCGCTTCAAAGGCTCTCGTGTTTCTCTCTGTCTGGATGGCAGAGGGGAGGAAAATGAAGCTCTTCTCCACCTCGGCTGAATTCCTGTACATCAGACCCAGACAAGAGTCATATCTCCCTTCACCTTCACTGTCCTAGCTCCAGTTGGGGCGGCTCACGCTGAGCTTTTTATTAAAAAAAAGCAACAGAAATTCACAAAAATATATTATCAGCCACAGCCAGACACAGAGCTCTGCATTCAGTGTGGTGATTGCATCTGTCACAGCACTGCTGGCAAAATAAGCATCATGTTATTTGCATTTGCAGCTACACAAAGTTGAATTTGAATTGCTTTTTCAGCTCATTTTTCTGCCTTAGTAATGACATATGTGCTCCAGCAGACGGGCCATCATGTGGCATAAATCTGACATGATGTGACACTGGTGCTAACACAGAAACATAACGTGACAGACGTCTCACCAAATGTGTTTTCGTTCTTCTCAGAGGATGAACTCTCAAAGGAGTTTCTGCTCTCCATCTTCTCGGCCATCAATAAATCAATCAATGAATTTATTTTCAACACAGGGAGGAGACATTGCAAAAGTAATGGGAGGAAGACACCAAATTCTGTGCCATGTTATTCACACAGGCATTCATTTTTATCCACCTGTGAGCAAGCCCTTGGCAACAGTAAAAGAAAACTTTCCTCTAGCAGGCAGAAACCTTGGGCACAACCAGACCAGATCTGCCAAGAGAGCAAGAAAGATTGAGCTTTGTCCCAAGTCAGGGGCTGCATCCTTCGAAGGCTGCATTTGAGGACTGATTGTGGCGCACACTGCGACGCCTCGAAGGCTATCCAATTAAGAAGGCTCCTTCAAAAGGGGGTGACAAATCAATTCTACTTTTCCTAGACTGCAACGGACACCAAAGGCATGCTTTGTGGCACAGCGTATCCCTTGATCTTTGTATAGCAACTCAAACGCAATGGCAGACTCAATTTGCAGAGTAATACAAGTTAAGTGATTTGTTTCAACTCAATGACATAGCAATATGAATTTTACGAATGATGATAGAGGCCTTGACATTTGAAATTATCTTTAAAACCATGAGTGAGTTACATAACACAGGCAATGTGAGTTAGTTAGTCAGCTAGTTACCTGATGCTTGGTGACAGAGGCGGCACAATGTGATGCAAGGGTAGCTGGTGAGCCACTGTCTAGGGGGGTGATAGGGACAAGAAAGTCCTTCAGAGAGAGGCTCATTGGATCCATTACCTGCAGACAGAGTCTCCTAGAGGCTTAAATTAGGAGGTTTCTTAATCCTGTTTCTTGTAACATTTATTCATTTGTCTTTGGTATTTTGATGACCCACATTTCGATGACAGTAAAGGTTATCTTTGTGTTTTTTGTGCGTTCTTGAGTCTGGAACAGCAATAAGGTGTCTTATTTGTCTTATAGCTGGTGATGTAAACAGGGAATCCTGGGTAGTCCAGACCATCTTTTTCAATCCTTCAAAGGGTGCTACCACTGAGCTGGGACACAACAACAGAAAGAGACGAATAAAGACAAACAAACAGAGCAACAACAACAGACTATACAGACTTGTGGCTCAGTAACGTGTGGAATTAGAAGTAACATTATCGTATTGGTTATAAAATTATGACTGAAAATAATATTGTAAACTAATATTAGCATTAATGAGTACAACAATGACAAAGCAAGTATGACTAATGATAATAATAGTATTGCTGTCAGAGTCAAGCAAGTCAAGCTCGTGTGTCAGGTCTCCAAGCAGTCTAGGCCTACAGCAGAATAACTAGGAGCTGGTCCAGGCCTGAGCTGGCACTAAAAGCTTTAACAAGAAGAAGAGTTTTGAGCCTAGTCATTAATAAATTAAGGCTCTACCTCCCATACTACTTTTGGAAACTTTATGATAGGTTGATATAAAAAAAATACAGGTAAAGCCATACACCAACGTTTTTGTCTCAGATGTTGTTCTCCTTAATGTCAAAATAAGTTTGTCATTACTAAAATAAATGTTGTGTAGGTACCTTTTTTTAATATCTGACACCCCATTTATGACTTATCATAATTGGTCAATGCCTATATGGTCTGTCCCAATACAAACAACACACTGTTACTTCACCTTAGCTAAAGTTCTTGGTTAAATTTATAATAATTGATCATTATTATAAAATAATGGCTGCTAAAATAGAAGCCTTGAGTTTACCATACCATGCATCTGAGCCACACAGGTTGGGAATGCTGCACTGTCTCAGAATCCAGAACAGAGAAGTTGATCATTTCTGGCTCCTTGCACTACTGAGCAAAGAGAAAGAGAAAGACAAGGCCCCTGAGGAACGACCTGAATGTGAATAATACATGAATCAATACACTTTTAAAGATTTTTCACAAAGAAAGATTTAACATGTTTATTGGACAGTAAGGATAGAAACAACACATATAACTTACCACTAACATTTGGCTTGTGCTGGTCTTGCTCAACAGTTGGGTGCATCCCCTATCCATCAAGGCTACCGTCATTATTGCATCGGTCTTAGGTTCCCCTCTGCCTCTCTGCTCTTTGCTGCGTGTTATCCTCCACAAGATTTGCAGTCTCTCGTCAGCTGTCTTTTCAATAAAGATGGAAATGTCCAGAAACTATCAAAGAAGAAAAAAAAGTTTTAGTGCTGTAAAGAAACTGATGAAAACCTCCATCCAGCGCTCCTCCCTAAGACTTATTGCATTGCTCCAGCTCTGTAATGCTGCATGTGGCCTTGCCTCTGAGAGATAAAGGTCATTTTTATACCATCTCATTACAGCATGCTGCCATTTATCATGCACATCATGGCTCTTCTGAGAGTATCACTCCTCAATACTCTCCTGAGACTGTTGACATTTCAACCATTTGAATTCTCCCCTCTCTTGAGATATTAGATACAGCCGTGTTGGAGAGTACCTGCACAAAGCAGCAACAGTTAGCTATTGTTCCAACATAATGCGTAATTAGATAAAACTGTGGTGACCGGGTAAGATAAAGCACGTAGTTACAGAGCGCATAGGGGTCCTCCATCTTCCTGCTCAGACTGTAATTAAAGGTCCACAATAGCTGCTCTGGGATCTGCCGGGGCTTTCCCTCTCTGCATGCTGATGGACTGTCACCGAAGCAGCCGGGTAAAATTCATGCTGGATTATTTTCATCCCTGCACTCTGTGTGTGTTGTCCTCTTTGGAGTGTGTGTTTTTCTCTGAGGGTCTTTGGGTGTTTAAATGTTTCAGGTTCTCTTGTAACTCTCCCTGGTGCTGTTCAGTATTAAGCTATAGTGCGGTTTAAGATTCATCTTTAATATCACACGCTCCATATGGACCCATTTATGTCCACAGGCTGGTCTTAAATCAGCACCCTCATTACAGAACTGACTATTAGTTTAAGATGACTTGTGGCTTTCTGTGCCATGTAACTGGCTCCTGCTGTATTGTTTCACTCATTTTACCATTACTACAGCTGCCTCTGGCCACTTTTGTACTCTGCACTTTACTACTGTTGCATTATTATCATCACTCCACTCCCCACATCACCCTGTACCAGATGTTGCAAGATGCTATTATCCACCTACTCAGAGCTCATAGAGACTAAGGCTTCAAGCAGCTATACTATATGTTCATATACTAACATTAACACACATATCAAAATATGAAACCAATATGATGATGGGTAGAGGTCACTCATGTGGATGAGCTTCAGTATTTTGCAACAACAAATACGTTTAACATAAATGCTAAACTGATCTTATTTTCTATAAACTTGAGAGGAAAACGTAGTTAATAGATATACCTGGCAAGCACAAATGTTAATCTTTGCTGTATCCAGTATGTAAAGTGGGAAAAAAAGTAAATGCTGGTATTCCCCTTATTCACTTGTTGGCATATGATGAAGCCAGTATCCTTTATTGAATAAACTATTTCAAGGGTCACACAAACAAAGAAACTTTGCATCTCTGCATCACCATGCTCCTATCCGATCTTCTAAATAAACTATACAGAGTAGCTTTGGTTACTTTGGATACAGTTGCTCACTCTTCAGCGAAAACAGACAAGTGAGCATCATGTAATGCCTGAGAAAGGATGCAACCATCAGGTAGTGCACCATGCTTAATTCAGTTGACTGAAAACTTGTACATGTTCAATTTGGGGCTTTTATGCATTCGTCCAAAGAGAACAGGACAGATATGGGGAATGTAAGATCTATCTACGATAAGGTGGACAAGCTAACCCAGCACCGGAGGGAATACTGGCAGAGTAGCACCATGCTAACAGAGCTAACACCGGACACGAACGCCACATTGGAAGGGTTTCACCTGCTGTGGGCGGACAGGATACGGGAGAGCAAGACTGAACTAAGTGGTGAAGAAGGTCAGCTCAGTCCTGGACCCTGTGGAGGTGGTGGCTGACAGGAGAATTATGGCCAAGCTGTTGTCTCTGATGGACATTTTTTTTCTATATATATCCTACACATTTTTGTTTGCTGCTGTAACTCCATGAATTTCCCTGTTGAAGGACAAATAAAGGAGTATCTTATTTTTATCTTATCTTAGGATAGAGTAAGAAACTGGTAGAGAGATAAAGGGCTTGGATTGGAACCAAACTCTGGCCACCTGTACATGGGGCGCCCAATCCAACCACTTGGCCAAACCGGCGCTCCACAGCCATTATTATAGTGCCTAACTAAACTAGAGTGTGGCTGTGAAGCTGGGACTTCAATGTGACTGTCCTGCTCATTTTATGGCCACCATACACCCTTGATATTTCCCCACATTTATGAGACCAGACTGGGTTATCAGCTGCTGAAGAGGCAAATGTTTCCCTATAAGATAGTAAACACCAAATGCTGAGCAAAAAGAGGGTAAATGTTGGACGTGTCTGCTTATGGGTATATCTTAAACCTTGGCAGGAGTGAGTAATAGAAATACTCCCTTAATGTTTGCTAATGCATTTTCATATCAACATAAAACATTAGTAAGTAAATAGATGTATGACTGGAGGTGTTCAGGTTTCACTTATACTCGTTCCTGCCTTGTTTTCAGTTGGTTGCTCTCTGTGGTGGCAGCAGTATAACCTCTCATTGAGGAAGACACCACAAAAAAAGTCGTTAACAGTGAAGAGTTTGTTTGAAAAAGTCTTCTTCTGATTAACTCATTAGATTAAGACAGAGAGGGTATTCCTTACCCACCAACTCTAGACTCAACACTCAAACATCCTACAAAGACATGTGATTCTACCATCATTCAGCACTTGAGGCGAGTGAATCTCAGCAGCCTGACTTAGTGTTTATGAGGCTTACATCCAGGCCGGTCGGTGTAGCTGCTGCTCCCCCTGGGATGAGCCGGTGAATTATGGGTCTCTTTGAAGTCATTTCAACCTGAGATACTGCTCGTCTTCTGTTGCATTATGTGTCAGTTTTCCTGACAGGTACGCTGCTATCATTCCCACAGAGGGGGAAAAAGTGAAATTTATACATTGATCTCTGGAGCTGAAGTGGCTTCTCGCTATTTCACTGAACTGGAGATGTATGCATTCACAGAGAGGGTATAGCATCAGCTTCTATCATTGTGAATGTCATATGAGGGATCATATCCTTGTTTTCTTTTCTACATTTGTAGAAACTTAATATGTTGAATATTACAGCAGCAGAGTAAACTTATAGCTGTTTCCACGTGTCAAGGACTCAGCTGTCAAAATGTTGGCTTGTCTAGGTTGAAAATGCCAAACTGTGACCTCTTCACCCTTATAGCTTTTAAAATACCCCAGCAGACAGACAGTAGTTTGCTTCCAGCTTGTGATTATAAAGCCAAGAAAAGCAAAATACTCTGTTTTCTTTCAGAATTAATGAGTGTTTTTTTTCCTTTCATTTCCCGTCTGAACATGTGAACTGAGTCTGCTGGGTTTTGTGAAAAGGCAGTTGTTTGCTAACACATTAGCGATATCAGCTCATGACCCACTTTGAGCTGGTTATGCACTGTACTATAAGAAGCTCATTACTGCAGCTTCTAGCCGTAAGAGCAACATAAACAGGTACGGGGATAATGAGCAGGTGGCTATGCAAATTGGAATCCTGCGTGAGACAAGACCAAGCGGAAACCTCTGTTAGTGAAATATGAAGCCATGATGGAAGGGTTAAAAACTGCAGTTCCTCAAGTGTCCACTTTAGGCTGGGTTTAGAAGCACCAGAAGTCGCATACACTCCTGTGGGGGATCATGACTCATTACTTTTTAAAGATATCAAGGTTACAGGTTTAGTATAGTTAGAGGCATGGCTGATTTGACTGACAGGTGGGCAAAGTACTGCTCCCACCACAATGCACCCTCTTTTCAATCAATCATCAATCTTTATTTGTATAGCGCCAAATCACAACAAACGTTATCTCAAGACGCTTTTACAAACATAGGAAGTCTAGACCACTCTATGCCATATTATGAACAGAGACCCAACTTCAAGATAGGGTGAGACTCAGTCTGACCCCACCTTAATCCATCATGAGCATTGCACATCGCAGTATTTAGTTAGTAACAGTGGCGAGGAAAAACTTCCTTTTAACAGGCAGAAACCTCAGGCAGAACCAGACTCATGTTAGACAGACATCATGAATCGACTGAGTTGGGTCTTGAAAGAGAGATAGAGGGGAGTAAGAGAGAGAGGTGATAGTGATGAGACGAGTAGTTTTCTGCTTTTCCAGTTTAGTAATATTGTTTTCTTGGTGATAGTTAAGGCCACAAGAAGGAGTGTTGTGATTTTACAACTTTTAACACTGTTGCAATTAGCACTACAGCTCATGGTTCAAGTAACTTGTGAAGATCTGCAACTCAAAGATGCACTCAGCAGCTTTCCTGCAGGACATCCTGTTGCTCCACTTTTCCCTTCAGAGATGGTTTGATGCTCAGGCTGCAGATGTCATTATTTCCTAACTCTTAAGATCAGTCTTAGACACAAACATCTGTGTTTGCCACAGTGTCAACAGGCAGAGGTGAATTAAAGTGGACTCCTTTCTGCAGAGTGATCCTATGTTTGTGATCAGATAAATTAATTATATCTTTAATCTCCCTTCCACACCAAAAATGCCCTGAAGTATCACAAAATAACACATCACATATCACATTTTTTAACGTTGGTCTACCAACCATATTTCTTCTGTTTCTTTTTTAACTGTAACCCTGTAATTACAAAAGCATAGCCTCCATTTGGTGTTGAGAAGGAGTTGGGGTGTCATTTTGTTGTCTGTGTGAATTTGGTTACATAACAACAAGTCTATGATTGTGTCAAGTGACAGTGTTTGGTGGCAAAGCAATAAACAGGCTGGATATTTATGAGGCTTTTGAGGCAAGTTTTAAAAGAAGACAACTATGAGGTGACATTTGTATGATAATTTGGATTTTACTAAGATGACTTTCCAGAAGTGCAGCGTCAGGAATATAGAGAATAGTGCAGATAGAGCTGTAAAAGAGGGAAGCAGGGTCAGTATAAGTTAGAATAAATATTGTAGCTGACAACCTATGATTCATGTTTGGATCAAATGTTTGCATTAAGCAGGTTTGGCGTGTGTAAAGGTTATCTACTGTGTTTTTAAGTGAAATCTGTGAAATGGAGGACGTGGCTTCAGCTTTGTCAGAAATCACGACTCTATTATTGTTTGATGTTTCCGTCCTTGTTGGTTTGTCTCTGTCTTTTACGGGTGATTCTGTTATCTTTGAGTTCAGTCTAAAAGAAGGGATGGCACTGTGGTCAGCACAGACGGCAGATAATATGCAGGCCATGAAAATAGATGGATTACATGGAGCGGGTTCAGAATGTGTGCATGTGGTGGGTATAATGACTGGATTTTATAACTATCTCTGGCATTCGCTCTTTAGAGCCCCACTTAACTCATTGGATTTAGAGGAGCTCTCTTCTCTGTCTCTCCCTCTCTGTGCCATTCTCTTCCTATTTCCTCTCTGTGTGTTATTTTTGCTCTTTCATCATCAACTTCTCCATTGGCCCCTCATCTCCCACTCCTCTCCAGCCTTTCCTTTCTTTATATTTTCCGTCCGAGGTGGACAGAGAGCGGTGGTTTGATCTGTGGCCTGATCTATGTCTCTCTGGGAAAAGCACCAAATGACGAAATGAGCTCTCTTAAGCAGCTGAAAATATCAGATCAGAGTGTACGATTGGAGTTGATCATTATTTTAAATTACAGAGCATTATGCCTCTCATCTTTTTTATTATCTGACAGGAAATAACAGCCTTAACAACCAGTACTTTTCACTGAACCTGTCATAACTGGGCTCAAGTATGGCAATAAATGGCTCCAACCCACCTTGGTATTTTTATTCGAATTACATCTCAAATTGTGTCCTTATCTTGACATATATATTTCCGGTTATAGTCAAGGTTATATTGGATTGCTGAGATGAGAGGCTATGTGTCAGATAGTCTAATGAACCCCACTTAGAGTCAGGTATCATCTGGTTTTATTCCAGACACCTCTGACGGGTGGAGCTCAGAAAACTTTGGCACTCCTGAATCACTGTTTTTAGCACATAGCCACCGTCTCTTTTTTAGGCAGGGTTAATGTTTGATCATCCAGTTGGGGTTGCTGAAAAAGATGTATGTGGAGTCAGAGTTTTGCACAGGCTCTTCTGTTTCTGTATTATTTTTTTCTATAGTCATGGCTCTCAGGAATACACATCATTTATATTCATGCTCATGTGGGCCGGTAGTTCTGCAAAAAAAAATCCAGACAGGGTGAGACAAGACCTTTCAGGTGGAAGTTAACTTTAAATTATCCAATTTATTACCCTGTTACCAACTAACAACACAAACAAGTATCAAATATTGATATAAAGATGATCTGATTGATTTTAAAAGGGAAAATTATTCATACAGCTAATGAATTAGTCTCTCAGTTATAAGCGTTGGTGGTGCTTCCAAGGCAACAGTGCTCTTAACGGCTGACTAATAAGTTAAATTAACATTAAACTCCACATTTTATTTCACGGTAGTCTAAACATTAACCTGCTTTACTGTTATTAAAACATATTAAATTGAACATTTCTATTAACAGTAAAGTGTAGATGTTAGCGTTTCTCTGTGAGCATCTTTAGCAGATGTAGAAAATAACAGCAGCACCTGTATCAGGTCCTCTCCCACATAACTTTTCTGTTGCCAGTCCTATAATTCTGCCAAGACTCACACCCTTTTGAGGTCTGTGTTTGCTTTGTGTATGTCTTCATCAATTTAGACTAGGGATGGGCATTACAAGCCAAAATACTATTTGATAATCATTTAGGATTCATTTTAAGGTTCTTGCTTTTGTGCATGGTCATGCCCTGAATATATCGCCGACCAGCTCCACCCCTACCTCACCAGTAGGTCACTCAGGTGTTCTGACCAGGGCTTGCTGGTTGTCCCTCAAGCTCGTCTAAGGACAAAAGGTGACCATGTGTTTGAAGTGGTGGCACCAACATTGTGGAACGCCCTTCCTGTAAATATTCACTCAGCTGTCTCTGTTGTCACTTTTAAAACACATTTATTTAAACAGGCCTTTGACTCACCTTGTACAGACTAATGTTTTAATTATGCTATTGTCTGCTTCTTTTAATGTTTTATGATTTCATTTTAATTGGAATATTGTTCCTGGGATTTTATTCTATGAAAGGTGCCATACTAAATAAAATGTACTTACTTACATTGGCATCTATTTGACGATTATTCTAATAATCAACCCCCTCCACACACAGACACACACACACACACACACACACACACAAACACGCCCACACACCTACACTTGTCCCGTTAACAGCCTGTCTGTGTGGCTTCTGTGATGCGGCGTGGTGTGTGTGTTTACATTTTACAGCCATGCTCAGTCTCTGGAAATACATGTGTAGTAGTGTGAGATTCAGAAACAGAGAAAACCGCCACGACTGCTAATGTTTTCTTCTTCCTTTGCTATTGAATGCAGTTAGCATTCTTCTTCTTCTGTTACTTAATGCGGTTAGAAAACAGCTTTAAGATGCTCTATAGCCACCGTCTGGCGAGAATACCGTATTACAGCCAGGCACCGGTAAAAACGATAAGAAATTCTACTTTTAAAATGAGAAAATGAATATTTGAATATTTGAAAATCATTGCCCATCCCTCATTTGGACAATGTCTCTTTAACTCAGCTCCTTGTGTGGTTAAACATACTTAGCTAGTTTCTGCACTGTTTTAACAATGCTGCACGTGACTGATCAACCTAAAACCACCAGTCTATAATTGTTTGCTCTCCAAATAAGTTTAGAGTTGTAGGCTATAAAAAAGTTCCTCCATATTATTGAACAGTAGATAAGGATCCCTGAGACCAACGGCCCTGAATTGTGTTTGTTATCACCCCATGATGGCCCATGGTTCGGGCAAAAAAGGAAGCAAAAAGCATCCTAAGGACTGATCCTGGTCTGTAAGATGATATTTGCTTCACAAGATGATGAGTAGATTTGTTGTTTGTGGTCTTGTTTGCTGATTAAATAGATGTTTGGTTGCTTTAGGTCTGCTAAGATGTCCAAAAAGGTTATAGTTTTGATCTTCTTTGGGTAAAATAAATAAATGAGACCTGATTTAACAGCCATCAAATGTTTAGTATTTCTCAAAGATAAGATTAAAATGGAAAGTGTGTTATAATCCCTTTCTGTTGATCAGTCTGAGGATGGAGATGAGGACGGAGATGAGAACTCTCTCGGTAACTGTCACGCTAAAAAAGAGGATGCTTTCTTTTGCTCTATTTGAAAGCCAATCTTCCCTTCTTTTAGAGGTAGCTGGAGGCATCAAGAGACATATTGTTGCTCAGCCTTTCAGTGTCCTTTACTGGGGATTGGGGGATTATGTAACATTTTTGATTTCGTGCAACTGAGGATGAGCTAAATAAAATAATAACAAAGGAAGCTCTGGCCCTTTTTTTTTATTTAATGACCTGTGTTGTTCCCCCCCACATATTTTTGATATTCAAACACAAAAACTAGTGTTGATCTCTGTGCACAGAACATCAATGTGCTGTCTTGTTTACACACACCACGGAGCCACACTTCCACCTGCACGCACATAGCACACACGGCATTATATCATTAGCGGTGATGAAGTGCCGTGCCATGGCGTGACCTGCAGCAGGCGAGTTGATCGCCCTGTCAATTAGTTCTCTCTCAGCCCACTAATTATACTGTCACATCCCGTTGGCGTGTCATAGAGGTTCGATGGGAAAAACACACCAGCTCCCTGTTTCCTGGGTTAACAGGTCAATGAGCTGTTTCAGATACTGAGGCCTGATTAGTTGTACCTGGCGGCCATGCAGAGGAGGAGGTGGAGGAGGAGGAGGAGGAGGAGGAGGAGGAGGAGGAGGAGGAGGAGGAGGAGGGAGGAGGGAGGATGCTTGTGTGGGCAGAGAGGAGAGAGAAAGGAAGGGAAAGAGGAAGACGAAGGCTTTGGCTCAGACAGAACAAACAGACAGACGTTATTTCAGGCAGCATTGGTGGTTGAATCCAAGAGTGACCACAATAAATCAAAGACTGCGATATATTTCGGTGGACCCCAAAGTGACGTTTCAAATCAACCTGTTAGATTCACACACTCAGAGATAGTCATCTAACATTAATGTGATCAGGGAATGCCTCAAACAGGGATAACAGGTGAATCTGTCAGTGCAATCAGCTGATCCATACCTTTGCTGGAATATCTCAACAACTCTTCGTTGAATTACCATGAAATTGGGAGCAGAAATGTAGAGTCCCCAGAGGATAAATAACAAGTAGTTTGAATGATCCCCTTTTATGGTTTTCTTGGGTACTATAACATGAATGTCACTATTGGATAGGTTTAAATTACATTTTGGAAAGACATTCATGGTGCACAGAGGATGGATCTTTTAAGACTTAGAGGATAAAAAAAGCAGTTTTCAGTTGAAAAATTAACAAGCTCAAACAATTTGGTTTGTTGTTTTCCTTTTTCTGTCAAGAAACAATTTTTGGTAATCTTTTAGATCCTCACCGTTCCTCTCCAGTGCAGTCATACGTAAACCTCTGAATTTGTTCAGTTATAATCAAATTGTTGTGCCAACAGCAGTTTTCTTGAGACTCAATGTTTCAGAACAAAGTTGCAGCAGTTGAAGGGGTTTTAATTAAGGTTTGGTTACAGACTGGTAATACAGAGATGGATGTTAAGGTGAGGAGGTGAGGTTGGATGAACCGGTGTCTCTTGAGTTGAAAATATCAGATTGGTGGTTGAAGTGGAACTTGAGGCACGGGACAAATATTTCAGCAGATACACAAGTAAACAATAATCTTAAGTACCTTGAACAAACTGTTTGGCCTCAATGATGTAAGGCTTTAGTAGACTGATGATCTGATGAGTGACTGAAAAACAAGGGTTTACAGAGTGCAGGCTGATGACTTGATGATAACCAAGTGGGCAGGCTGATGCAATCAGTAGGTGCAAATGGTTGAGCAGGTGTGAAGAATGAGGATGGCCATGCACAGTGGCAGAAAGATAGAGACTACAGAAAACACAGGAGGGGGACATGAGAAAACACAGGAGGAGAGGCAAACCACAGCTCAGGCCTGGGCCATAACACAAATACTACTTGCAAAACCATTGGAAGTTAGTTGGAGCTGCTGTCCTACAGCCAACATGCCGTCAAGTATCTCTCTGTGTAAAATTTGCAACAAGAGGTTGGAAATTGAACAGCAGCTTTTTTTTTCATAACCTATAACATGCACAATATAAATGGTGCTACTTACTGAATGATATGGTTGTCACACCTTGTTTGTAATCTTATGCCAGCATTTAGCCCAAAGCACTTAGAGCTTCCAAATGTCAGTTGTTTACCCCTCTGTGTTTCTTCATACCTGTAATGCACTAATTGCTTCAGCACCTACAGAGACCAAGAGGAAGGTTGAGCTCATCCCGTTGGTCTGAAGATACAATCTCTTTTTCGGAGTCTGACCAATCATCCCAACGTAATGACGTTGGAAGGATGACAGGCAGGGCTAGATAACATCCAGAACTGTAAGCAGCAGTGTCTCACTGGGCTGCTAAAGTGGGTCTGCTCTTTCTCGTCAACATCGCTCTTTGTCAGATTAAAGAAAAGAAATCACTTTACATTCATTTATTACAACCAGGCTCAGATTCTGTACAAAATCTGTCTCTTTATTTGGACTCCAGTCTGGCCTAGTGGTTGAGTTGTGGACCCCATGTACAGCTACAGTCCTCTCTCTCCAGGTCTCCTCCTCTATCCACTGTCCTTTCCTCTCAGCATGAATGGAATAAAAGCCTGGAAATAAAAAACAATTACATTTTTGAGCTTTTATGTCTCTATTGAGAGATAGGACCATGGACAGATTAGGAGCTTGAGAATGGCATGGAGTAAAGGATAGGACTTCAACCCAGGCCACCCACTTTGAGGACTGTAGCCTCTGTACATGGGGTGCATGATTTAACTGCCAAGCTAAACTGGTGCCCCAACATACAGCTGTCTGTAATCTAAGATTTATCTGCTATTGTAGTCTTTAGTTTAGTTGCTTATACACAGATCTAACTCTTCTTTTCAGGTCCAGTCTTGTCTGGTCTGCTCAGTTTTGATCTCTCTCATAATATAAACAAATTTCTGTATTTCCTCTGAGCCCAAACTTAAGTCTAAAACCCTCTCGTCATTTTTATACTGCAGCTCCAG
Source organism: Notolabrus celidotus (assembly GCF_009762535.1). Lineage (NCBI taxonomy): Eukaryota > Metazoa > Chordata > Actinopteri > Labriformes > Labridae > Notolabrus > Notolabrus celidotus. The sequence goes on from NC_048286.1 coordinate 29,500,213, forward strand.
CCCGAATTGAAGTAACCACTTGACGAAAACACCACTTGGTCTATTTCTTCCCTTCTTCCAACCTGGTTTCTACCCGAGCACTCAGCTTGCATTTAGTTTTACCAACATCACACCCCTGGCCCCGGTAGATAACACACACTTGCCTCCTTTCAGAGTTTTTCCAGAGAGCAGAGGCAACATTTTGACTACGGCTAATGCAGAAAGAGAAAGCGAGAACCAGTCTGCTGCCCTTTAAGAAAACAGTGACTCAGACTCCGTCATCGGTTCTGTCTGGACTCAGATAATAATCCCCATCATCCTGCCCCATCTCTGCTGTATGTCTGATATAAACATACTCCATCCTCAAGGAAACGGTTCAGTCTCTCACAGCTCTCTCTTGCTCACTGTGATGCATTTGTGTGTGTGTGTCCTTTGTGTGTATTTGCACGTGTGGAGGTGTTTTGTTTGGTATAATAACGCCTGATGAATGAGGATTCTGCCCTGCTGACAGAGGGTCCCATTAACATGTACCGCTTGGCTCCCCATCGCAATCCGTCACACAGACACATACACATACACACACACTCATATAAACACGCACACACACGGAATGGGGGTAATCAATGGGATGATTTAATAGCATCTGTTCTGTGTCCGCAAGGAGTGAACGGCATTCATCGCTATGTTAACCTCTATGGAGGCTTTGTGTAACAAGTACAAAGAGTTTAGATGAAAACTGTTGTAGGTTTTGAAACATGCAAAACAATGACTGCCAGCCTGGTATTAACTCCTGAAGTTAATATCAGTTCATTATTTTACCTATGATAATAGAAATGTACATTTGAAACGATAATACTGTCACTAACAGATACTACCATGCATCCTTTACATTTGGATGGACGTTAAACAGTGCATCCACTAGAGGGCGCTCGATCAAACCTGTCGTATATAAACCATTGCCATCTGACTAAAGCCCCGTTTCCACCAAGCCGTACCGTCCTGCTTTTTGGTACCCTTCTGTTGGGGTGCAAGACATACTGATCCGACCCAAGAAGGTGGAGCTAGAAACACTGCAGTCCTTTGATTGGTCGAAAGAATCGTCACTTCCCATGCGATAGCGGTAATAAAGAACAACACATAACCCCACCATGTTTAAATCTCCAGTGGACTTCGGGAAGATAACTTTTTTTGTTTGGAAAATGGCGTCAAGAAACAGCATTCCATGGTTCCTCACGTTTTTCTTCTTCGTTGCATTTATTAGCGGGGTAAACTGTGTCTCTCTGCCATGACATCACGCTATTACGTAGCTGACGCGGCTATCGGCATCTGGCTTACACGCCGCCCACCAAGTAGGGCACGGTTGGCTGTGGAAACCCAAACAGGATCAGGCATCACCGATCCAACCTGTACCAAACTGTCCTGATCCATACCAGACCGCTTGGTGGAAACGAGCTATAACACTCATATGTTGCCCCCGCCCCACCCCATATCAGCACAAACCAAAAGTTCTTCACAGCAGCTTTGAATTTCACTGCTTACCTTTCTTTAGTCAGGCTCAGGGATTTGAAGTTTCGTGAGTCAAACTGGATCTGACTGTTCACTGTTGCACTTTGAATATCAGTTCCTTCTAGGAAAATAGATACCATGTCTCAGCTGTGTCATCATTTAACAGGATTTGAAAGATGTTAGTCAGTCGGTTAGTGTGTAAATAAATAAACAAAGTAGTGACAGCTCAGCTCTCAGCCTCCATGACCTCTTTTCAGCTGAATTATGCCAAACACATTTTCACACGAGACTGCTTCATTCAGTGTTTTCACTGGTTATTCAACAGCTTGAGTTAATGAGGGTCGTTCTGCTGCAGTTAAACCGCCTTATGACAGAAGAGCACATCCATCATTTTTAGACTTTGCAAAGTTTTCAGACTTTTCCTCCTCTTTTTTTCTCTCTGACGCTGCTGATGCATGAAAACTTTGGGATCAGATGAAAAACATGAGTCAGCCTGGGACAGACTGATGATTCATACCGCCGACCTATGGTTGCAGGTTTCGTCTTCTAGATTGCGTCATACCAGACCTGAACTCATAGCAAACATACTGTAAGAAAAGACGGCGAGGAAAAGAAGTATGAGGACTCAGAGGCTGTTAGCTGCTTTAGAAACTCAATCAGTCAGTTTTACAAGAATGCAATAGTCAAATGATTTAGAGGAGTAATGGCGACTCCTGATGTAAACAGAGTGAGGAGGAGTAAAGCCTGCAGCAGAGGAATGATCAAAAATAGAAGTAAACAGTATTGAACATATGTCAGAGAGAATGGAGGAAACACCCTGATTAACTATTAACAGCACCTGGTTACTCTGAAATGAAGCCAACTGCCTCTCCTTCTAAAATAATTAAAATATGGGCTGCTTAAAGTTCTGGATTTGTATCAAGGCATGTTACAGCTAGTGATGCATAAATAAGTTAGAAATGAGGAAGGGAGATGCAAAAAGGGTGCTCCCCCAATCTTTGGTCACTATGAGTATCATAGTAAACAGTGTGTCTGTGTCTGAGTGGAAAGCTGCAGCATATGGCAACAATCCAGTAAGATAATTAAACATGTTCTCAGTACCAGAGGTAACTCTAGTTCAAATAAAACCAAACAGTATGTGTTACAGTTCAATAATATTTGTTTAAATCCCAGAAATGCTCTGGGTGTCACACAAGCAAAGTCACAGCAAAGTAGGTTAACAGTGGCAGTGATTCTACTCATTCTAAAACATTGTGTGTATGCATACAGTTTACGAATTAGTTCAATTTGAAGTTATAATACATCATTTAAAGATGGATGGTGATTCACATAAATACCACGTTTATAAAATGACATGCCATTAAAAAGATGGTGAGGTTAAATTCCCTCGGAATGGATTGCGGTCGCTAATACCGCCATGGATTGAGTATCAGTGACCATAATTATCTGCTTTGTCTCACGGTCCAATTCACCAAGCATATTAATGCACCCATGATTCTCAGGCCCAAACACACCCCTCTCTGTCCACAGTGCTGCTCTCTCATCCTGACTCCTGAGTCCAACTTTATCCTCATACAGATGATGAGCTGGATGAGGAGGGGACACCTTTTCCAGTTTATTGTGAAGTCTAGACTCGATAGATGTGAAGTGTCAGAGTTTATGACTCCTCCCTGAAGCCAGCTAGCAAGAGCAGCGTGTCCACATAAAAGATTTGCCCTAGATGAGCCATTTGCTCTGCAGCACAGTTGAGAAAAGACACGACCCCTGGAGTGTTTTGAGGTTCAGAAACCGCAAAAGCTGTGCAGTCTTTAAATGTATCAGAAGCCCTGAGCTATAGACGGTTTACAAAAATGTTTAATGTTGGGGCAATTTGGCTTAGAGGTTAAAGTGCATGCCTCATGTGCAGAAGCTACAGTCCTTGTTGTAGCGGTTTCCAGCTCAACTCCTGGCTACAACCCTTTGCTGCATCTCGTTCCCCCGCTTCTTCCACATTTCCTGTCTCTATTCAGCTGTCCTATCGAGGAAAGGCAAAAATGCACTCAAAAAAACCTAAAAAACAATAAAAAAGGTCAAAATCATTCATCCCTGAAGCCATTAGGCTTCATAACTCCCTAGCCAATGGGAGATGAGCTGACAGACATCTGAATTACTTGTTTTATGTGATTTTTATAATTGTATCTGCCAGACAACTGAATTTCACCCTTGGGGGAGGAATAAAGTACATTCTATTCTATTCTATTCTATTCTATTCTATTCTATTCTATTCTATTCTATTCTATATTTTAGTCATGTAACATAATGTAATAGAAGATTTTGTCAACCAAGCTAGATATGTAATTCCATGAATGTCCAATCACATATCACCCCTTGCTTGTGCCTCATCATGGCCGTGGTTTGGCCTTTATAATTCATATGTGTCTGTTGAGCATCTGTTTCTAGGAACCCTTTAGCTTCTGTTTCGGGGCACCCCTTCACGGCTGTCTCGAGTGGCTGTTTTCTTCAATCCTGAAATATGTAGAGACAGATTGTGTTGTGAGGTTATGTTACTAAAACCAAACGCTTGTGTGCAGTCACAACATTAATCTTTTTTTTTGCCATCTTTCCCTCAAAAGGATTCCTCCACACAGTGAACGATGACAGCCTAAATTCAATTGTACTAACAACCCTTATCAAATTGCCGCTCTGTCTCGTCTTACCGCCAAAGAAACAAACTTTCTCTCATCAGTTGCTTTGATACAAGCTGTTATAACTTATTCTGAGACTGAAAAGTTGGCTGACATTACTGATGGAACTGTGTGAAATGAAGTGTGTATCCTGTGGCCCTCACACAGCAGCACATCGCTCCATGTGTCTGTGTGGATATTTTTCTTTCTGATTCCAGCTTTGTTTTGACACACTGTCACTTTTTTATTACTCTTCTCAGACTTTTTCTCCAGCCTAATCTGAACTGATGTTTCCTCTGTCCAAGCAGCCTCTCACTGCCCTTTGAAAAAATGTGTCTATCTCAGAACCCCCTGTGCTCTCTGAAATCTTTCTGTTGACGGGACAAGGCTATTGTTTGATAAAATCCTCCTTTGGCCCAAAGAAAATTAACAAACAGCCCTCAGTTCTTTGACGCTTGTGTTTTTTTGGGGGGGAGTCTGTTTGTATTTGAAAAGTGTCTATGCCCAAGGTCTCAAAGAAGTTTATACAACTTCATGTGTTTTTATTTGTGAAGCTACAGCTGATTGTGAAACTTGACAAAAGGTGCAAATGAATATAAAAGATTTCAGCTGATGATTCACGTGGAACAAACTCTTCATACTGGGGCTTTTAATGATTTTATACATGTATTTCAATATAATGATGTACTTTTTTGAAGGGATGTCAAGTCAAAGAGCACCATTAAAGAAGAACAATGTTGTTTTTTCGTATATATTTTAACCTTCTGTATCTTTCTCTGGTTTGTGTCTTATAGTTCAGCCGATGAGAAGTTTCGCTGGAACAACCAAGGTAATATTTCCTCTTAATTGCTCTCAGTGCATATTGTCTGCTCCTCTATTGTTTTCCTTCCAGCCCACTGCATACCGCTGACTCGGCTTATTGCACCTGTGACCACTGAAACAATCCCCCGTCATGCACCAGCAAAGTTATTGATGCAATCCTATGCTGAAACTATTGTTACTGTGGTTAAAATACTCAATCAAAGTCACTCTCTGGATTTAAAAAAAGGTTTATAGTAACAAGAATCTCTCAAGCTCCCTCACCGCATCTATAGGGTCGCACAGTATTAAGAATTACAAGTTAAATGAACGCGCCTCTCTGTGCTTGAAAACTCTGGCAGCATTTAGTTGCAGAAACGCCTCCAGAGCTTGTAGCTGATCCCTCTCTTTCTCTCTGTGTCAGTCATGCGGAGCTGTTTGAGCCGTTGAGGTTAGATTGATTAGCTGAGTTCACGGTTGGCGACCTCTGCCAACAAAGAGTTGACTGAAGGTTTGTGGTTAAAAGCTGTTCATACTGCAGCCTTTTTGGTGTCGGCTGTGGTCGACTTCCATCTGTGCAACTCTGAGAAAAATTCTCTCTGCACCTAAAGAGAAACCCTTAACTGGCTCCAGTCAGACTTTTTGATCTCTTCATCACTCAAATCATTAAAAAAACATCACCTCTCGATCAAGCAGGTTGAAAAATGAGTTCTGGCTTGTGTGTGTGTGTGTGTGTGTGTGTGTGTGTTAGAGTAAATCCAGAGGAATGCCTCTTACTGCACAGGAAATGTTTCACCCGAAGCATCAACATCATCAGTCTGCGGTTGTGTACGTCCAAGTCAATAAAAATCAGCCTCCTAAATCCTCCCACTAAGGCCTCTGCTGTTACTGTCCCTCCCCCTCCATCCTGATAAGAGATTAATGTTGCTCCTTAGACCCATTTGTGAGGTTTTATCCCTCCTGGCAGGCTTCTCTTTCTTGAAGACACTGAGCTCGTATCGGCCTCTCTGACAGACTAACGGTGTGGTGTTTGAGTACAACATGACACCCCAGAGTCCTAAAACCACCAAAACATGTCCCTGGATTAGCAGATTGGTTTTTAGCCTTGGCTTCATGTTTTCTTTTCAACATTTCACTGTGATCTATTTGCAATAAACGGGGAAGCTGTGGGAAGATAGCTAGGTTAGCAAAAATTGAGCAAAGGTGCCAGCGCGCTGGTGTCAGGAGGCTGAGCTGCCAAGCTGGCAGAGCTGCAAATGTCTTGAAAGCTCTTTACTTTGTCAGCTAGATTGTGTGACGATATGTTCATCAAGTTATATCCAATGAAATTAAAAACTAATGTTACCTTCAATGGAAATGTTCAGTTTAATGGGAATTATAAAAAAATAAGCATGCTAATAGTTTACCTTAGCCAGGCATGGAAATGTTGAGTTTCAAATTACTTCTCCAAACAAGGAAGCTAATAAATATACAATGATATGGAAGCATTACTGACTGTGGACTACTTTTTTTTCTGACTGTACACTTAAAAAAAAAAATGTCCTTACATTAAACAGCAATAAAACCGAGGTTCTCCTCATTGGCACCAAATCCACTCTATCCAAATCCAACAGCTTCTCCCTCACCATTGATAACTCCTCCGTCTCACCCTCCCCCCAGGTTAAGAGTCTGGGTGTCATCCTTGACAGCACATTATCCTTTCAATCACACATCAATAACATCACCCGGACTGCCTACTTCCATCTTCGTAACATCAGTCGTCTCCGCCCCTCCCTCACCCCTCACACAGCCGCCATCCTTGTCCACAGCCTTGTCACTTCCCGTCTGGACTACTGCAACTCTCTCCTCTTCGGCCTCCCTCACAAATCCCTCCATAAACTCCAACTGGTCCAGAATTCAGCTGCCCGGATCATTACCCGAACCCCCTCCAACCACCACATCACTCCTGTCCTCCAACAGCTCCACTGGCTCCCTGTTCAGTTCCGCATTCAGTTCAAAGTCCTTCTGTTGACATTCAAGACCATCCACAACCTCGCCCCCCCATATCTGTCCGACCTCCTCCATGTTCCCACTCCCTCCCGCTCCCTCAGATCCTCTTCCCCCATACACCTGTCTGTCCCCTCCACCCGTCTCACCACTATGGGGAGCCGAGCATTCAGCCGCTCTGCTCCCTGTCTCTGGAACTCATTGCCACCTCAACTCAGAAACACAGATTCTTTCCCCCATTTCAAATCACAACTCAAAACATATCTGTTCCAAACCACTTACTCCGTCTGACTCCAATTGCTCTGTCATTTTGTTATTGTTTCTATTTTTTCTTACCACTTTGTTAGTTTATATTGATTTCATTTTGACTTTGATTTTGTTTCCTTTAATGTAAATGTGTGTATGTATATACATATATATCTGTGCGGTGTCCTTCAGTGCCGAGAAAGGCGCGTTTAAATAAAATGTATTATTATTATTATTAAAATATTATTTTTCAACATTAAAATCATTTTGAAATTAATCTTCTCCTGTCAACTGGTATAGCTTGAATTTGTAGCCTTTACATATAAGTCCAACCAGACTCTGACCTCGTCTGAAGTTTTGGTTTTGTAGAGAAGGAGCGGTTTTAAATTTAATCTGATCATATTTTTTTACAGCATTGTAACAATAAGTTATCTAGTGTGCCATGTACTGTTATTCCCAAAAGAGTTTCAGTAGCATAAACGGTGTTATCTGTGTTCATTGATAAAACAAAAATAACTTGATTTAGCGGGAGAGTGTGAGCCTATAACAAAGTATGTAAAACTTTGCCAGTGATTTCACTTTGACAGAGGTAATTAGTTGAAAGTTGTATTCATATTTTTGCATAGACAGTAAACACTGTTGCTCTGCCCCCTTTTTCCTTTGCCTAAAGTCATATTATACACCATGAATGCTGCACTAGTTGATGGCAGGTGTTATGTGCACAGTAACCGTTATTATAAAATAATCACTGGAGAGGTTTGACCCTTATGTTAATGTGTGTATGGTTCTTTCTCTCATGTCATGTTTTCCTCCTCTCTGTTTTTGTTGCACATGCAGATGGACAGAAGGACATCGAGGAGGAGCTGACAACCGGCCTGGAGCTGGTGGACTCCTGCATCCGTTCACTCCAGGAGTCCGGCATCTTGGACTCGCAGGACACCATAGGAGACAGTAAGGGCATTGCTATGATTTAGAGGACTGTTAAGTTAAGAAGTATTTCTCCTTGTCTATGCAGGGACTAAAGGACAGTTTGAAGTAGTCAAAGACCAGCAGGTACTAATGTTTTGCAGGGCTGAGGTCTCTAGGCTGATGAACCTGAACCTGTTGAGTGTGTGAGCACCCACAGGGTAAATGCTCTAAAAAGCTGGACGCCATGACTGCATTACACTGGAGAGAAATATCAAATTAAAGTAGGAGTGTGGTCAGTCCTTAGATAATTAGTAAAATAATACAATAAGGTCATTTTAATAAATGTAATCAAGCTGATGAGATCATTTGCTAATCAGAGAAGGTACTTGTTCTGATTAGCAACGATGAAAAAGATATTTCATTTGATTAATCACATTTTCAAAAGTGCTGCTCGTCAAAATAAGATGAATTCAAGCACAAGATTGGCTCATAAGAACAGTGATACATGAAATCTTCAGCACTCCCTCACAGTTTGCTCAGCAGGATTACATCTTTATTAGACTTTCTGTTGATTTCCTTGTATGTTGGTGACACATTTATTTGTGTGTAAAGCCGTGGTGAATCTTCATGCTCTTGATATCTGCTTCAGTTTGTACCAAACATACTTTCAGAACCTTTAAATAAATCCCCTTTTCTTGTGCTGCAGATGACTTTTCACAAGTTTGAGCCGCCACACACTGAGATTTCAGGAGACATTTATTTATACAGCACATTTCAAACACAGACACAATTCAAAGTGCTTTACATAGGCAAAGAAAGCTTTAGAGTGACATTTAAAACAAAGAAGAATAAAACAAAGACAAAGACAGAAGCTGCTTTAAACTGTCTGAAAACAGAGTCTGCAATAAAATTTTAAAAATGATCTCTGCTTTTATGATAACATTTGTATTTGTATTTTTGGGGGGAGGCAGAACAATGTGGGATAGAGGAAAAAGTTGCCTGTTCAAACATCCTGCAGAGCTGGAGAAACAAAAGCATTTATTTGAAGCCTTTATCAATTCAACAAATGAAGTACGTGCCAGTGTTACTGACCTAATACTTTTTGTTCAAGTCAACTTCTGACTCAACTCTTTTTGGCTTTTCAATGGATGAATTGCTACATTCTGCCTGTTTTATTTTAGGTTTTTTTGTCAGGTAACATACATAAATCAGGTTAACAGCCCTTTGCTGCAGCTTAAATAGCCTCATGAGAGCCATCAAACCAAGCTGAAGCTAACAGCCAGAAACTGGGGTGAAAGATGCTGAGGTGCTTTGTTAGCAAGAAAGGAGAACTGCAGATTTAGATGGTAGTTCTCACAGAGTTTGCACCTATTGGGGTTATCTTTTACACCATACCAAGACTCATTATCATTTCATAATACGAATGAGGGCCTGTGTGCACCAACACTTTTTTTTTTCTACCAATGCCTTCCAATGTTTCCAAGCTAAGTGTCCCAAGTGCAAAAATGCCCTCAGCACCAGCTGTTTTTTGACGTGTTGGAAATGAGGAAGACAGGGCAAAGAGTTGTTCTGTGTTCCATTCTTTTAAATGAGTCAGCTTTCTGTCCAATCCACAGTGGATACCTGCAGCACATGATGAGGGAAGGAAAATAAAGGGCACACACAAAGGAAAACAGCACCATACCAAGCAGGCAGGAACAATATAACCACATTAATTATGAATATACACCAATGTTTGACCACCAGTCATAACAGTAATCCCAGTGCCTTGAAAATAGTTTAACTTTTGGATCACTCTTGACCTCGTCACTGTCACTTGTCCATCGTCAACCAATCAAAATCAAGGAGGGGTGAGACTTCTGATATCAACTTTTTTCAACAGCAGTACTGGAGGGCCGTACTGAATGAGAAACAACCACTCAGGTTTTTTTAAATGTATAATTTCAGAACTAGAGCTGCTGCTAATGCTACAACACAATTTCTGTCTTTTGTTTTGTTTTGTTTTGTTTTTACATTAACTTTGTAGAATTATATTGAACAAGAACAAACATGAGACATACAGAGCATTTTAAAACAGATTTAATAATCTCTACTGAGGGAAGTAGAAGCTCCTAGTGACAGTAAACAATGGTGAGAAGTGCTCAGAAATTGAGGTCCTGGGTGCTGACAGTCTAAGAAAAACACTGTTAGTGGACACAGGCCCTGAAGCAACCTCTGGTGCTGAAAAACAGAACCAGTTTGAAAGTGCAAAAAAACTGCAGTTCTTAAAAGCCAAGAAAACTCCATTAGGTCCCGAGTTAGAATGTAAATGATTACAACAGAAAACATGAATGAAAAATGGGGATGATTTTTTTTTGATAACTCACTTGTTATGATTATATTGATGCTAAGATTTGTGCAACAATTTGCATTATTAGAAGTGTGGCTGAGAAGACAGACAGGTGGGTGTGTGGAAGATGTCCGAAGCCCTCCTCAGCTAGAGTCAGCATTTGTAATGACTGCCATCATTCAGCTTCATAACACCCCTTTGGAAACCAATAGGTGTTGATGTCACGGTCCATGTTGTATCCAGTCTAGAACATGAATGCATGTTTTTAGCTGTGCTTATAGGGATAAAGTTTGTTTCCTCTGCAGAAACCAGGGACTGTAATTCACCCCAGGCACCTTGGAGCCTTACAGTGCTGGACATTTCTCATGGTTGACCTTAAAGAAAGTGTTGCAATGTTTACAATGAAATAAGGAATCACTAGCTTTTAATTTCACCAGTTTTAAACCCAAGGGAGAGTGTATGGAAATAAATAGATCCAAGGTCTGAATGCTGCATCACTGGTATTGTGTTGATAAGTGGAAGAAGAGTTTGCATGTTGGCTCAGTCAACCTGTGTGAAATGGGTAAAAGCACAGACAACAGTTGCTATTTAGGGAACATTTTAGTCCCTTGAAGAGCAGCTCCCGACTCTAAAAGTCCCTGTTACCTCTGGTGGAAGTGCAGCTTTCGTGCATCTTAAAAAAAACCTGGGCGGAAAAAGTTACCAGAGAAGTTTCCACAGAAGCTGCTCCGCTGTATTACTTCAGGAGTTGAAAGCAGTTGTTTTTAAGAGCTCTCAGTGAGCTCCTGAACATCTCCCCGTGCCTCTCTGCTCCACTCATCTTTTTTCATTTGGTCCCGGGGATGATACCCACGTCTTTTGTACAGTCGACCCCATGGGAGGGAGGTCGCTGTCAGGAGACATGCAGAGTCGTGCCAGTGGTTTGATATGCTAATCCATCCTCACTGAGGTGTCAGCTGGCCTGCTGTTCACAGTGCAGAGAGGGGAGGCACACACACACATACACATACACAGGAACATGCACACACACACACACACATGCAAGTGCTCAGGCTCATAGATGTGTGCGCACAAACAAACATGCATATATAATGACACATGAAGCATAAATCATCATCAGTCATGAAGAAAAACAGAGAAGTGTGTATGTGTGCATGCATACAGTATGGCTGTTTATGCAGAAATGCTGGAGACACAAACACATGCATGAAAACCTAGGAATAGTTCTGTGTTTGATGTTGGATGCTTAAATAACAGTTATGTAACAGAGCACCTGACGAAACCGATAAAAAAGACAAATAAAACAAATGAAAAAGGGGCCAGCGGGGAACAGACGGGGGAGAGACAAAAAAAAAAAGGCGAAAAGTGAGTGAGAGAGCAGAACGAGCAAAATAATGAAGCTTTGATTGACCTTTCACTGAAGCCCTCCCCCAAAGCTTTGATTGTCCAATCATAGCTGTGGGCCTGATAAGACTCCAATGTCTGTATCTGTGCATCTTCAAAATGATGTTCATGGGGCTAGAGAAATAAAGCACTGATACAATAATTAAAAAGGTGGCATGTCCAGCTTACCCTGCAGTTATTGGGAGGCTGTGGTTAAGAGGGTACAATGATTCAATGCACATCTCCTTCTGAACACCAATCAAAGTGTCTTTGAGTAGGACATTGAGCCTCCACTGGTTGGCCTTCATCTTATCAATTAGCTCCAGACTATCGTTGTGGATATACAAGCTGCAAAAAAACTTGTTAAGTTTGATATCATATCACATGAGCAAATAATATCACGTCTACTGGATACAGCCATGTCTTTAGTTTTACTTTGTTGCTGTTATAACTACCATTTATGGTTTGAATTGTTTCATAGCAATCAGCAACTTAGCTCTGCAGCCGTTGCCTGGATTGCAGGACAGGATGTTGCTCCACTTCTCTCTATCAGAGATGTTTGGGGTCCAGTAGCTCCTCAGGCTGCTCTCACATCTGTGCCTGCTAACTGTCATTATTTCCTGACTCTCAAGACCAGCCTGACAGAAAGTGATGTATTTGCTCCAGGCAGAGGTTAAATGTGCTCACTCCTTTACACAGATTGATTTAGTATGACGTGTATGATCAGGTGGACCCTGGTGTCGATATTGCTATTGAGAATTTTTTTTTTTTAATTTAGATTTTAATGGGGTAGGGGGGATCAACATTAGTACAGTTTTTCATTATTATTATTATTAGGATTACTATTAGCTTAGATGCATATCAATTAAACGTTTCCCTGATTATAGTCCATAGGGCTTCTGGTGTGTGATGGTCGCTGAGAGATGATGCTGCACTCTCCATTGATAGCAAGTCCAAAAAGTCTGCAAACTAGTTATGTATATTGCAACAGTCCAGTTTTCAAATTTTCCAGCTCAGAAGTATTGTCCTTTTTACAGAAATAAAAGCTAGACCAACAATGCGTTGGGTTGCTCTTGGCTGTATATTGTCCATCGCATTCCCAAGAATGCATACATCCAGGCGTTTAGGGACATGAACATTCATTAACAATTGCTATTGAGAATTAATCACCATTGTCATGAGGTTTTGACCACTTAGATGACTAAACAAAAATCCTCGTTGGCTTGTACATCGGAGTATCGTATTGGTTGTATTCGGCATTTCCAATATGGCACCTGCCAACGATTGGCTTCAAAACAGCGCTACAGGAACAGATGTGTGACGTCACGTCTATTTTTTATACAGTCTATGGCTGCCATGTGGAGTGTCCAGTCAAGGATTAGAGAGAGAGCTGGTCACACCTGGGAATCTGGCCACAAACAGAACCAGGAAAAGGCAACCAACAAGCAGGCCCTACAATAACAAGAGGGCCGTCACAATCAACAGTACATTATGTGAATATGATACCCCAGTGCTCAGTGATGTATCAAGACTGACTCTTTGACCAGGACCATCAGACATCTTTGGCATCAGCACAGTTTTTAAGTATGCAGCTCTCATATGCATGTTTGAAAACCATTCTCAGGATTTGCATTTAAAGAACTAGACCACAGAGCTAAGATCTGCCTTATTATCAGCCTCACACTGTTGACTTTTCAGCTGGAATAAATTAACAGTTTCTGTGTAGAAAAGAGAAACCTGGCTTTGTCTGCCTTTGTTTAAAATCAAGGAGTCATTGTTTAAGAAATTACTGAGGACGCTGGGTGGCAAAACTGTCACCATCTGCCAGCCGACAGTCAATTTGTTTTTGTTAAATTAGCATAAAACAAGAAGAAAAAAACAGTTTGTTTAAAGATTCATTTTGCACCAAAGTATCTGGACTTGAACACACAGACAGTCCATACTAACACAAAGAGACACATTAAACACAATTAGGTTTGATCACACCTGTAAGACAAACACTTGAGGACAGAGCATAGGTCTTTAGTCGTGCAGGATCTCGTGCTTTCCTGCTGAGGCTGAATATTGTGCATGTTAATCCGTGCGTGTTTGCAGTCTTCATGGACAGTGCATGCAGTTTTATGTACTTGTGTGTTTCCAGGCTGCGCATGTCTGCAGTGAGTCTCCAAAAATAGAACCATGATGAAATATTAAAATGTGTCAATAGAGAACCATGGCCTTGACGTGGAAGAAAAGCCACTCAACTCTCTGCGTGTGTGTGTGACAGAGGAGGAGATTACTGAGCCCCAGCAGGTCTATCAGGGTCAGACGGTCCATGACTATATTACATTCATGCAGGTATATGCAGGGTATTTGTGTGTGCGTGTGTGTGTTAACCCGGCTCTGAAAAGATATTAAAATGCGCAGGCAGAGGCTTCCTTTTTTTGGCACCCCATTACTTTCTTCCTAATACACTAATACATCCCCATCTCTTTCTCCACACACACTCTCTCACCTCAGATGGATTCAGTAGAGCCTTCAGTGTTTGCCATCTGACTGATAATGTATTTATGAAGCCCCCTCACTCCCCCTAAAGGCTCCACTACCCATACGAAACACACCTAAAGTGGCAAACAAAAACTGTGGAAAACATCCCCTGGCTTTGTGCGCACACACACACACACACACACACACACACACACACACACACACACACACACACACACACACACACACACACATGCACACATCTGTTGGTTTGTGTGAATCCATCTGAAACCGGCCTGCAGTGCAAATACTTCAGCTGCATTATGTGTGTGTGTCACTGCGTGTGCATTTGCCTATTTTAGACATAGAGGCCTTGACCTATAACTCACCCCGCACCCTTAGCTTAATATCTCATTGTAAATAATTCACAATCACCAGCTTCACTGCCTACAGGAAACCATTGGTTCTGCTTTTAAGTGACTTTTCACTTTGGTTGCGCTTTATTTTCCAACGCTCTCATCCAGAGTGACTCCATTTGCCGCCAGCTGCTGATTTTATCTGTCCCGCGTTGTTGATGTTGACCGCTGGCACTCTTACGATTTTTCATCTTCTCTTGTTTAAAAATCACAAACAAGAAATGCTCTTTGGTTTGTTTCTGCGACTGCTGGCGGAAAAAAAAAGTGACATCAGTGGAGATTAAAGGGACAGAGGCTGTTGATGGAGGACAGCTCAACAGCTCCTCTGAGAGCACAAATACTGAGAGCGAGGAATTTTATCGGTCTATTTGGAGCTGATATAATGTAGTGAAGTTGTTTTCCAGTGCAGTGGGTTGTTTGCCAGAAAAAGCAAACAGATGTGGCGGCAGTTCACTTTCTATCTACCGCAGCAATATTGCACTGCAGGAAATTATGTTTAAAGGAACATTAAAACAAATTATGTCTGTAATTAAAGTTGTTGGTGAGGCTCATCTTTGATATCATTGCCAAAAATGAATGAATCAAAGCTGCATCAACTTTTTTATTATGACTTTAATAGGAGGGATGGGAGATTTTTGGCACTCACACATCACCTCCCCTTTTTACCTTTAACATTCAATTATGCTCACTTTAAATTTTATGGAGCCACTAAGGCATTTTTACAGATTACATTCTGCAAAGTACTCTGAAAATGCTTTGTCATTTTGCCCTGAACGTACACACAATGTCTGATTTCAAACCAGAACACAGAGACGCTCTTTCCTCTGCAACACAGTTATTATGTTTCACAGAGGCTTTGAATGCAGCGTGAGGCGGCTGCAGCACAGCTTCATTTTCATTTTGGCATGTATGTAAATGGATTAGAGCTTTGCTGGCATGAGACATGCATCTCACATGCGTGTCTCATACGCCAAAAGTCTCCAGGTTAGGAGGCCTACTTATTTTCACCACAAGCCTCACTTGGTTCATGGCCAAGATAGACATTTTATTGATCTTGTTACAACAATAATTACATCTACATCTGATGAATGAATCCAAAGTATGAAATACAAAGTCACATCTGATATGCTTTTCAAAATAAAAGCCTGGGCAGTGTTTTTAAAGAGACTAACTTCTTCTCAACACAATGATTTTTTCAGATTTTTGGTTGGGCCGGTTGGTTTATGACTTAATTTGGTAAAACTTTTGGGAGGGACAAGGCTGACAGCAACAACTCAAAGAGCATGCAGCTTGTGTGAATACCAAGACAACACAAGCTGCTGCCACCTTGTGCCACAGTGGCCATACAGCCAACACCCTACCAGACTGCCACACCCCTTTGAGATGCATTTAACCCCATGAACACAGAGATGCTCTTTCCTCTGCAACACAGTTATTATGTTTCACAGAGGCTTTGAATGCAGCGTGAGGCAGCTGCAGCACAGCTTCATTTTCATTTTGGCATGCATGTAAATGGATTAGAGCTTTGCTGGCATGAGACATGCATCTCACATGCGTGTCTCATACGCCAAAAGTCTCCAGGTTAGGAGGCCTACTTATTTTCACCACAAGCCTCACTTGGTTCGTGGCCATGATAGACATTTTGTTGATCTTGTTACAACAATAATTACATCTACATGTGAAGAATGAATCCAAAGTATGAGATACAAAGTAACACATCTGATATGCTTTTCAAAATAAAAGTCTGGACAGTGCTTTTCAAGAGACTAACTTCTTCTCAACACAATGATTTGTTCAGTTTTTTGGTTGTGCCGGTTGGTTTTGGACTTAATTTAGGTGAAACTTTTGGGAGAGACAAGGCTGACAGCAACAACTCAAAGAGCAATGCCTGTGTGAATACCAGGACAACACAAGCTGCAGCCATCTTGTGCTACAGTGGTCATACAGCCAACACCCTACCAGACTGCCACAGCCCTTTGAGATGCATTTAACCCCATGAACACAGAGACGCTCTTTCCTCTGCAACACACTTATTATGTTTCACACAGGCTTTGAATGCAGCGCGAGGCAGCTGCAGCACAGCTTCATTTTCATTTTCATTTTGGCATGCATGTAAATGGATTAGAGCTTTGCTGGCATGAGACATGCATCTCACATGCATGTCTCATACGCCAAAAGTCTCCAGGTTAGGAGGCCTACTTATTTTCACCACAAGCCTCACTTGGTTTGTGGCCAAGATAGACATTTTATTGATCTTGTTACAACAATAATTACATCTACATGTGAAGAATGAATCCAAAGTATGAGCTACAAAGTAACACATCTGATATGCTTTTCAAAATAAAAGACCTGGCAGTGTTTTTCTCTCTATGAAGAGAGTAACCTCTTCTCAACACAATGCTTTTTTCAAATTTTTGGTTGGGCTGGTTTGTTTTGGACTTAATTTAGGGGAAACTTTTGGGAGAGACAAAGCTGACACCAACAACTCAAAGAGCATGCAGCCTGTGTGAATACCAGGACAACACAAGCTGCAGTCATCATGTTTCACAGTGGTCATACCATAGACATGTAAAGAGTAGAGGCCGCATCGACCGCTACTACCTATTGGCGCTGACGATGCCGTGGGGCCGCCATCTTAGTCTGGTCACCCGCTCCCACTTAGTGTAATCTGTTTGGCAGGCGCAATTAAGTGTCAGCGCATTTAATCAATCTTTACTCACTGAATACTAAACTGATTTTCATGCAGGGTTTTTTTTTCTGCAAAGTTCATACATGTAGGTATGATACAGGACACATGGTTCGGCGTATTTTAATATTCATAATGGGCTTAACAGTGATAAATATTCTGATAGATGATATATGTGATATATGATTGGTATTTTGCAGCACTTTGCTCTGGCATCTTGAAGTCTCTGCTGCTTCAGTTTACATTTACAGGTAGGATCACGGGTAGGATGACCGGACCACGATGGCGGCCGTATGTCTTGCGCCCCAGCAGCCAATGCGGCGTCTACTCTTTATATGTCTATGAGTCATACAGCCAACACCCTACCAGACTGCCACAGCCCTTTGAGATGCATTTAACCCCGTGTTTGTGCTTTTTGTATCATGTGCACTAAGTTTAGCAGCCCCCAAAAGATGATCAGTCTTTATGAACAAGGCTCCCAATATCCACTACAGCAAAGTTACACCCTGGGAAATCATACTCAATGAAACACTCTGGATAAAAAATGTGTTTAATATCTGTTCATAAAGTCTTTTGTGAGGCACCTCTTTGCTACCATCCCCAAAGTGAATTAACCAAAGATGCACCGACAGTGTTTGAGGACTTTGGTGGGAAGGGTGGAAGAGTTTTGGCTCTTGTTTGAGCTTCTGTCCTCCTTAAATGATTGAAAGAAACTCACATTAAACAATGTAAAAACATCCAGTGTGCAAAAATGTTCCAGAGATGCTTGTGTTCTGTGATTTACATATTGTTATGTTTTGTGTGCCACAGTCGATGCATGTTTGCATGTTTACACAACAAGTGAAATGATCCATGTGCAAATCTTAAGACTGCAGGAAGCCTGAGGCAGCGTGTAAAATTAGAGATGAAGGGTGTTATCACATTAAGCTTTGGCAGGATGTTTGTGTATGTTATCATCATCTACAGTGAATCTACAGTTAATCACTTGTACAGTCTCATCCATAGATGATTGCACAGTTTAGTTTCCACAAAGTGAGACGTGAAAATTTCACAGCAATCAGAGATAATGCACCCAGAAAAAAAAAAATACATCACATCTCATTACGTTAATTTATTCGGAGGCATCGAAGACGTTTGAAAAGTTAATTTGATGTCACTGATTCATGATCTGAGAGTAAGCGCTGACTAACAGACGGGTTTGATGGCTGACCAGCTGCTGGCTGGACGGCAGGTCGCTGTAGGACTGTCCAGCTGGAGTCTGACCCACTGATCTGATCTTTGATGGGTCTAAAGCTCAGATGTGGAAAGAAAATTGTGAGAATAAAAGCAGCTCACTCAGCTAATCTCACATTGTATTTATCTCTCAGCAGACAGATTATATTACAAAGTGTAGAAGGCATGTAACGAGGTCTCAGCTTAGTCACCGGTTGTGTTTCACAAAAGAGAAAACGTTGTCTTTGGTGGCTTTTCTTCATTCCTCTCTCAGTCAAAGTGAGATAAACACTTGCTTCAAACCTTCTCCGTTCTTAAAAGAAATGTTAGAGGATGAAGTAAGATGCATTCCTGGATCTATTTTTGCCTCTCCAGATGGACAGACAGCGCTAATGACTTCTTTGTTTCATCTGACGGCGTCAACAACTTCACTGAGTGCTTTAGAGGAGCGCTCAGTCCTCCTTCAGGTCAACATGTCACAGAATTTGTTCAACTGTAGGAGACAAATCAACAAACCCAGACATCCATCTCTTTGTGGAGTTGTTATTAGACGTCACAGATGCTGTGTCGCTTTATTCCCTCTGAGAACACACTTTTGTCGTGCCAGACATTCATTAATGTTTCTAACACCTCATGTCTGTCTGTTTGGGTTATTTATCAGCTTCAGTGCGTGGTGGAATAACTCAACGCTCAGACCAGAGAGCTGCTCATTGAATTCATTTTCACGTCCTTCTGAAATATGTGGCACTGAGAGATGGTGAACTATTTCACTGATTTCCAACTTTATCTGTATCTATCTGGAGCCTCTGTTAAACAGGCACTGCGATACTAAAATGTCCAGACGTTGTTCAGGAGCTTTACACAGAACAGCCTTTAATTGACAGTCAGGGTGAGTAGATGAGTGAATGCAGTCTGGAACATTTACCAAGAGGGAGTCGTTGTTCCCATTAATAAGCAGTGTAGCTGCTCTTCATTCTTTACTGCTCGTATGTTGGTGGTATATTATTTTCTACTACCAGTCAAAAGTTTGGACACACCTTCTCATTCAATGGTTTTTATTTATTTTAATTATTTTCAACATTGTAGATTAATACTGAAGACATCAAAACTATGAAATAATCTGGTTATGCCATAATATGGATTACAACAGCAGTCAAATAGGGCTATCCATTGTGTGCTAACCCTACCTCTGAACAACACAACTGATGGTCTCAAACACATTAAGAAGGCAAGTCATTCCACAAATGAACTCTTGACAAGGCTCAAGTTAGTTAGAAACCATTCCAGGAGACCACTTCATGAAGCAGACTGAGAGAATACCAAGAGTGTGCAAAGCTGTCATGAAGGAAAAAAGGGGGCTACTTTACAGAATCTAAAATATAAAACATATTCTGCTTTGTTTAACACTTTTTTTTAAATCAAATAATTCCATATATGAAGAGTTAATTTGCAAATACAGTTAACTCACTTTTGAAAAATTTAAAAAATGTTTCATAAAACATATTTTTTCTATTTCTAGCTTTTGATATGATCAATCAACTGAGGTTGGGTGGCTTTGACTAAGTGAAAATGACTTTACTAATCAGAGATATCTTGAAAATGTAACTTTATTAGGAATCTATCGATCAAGAAGAAATATCTTGTTTGAAAATTTATAAAAACAGAGTTATCTGTTTTTGCAAATTAACTCTTCATATGTTCTTTCATAGTTTTGATGCCTTTAGTATTAATCTACAGTGTTTCAAATAATTCAAATAAATACAAACCCTTGAGTGAGAAGGTGTGTCCAAACTTTCCACTGGTAGTGTATATTTACCAACAGGGGGCACCAAAACCAACACAAACCAGAAGTTCCTCACAGCGTTTGATCAAATATTCTTTAACCTGGGCTTGCATTTAGCCTAAGAGTTAAGATGCACGCCGAGGTTTGATTCCAGCCTGTGGTCCTTTTCCCTCATGTCATTCTCCCCCTTGCTCCCAGTTTCCTACTCTATCCACTGTCCTCTCTTCTATAAATAAAGTTATAAATAAAATATTTTTGAACCTTGAAGTGCACATACGTTTCTCTGAGCCTCAGTAAATATTTGAAGTAAGTAGAAAAGCATAGAATACACTCTGAAAACTGAGGATTTTGACTGTTTTAATACCACCGTGACATAAACACTCTGATGTTCCTCCAGCTGAATAAAACTGAGTGCTTATAGAAAGACAGGTAAGACTGAAGAGGGATGAGATACAGACAGAGAGAGTATGTGAGTGTGGGTTTTAAATGGAGGTCAGGAACAAGGTGAGATTTAAGGGTCACAGAGCATGAGAGAAAAAGAGTGCAGAGCGGCTGGAGCAACATCAGAGTTAAAAGCAAATGGTTGTCTGAAAAAAATGGACAAGCATTTCTATTTTACTCTTTTAGTCCTCTCCTTTCTTCTCTTTAATTCAGCTGCTGTTAGAAATGGAAAAAAAAGAACAGTTTTGTCATCTTATTCACACACCTTCAAGGCCATGAAGAGACTACATTTGATCTCAAAGATAATCTGTTACAGGAGTTGTCTGATAGAAGTCTTCAGGTGCCTTCTGACAGGAATCCTAAACCTCTGTTCAAACACGACATCACCACACTTTACATCCCTCGAGCTCGACACCTCAATATTTTTTCTTTTTCTGTTCTCCACCAGGACAAGGTCTTCTGTCCCAGAGCGCTCTGCAGCTCAACAACCAGGATGCCTACGCAGCAGCCGGTTACCATAGCAACCAGGGGATGACACTTGGCGAGTCGGTTGGTGGACGCGGGCAAGTCGGAGGGGCCGTTCACATCTACAACCAGGTACGACTAATGGACGCCTGATTCCACATTAACCTTTGATCCATATCATTTAGGGTCTGATGTACACTACCAGTCAAAAGTTAGGAAACACCTTCCCATTCAACGGTTTTTATTTATTTTAATTATTTGAAACACTGTAGATTAATACCGAATACATTCTAAACTATGAAAGAACATATATGGAATTATTTAATTCACAAAAAAGTGTTAAACGAAGCAGAATATGTTTTATATTTTAGATTCTGTAAAGTAGCCCCCTTTTTCCCTTCATGACAGCTTTGCACACTCTTGGTATTCTTTCAGTCTGCTTCATGAAGTGGTCTCCTGGAATGGTTTCTAATTAACATGAGCCTTGTCAAGAGTTCATTTGTAGAATGACTTGCCTTCTTAATGTGTTTAAGACCATCAGTTGTATTCTGTCCCCAATGTCTGTCTGTACACAAATCGAAAGACAGCTTAGTAAAGTTCAATGACCTTTACTGTTGTCATCATTCTCGTGAAGATATCCATCGTTGTAAAACTGAAAATATACAAAAAAAGTGAAAACAGAAACAAGTAAACACAAGTAACAATGTTTTGGCGTACGAATATTACAATTAAGCAGCTTTGCGTCTGTCAGCTTCTCCTATGAAAATAATGGAATTCATTAAGTCATAAAAATTCAATACCTTTACATAACCAGCAGGAGGAAACTAAAATACAAATTTCTTGCAACACATTACAAGTTGTGTTGTTCAGAGGTAGGGTTAGCACACAGTGGATAGCCCTATTTGACTGCTGTTGTAATCCATATTATGGCACAACCATATTATTTCATAGTTCTGATGTCTTCAGTATTAATCTTCAATGTTGAAAATAATTAAAATGAATAAAAACCATTGAATGAGAAGGTGATTCCAAACTTGTCACTGCTAGTGCACATTGTTGTCAACATGTGTGGGTTAAAATATGAGTTTTAGTCTGAATCTGAAGTGCAGTCACTGAAGTTTCCCAAAGCCTTTCTGATATCAGGTTTATACTGGGCATGGTAGAGCTTAGGTAAATAAAGAATACAAAATCACTAGAATAATGTTTGGAGTTGTTTAGCTGTTTATACCCAGTATTAGCGCAGTCTGCTAACAACTGACACTCATGGTTCTCCAGTGTTTATCATCAGCTGTAGGAGGTTACTGCAGGTCAATTATAATCAGATTAAAGTGGACATTTATAGATGTGATCAGATTGTTACTGAGAGTCTTGAAGTGTTTAAATACTTGTTTTTGTTCCTTGAAGAAACTCTCCTTTAAATCAAACAGAAAGTCTTTACATGGAATGTTTCTTCTAAATTTTGTCTTTCTCTTGTTGTCAGGCAGAAACTCACTCAAGCAATGTTTATATCAGTAGTTCATCACAGTGATAATCCTTACATGCATGCTACCTCATCTTCACTGAAATGTTAGACTCAGTGCACCATGCTGGGTTCTGATTTGTCTCATGAACACATCACTTCTGTCATTTCACAAACTCCATCTGTGTTTAGAAGAAGCGTGTTTGTGATGTGTCTCCGTTATCTTGGTCTGAGCTACAGGGTCACCTTAAACTAGAGCACTTATTAATCAGGTGGAAATATTTCACAACCAGGATTTAGGATCATTTGAGTGTGAATATGTTTGACAGATGAAAGCTGCACAGTTGTAGTTATCAGTGTTTGAAGTAATATTTTCTTTTTATAATCTATTGTTGTTCTTCGTTTGCTGTTGTCTCGAAATTTGATTAACAATGAAAATATTCCTAAATTATAATTATAGTTTTTAATTTAACCAATCGGTGCACTGGGCTTGGCTGGTACAACACAGAGGCTTTAGCTAATCCTGCATTTATGAGTACTTTTAAAATAAACTTACAGTAATTGTATTCTTATGAAAAGGATAAGCGCTCAGTGGAAAACCCATCACATTACGCCATCATCAGGATTTATGCTTTACCAATAAGTCACAGCCGTTTATGTCACTGACTGAACACCCAAACATGAAGATAGATGGGTACAGATTGGCAGAGAGACCCATCACCAGTGAGCACCTCCCTTCAAAAACACAGTCTAGAGGTGTTAGAAGAAGGACAGAGGATGAAGAGCCGGGGTGAGGAACTAGGTTAGGCTGTTCGCTCTCCCCTATACTTCCATCTGAAATGAGGCAAGGGAGGAAAGAAGACAGAGGGAGTAAAAAAGAGAGGTCTATATGTGTTGGAAAGAAGACAGGAAGGGCAGAGCCAGGAGGATAGAGAAAACAGAGGGAGGAGTCTGAAGTGAGCTGCTAGAAAGAGGACAGGGATGACAGTGCCAGGGAGAGACGCCTGGTTGAGGTCTTTTGCTATACTTCCCTTTTTTCTTTACTACTCCCCTCCATCACACATAGTGTTCCTCTGTCTCCTCTGATGATTTCCCTTGCACTGACTTCAACTCACTCCTCTTTTCCTCCCTCCTTCTACCCTCATCTTGCTTCATTTCCATGTGCACTTTTTCTGTTCTCTCCACCCCTGCCTCCCTCTCTCTCATCTTTCTCCCTTCTCTGTCCTCTCTAGGTGACATCCAGCCGTGCAGCTGCCCACCTAGCAGGAACAGACTCTCAGTCCCAGAGAGACTCATTTGCCCAGCAGGCCCATGGCAGCGCCTTCATGCCCACTGAGGGTGGATCTGCACCTGTTGGGCCATCCATGTATTACTCCTGTGCCACTTTGCCCGCACAGGTACAAGTCCCTGAGCAGATAACTTTGATGTTGAAGTTTTGGTCTGACAGATGCTCTCTCCACTCCTCCTTGATAGTACACTCTCCTTCACACTGCTGTAACTCCACTAAAAGAAAAAAAGTTTAGGGGCTACGATGGGCCTGCTTTATTGATTCTATCATTCCTTAGACATCCAGGGAGCGCTTCAGTGGAAATCTATCTCCTGAGCTTCACATACTCCCTGTGTGGCTCTCTAAACTTTATTCACTGCTCCTTTGCAGAGGCAGAGAGCTCTCTGATTCATAAGAGGGGCAATTGAGTCCGATGGCAAAGCAGAGTTATGTTTTAAAAAACAAGACATCCTAAATTCTAGATAATCTCCTTCTAAATAATTCACCTCCATGCAGTTAGTTAATTCCCTTCATGTGCCCCTTTATCCACGAAGTGCTAAGAACAGATTCTTAATGTCGAAGGGCTGCACAGGAGGAGAAGTGGAGGAAGTGAAGTCAGTAGTTGTGCAAAGGTGGTTTGGTTGCATTTGGAGGTTTTTGAACTGGACTGGAATCCTTCGAAGGTTTTTGTCACACCAGCAAATAAAACTGGAATATTATAGGAATCAGTCCATTTCATTTTAAAATCAGTGACTGTAGGTTTTATTTATTTATTTAGAGTCCATTGAATTAGGATAGTGCTCATTAATCAACATGTGAACATTTGCTAGGATT
The DNA here is from genome assembly GCF_009762535.1 of Notolabrus celidotus. Taxonomy (NCBI): domain Eukaryota; kingdom Metazoa; phylum Chordata; class Actinopteri; order Labriformes; family Labridae; genus Notolabrus; species Notolabrus celidotus. Next base: position 29,525,041 of record NC_048286.1, read on the forward strand.
AGCACGACAGAGTTTTTGCTTTGGTATTGGCTATTCTTATTTTTGAGGGGTTGGAAAAAACTGTTTATTTCCCGGCTCTCTTACTGATCCTCCCGCTGTGTAAGATGCTTGATTCTGATTTGGTCAAAACCCCTTCATGACGGTTATTAACTTTCACTAACATGAGCAACACCAAGCAAACTGATCACACGTCATGTCAAATCAATCAGCGGAAAAGAGTTCCAGCACATTTTGCTTCTGCCTGTTGACACCATAGGTAGGTTGAGGTGAAATCGTTAGTATCTATTTGCCTCAAAACAATGTGGCTAAAACGCTAGTTTCCATTAGAGTGCTTGTCGTATCTTAACAGCCCGTGATGTGCAGATGTTGAAGGAACCTCGTGACACTGGCTTGCTTGGATAGTAATCAGGTTTATTACAATCAGCATCAGTATCAAACAAGCACCGTGGATGCTCGAAGGACGACTTGGTCAGATGAAGCGTCCTGTTGACTGTCTCCATGCTCCTTCTTAAATAGGATGAAGGTGTCCTCAAAACACACACATATATGGACTCTTCAACCTCAGTTTAACATTAGCTATTATTGGACTCCATCTCTGAAAACCTTGAAGTGACCATATCAAAGAGGTCAACTGTCACAGTCAATCATATTTATTAGCAAGGTGTTCTTCTTTTAGAAATTCCTGAATCCTCCCCATTCCACAAATAACTGAAGTCTCCTGGAGTCCTTTTAAAACAACACATTCTTTTGTGTTATAAGTTACATATGAGATACATATGAGATAATGCTAATTTGGCAGGCTTAACTACACAAATGTTTAAACGTTGGATCCTGTCCAGCAATTTTAGACACGCGGGTGAGGCAGGTGAGAGCAACAAAGAAACTTAAACCATGAGCGGTGGTGATGATAGCAGCAGGGTCAAAGTTGTGACATTTGCCTCGCACACATGTTGAAAACTTTAAAACAAGACAAACATCAGTAAAAGTTTTGTAACTGTCTGAGTTAAACCCTAGAACACTATCGCTAAAATTAGTAACACCATCACTAACGCCGGCTGTTTTTTACCTGATATAATATACCCAATAAAAAGTATTTGTCATCAAAATATATCAAAATATGACAATACCTGACAAATTAGAGTATTGTTCTTTTATTTTAAACTGTGCCATGTCAAAATCATGGTGGGACCCTAAAACAATGCTCCAAATTTACTGAAAAAGTTGGAATTCTAGAACAAAAAACTCTTAAAAAAAAAAAGAATGATGAAACTGGAAACTTTGTGTTCGGTCCACCCATTCCTGGGACATTTGAGACTTCCCTGGTGAAGGCACAGTCTCCTTGACACACAAACAGCTGCAGGAGAGAGAAACAAAAAATCACCATTGCTGGGTGAAAATCACCCGAACACGTGCCTGTAGGAAAAAGTGTGTTTTGGAGTAGGGAAACACCCACGCCTTCAAAGACGTCAAAGACGATGCTGAAGCTACCCAGGGACCCATAACACTCAGACAAACACAACATAATGAAAATCATGTCAATGTGTTTGCTTGGGTGACAATCACCCGGCGATAGCGTTCTAGGGTTGATGTGTTTAATCCACTCATGATTTTACAATAATGAAGCTGAAAAGGTTTCCAAAGGCATGCAAAGGACTTTTACTTTGAAAATCATACCAGAAGTGTTACCATACTTTGTTTATCATGCCTGTGACATGACTATAGCTGATGCTAAGTCAATACAGCCCTCATCATTCATCATCATAATTTTTCTTTCTCTTTGGACAAGATCATTGCACGGCTTGCAGAAACATAGGTGTAGACTTTCGGTGCATAAGACGGACGTGAGATGGGCTCTCACCCCAGCAGTCTGAAACATGCCCGCTGACATCAAAATGAAGCCGTCCCACAGCCAACACGCTTTCAGTCTGAAGCTCAAGGAACTGCTGTTTAGCACAGCACCCCAAATGCTGTTTCCAGGTCCCTCCCTGCAGCAGCAATGTTCAATTTAAACCCTCTAAAGCATCTCTGTAGAGCCTCCACTTTCCAATAAAGGAGACCAAAAAATGATATTTACAAGAAGAAAGAGAGCTAGCCTGGAAGGATTTCTTTATTCCTGTTCAGTAACTTTCAAAGAAATCAAATTATGTACAATCCTGAGAACAAAATGCCGGGGGGAGTAGACAGCCCACTGCAGAAGAAAAATAAAGAACCCTGTGTTATGACTGAGTTTCTGGGCTTATTCTCCGCCTGCGGTCATGGCTAACTTGATCAATTTGAGATTGCTCACTAAAAAGCTAATAGTCCACCAGATCTAAGCCTAACTTATTGTCACTCACCGATGTATAATGCCTCCAGGAGATTACTTATTTTTAGCTTTGTTGACAAAAAAAAAATCTGTGAACTACTAAACTAATCCTGCATGAGTTCTGTGCACTGACCAAACAGAAGAGCTCACCCTCACAGACTTGCAGAAGATTCAACCTCTCTGCTGTTTCTCTACCTGCAAAGTCTGAGTCTAATTTGTAGACAGCGTCGAGGCTTTGTGAACCACAGACAGAGGGATACCTCAGAGTGAACTGCTGTTGTGGTCAAACTTTGCTGACTCTTCATTTCAGCTTTAAATGCTATCATGGCGGCAATTGAAGAAATTGCTTTTCTTGCATCTTCTTTGCAATTAGCACAAATGGTTTCTGCAAAAAGCAGGTACACGAACGGACGGGTCAGCAGTGCAGCCACAATGCAGCATTAAATACTGGCCTTTGGTGGTGATTCAATTTGTTATTGCTTCTTTAGCTGCATTAAAATCTGGACTCAGAATGAAAGATTTGAAGAACGCTGCATAATCGTGTCTTTGAATTTGTTTAAGCAGATGTACCGACGTCGTTCAAGTGAATCAAAAAATTTGCAGCGTCTGCACTTCAGCACATCTCGTCCTCATCCATATTAATGAACTGTTTAAAATTGTACCTTTAGTTCTGTTACTGCAAGACTTGGAAAATATTTCCTCAACTCTTTTCTTCAGTTGGAACAAATTGAGAATGAATGTGAAGAATTGGGAGGGAACTTAATTTGGCGGCTCGTTTGCCTGCAGTCACATTTCAAGTTCATTTGGTTCTAAAAGTTCAGTCATCCCTTCATGTTTGGTCTGATGGCTCCGAGCTCTTCATCAGGATGTTATCGCAGATTAGACTCTCTGCTCTCTGGTTATCCTGCTCCAGGGGGAGTTGTTCATCTCTCTGAAAATAATGATAGGAGTGAGAAGAGAAGATGAATATTTAAAGTGAGTGACATCCTTCTTTAATGAAGTACATCTCTTCTATTACAGCGTGTGAGCTCCCCTCAGCAGGCGGTGGGATCTCCTACCAAGCTGCAGCGCCTGGGTCCAGCCTCCTCTGACATGCCCAGCTACGCCACGCTGCAGAGGGTGTCCTCGCCCAAACAGTCGCCCAGCCGACTCGCCAAGTCCTACAGGTCAGTCCAGCTGATGTGAACCAGGGTATTTAATGAGGGCTCATAAAAGGGATATACTCTATATATGTATATTTGCAGGGGTTGATAGGATTCAAGATCAGCACAGATGACCATTTCTTTTTTGGGTTTCAACGTGAATTTATTTTGAAAAATAGATTTCTTTATACCCCTGGACTGTCTTAAGTTAACCACAGAAACTTTACAGTGTTCAGAATTCTATATAGTAAAGAAGAGCACAACTTCTATCTCCTAACTCTTTAATGAAGCACCTGGAGCACAGTTAGATTGTACAATAAGAATCCCACAGTGTTAAACTCCTAATAAAGTAGCAGATTGCTGGTGGGCCAGTCTCTGCAAGCTCACGCTGTGTAGCCAAATGTTGTTCAAAGACACAAAACTTCATTTGAAATTCCCCAAAGATATCCAACAAAGTTCTGTGGATTGTCTGATATGGAGGGAACTTCAGGGTGCCCAAAAGTTGGTTCACTTCTTACCTGGGTAGATCACTGCGGTGGCTCATGCTGAGCACTTGTCTTGGACCACGGAGGTTTATGAGCTGAACGTGAGAACGGAGGAGGGAGAGAGAGACCAACAAGCTCTTTGTGGATCCTGAATGATGAAGTGACATATAATCATGAAAGATATTTATTATAATTTTTATGCTATCATCCTACTACAGAGGCTGGAAAAGCACTGGAGGCCAGTTGTGGTTGTAGTCAAATTATTAAAAATGACTTGCTGTGTTTGCTTTTAATCATGTTTTCATATTTGTTTTCATTAGTTTCCCACTGTTCCTTTGAAACCATCGGGGCCGCAGATTAAGTATTAGCCCAAGTCTCTTCTATCACACACAACACAAGAATATGTCCAGGCAACAGATTAATTTGAGGGAATAAACAGGAGTTATTAGAAAGATCCAGAGTGTGAACTAAAGCAAAGTGATATTATGAGCTTCAGTTTGTGCATCCATAGTCATTAATATTTCTATTGTGCAGATGCAGCTGTGTTTGTTTTAGTTTGGATTATGAGTTTAACTTCTCCATATATTTTGTAGATCATATTTAGCTCTGCATTTGTAAAATACGACGATCTGCTGACATCACACTTGTTAATGTTTCTGATTGGTCTGTGCTGCTATCCCCGCCCCTTTCTTGTGAACAAAAAGCTGGATAGCAACCTGATAAATCAACCCAGAGTTCCTTTGAGTGCATCCACATAACCAGGGTAAACTTCGCAACATATGACCAATCGCAATCGTGATCATGACTGCTGTCAGCAGATCATATCTTACAAACTCATAGGCAAGGCAAGGCAAGGCTATTTATAAAGCACCATTCATACAAAGAGCAATTCAAAGTGCTTTACAGAGTTAAAAACAAAAAACAGAACAGTAACAATCAACAAAAACATACAGCAAACACTTCAAACATTTACATTTTATATTCAGCCAGTTATGTTTGTTCTACTCTCTCCCTCTCTGTGTACTTATGCAACTTAACGTACGTAGTAAATAGTGTTGGGTCTTATTATTTATATAAATTAGGATGGATTATTACAAATAATCAGCCCCCCTCTGAAGTCAGTAACTTGCAGAGTCTTAGTGTCCTGCCGGACACAGAATCACAACTGATCTTGTCTTAACTGAAATGAACCCAGGTTACCTTGTTTTGGTTTTAGTTGAACACTGAAGGGTCATTTTGAGACTCTGTGGTGTTCACAGTCTGACCCACTGGAGCAGACGGTGTAAACACTCATGGGTTAAATTATTCTGATATGTAGTCTGAATATCTGTTCCATTTTCTCCTCCTGCAGCACCTCATCACCCATCAACATGGTGGCCTCGGGTGCCGCTGGTTCCTCCTCCCCACTCCCCATGGTGGCCTCCCCAGGAAACCACTCCTCGTCGCCCATCCACCAGCTGAGCTCGGTGGTGGGCAGCTACGCCACCCTGTCGCCCACCAAGAGAATGCTGCACCACATCGGAGGGGATACCTACAAGATCTCCCACGAGCTGTACGCCAACGCGACCCTGCAGAGGCCTGGAAGCCTGGCAGGTCGAGGTCAAGACAACTGCTTTCTTACTTTCTATGTGGTTTTGTGAAATTATGTTGATTTATTTATTGATTTATTTTAATTTGCTGCTGCATTTATTTACTGATATGCTCAGAGCCCATTGTCCCTCTTTGTCTAATTGGTATTCATCAGCATGATCAAAAAGACAAAACATTATCAAATATCTGATTGAATTTGCCTGAGGTTTGATCCAAAATGTATTACATTATAAATGTTCTCATGAATTTCCACACAATTCATAAATTAGATTAAGTGTCTCTACAGAGGAGACTTCCAAAAAGTAGCTCAAAGTGCCAGACTTTCCCTTTGATCCTGGCTACCAAATCTGGATTTGAAATGTTGCTCTTAAATGTTGAAAAAGCTAAGAAGTAGCAGAGGGGAATGTCAAATGTTTCAACTCTTTTTTCAAACATGCAACACACACACTGGCCAGGAATACATATACATGAACAAACAGGTACCTGTGGACATGCACAAATAAAGAGATGTCAGAGGGAGGTTGCTGCACAGGGGCAGGTGCTCTGAGGAGTTGGGGGTTCCGTGCCTTGCACCTCCGCAGTGCCCAGAAAGTGAACAGTCACCAGCCCAACCTCCAGATTTTGTTCTTTACCTTAATGATTAGGGTAAGGGTTAGGATTAGGGTTATGATTAGGGTTAGGGTTATGATTAGGGATTGGGTTAGGGTTATGATTAGGGTTAGGGTTAGAGTTAGGGTTAGGGTTAGGGTTAGGATTAGGGTTAAGGTTTATGATTAGGGTTATGATTAGGGTTAGGATTAGGGTTAGGGTTACGGTTAGGGTTAGGGTTAGGGTTATGATTAGGGTTAGGGTTATGATTAGGGTTAGGGTTAGGGTTAGGGTTTGGGTTAGGGTTAGGATTAGGATTAGGGTTAGGGTTAGGGTTAGGATTAGGGTTAGGGTTAGGGTTAGGATTAGGGTTAGGGTTATGATTAGGGTTAGGATTAGGGTTAGGGTTATGATTAGGATTAGGGTTATGATTAGGGTTAGGGTTAGGATTAGGGTTAGGATTAGGGTTAGGATTAGGGTTAGGGTTATGATTGGGGTTATGATTAGGGTTAGGGTTAGGATTAGGGTTAGGGTTAGGATTAGGGTTAGGGTTAGGGTTAGGGTTATGATTAGGGTTAGGATTAGGGTTATGATTACGGTTAGGGTTATGATTAGGGTTAGGGTTAGGATTAGGGTTAGGATTAGGGTTAGGGTTATGATTAGGATTAGGGTTATGATTAGGGTTAGGGTTATGATTAGGGTTAGGATTAGGGTTAGGATTAGGGTTAGGGTTATGATTAGGGTTATGATTAGGGTTAGGGTTAGGATTAGGGTTAGGGTTAGGGTTAGGATTAGGGTTAGGGTTAGGGTTATGATTAGGGTTATGATTAGGGTTATGATTACGGTTAGGGTTATGATTAGGGTTAGGGTTAGGATTAGGGTTAGGATTAGGGTTAGGGTTAGGATTAGAGTTAGGGTTAGGATTAGGGTTAGGGTTAGGGTTAGGGTTAGGATTAGAGTTAGGGTTAGGATTAGGGTTAGGGTTAGGATTAGGGTTAGGATTAGGGTTAGGGTTAGGATTAGGGTTAGGGTTAGGGTTAGGGTTAGGGTTAGGATTAGGGTTATGGTTAGGATTAGAGTTAGGGTTAGGGTTAGGGTTAGGATTAGGGTTAGGGTTAGGGTTAGGGTTAGGGTTAGAGTTAGGGTTAGGATTAGGATTAGGATTAGGATTAGGGTTAGGGTTAGGGTTAGAGTTAGGGTTAGGATTAGGGTTAGGGTTAGGGTTAGGATTAGGGTTAGGGTTTGGGTTAGGGTTAGGGTTTGCGTCAGGATTAGGGTTAGGGTTATGATTAGGGTTAGGGTTTGGGTTAGGATTTGCGTTAGGGTTATGATTAGGGTTAGGGTTAGGATTAGGGTTAGGGTTTGGGTTAGGATTAGGGTTAGGGTTAGGATTAGGGTTTGGGTTTGGGTTAGGGTTGGAATTAGGATTAGGGTTAGGGTTAGAACCAGAACCAAACTTAAGCAAACAGAACCAGAACCAAACTCAAGCAAACAGAACCAGAACCAAACTCAAGCAAACAGAACCAAAACCAAACTCAACCAGATCTGAACCAGAACCGAACCAGAACCAGATTCGAACCGAACCAGAACCAGATTCGAACCGAACCAGAACCGAATCAGAACCGAACCGAATCAGAACCGAATCAGAACCGAATCAGAACCAACCAGAATCAGATCCGAACCAGAACCGAACAGAACCAGAACCAAACTCATGCAAACAGAACCAGAACCGAACCAGAACTTAACCAGAACCAAGCCAGATCCGAACCAGAACTGAACCGAACCAGAACTGAACCGAACCAGAACTGAACCGAACCAGAACCGAACCAGAACCGAACCAGACACGAACCAGAACCAGATCCGAACCGAACCAGAACCGAACCAGAACCGACCAGAATTAGATCCGAACCAGAATCGAACCAGAACCGAACCAGAACCAGAACCAAACTCAAGCAAACAGAATCAGAACCAGAATCAAGTCAAGCAAACAGAACCAGAACCAGAACCAAACTCAAGCAAACAGAACCAGAACCAAACTCAAGCAAACAGAACCAGAACCAAACTCAAGCAAACAGAACCAGAATCAAACTGGAGCAAAGATTATGAATGTCCTCAGGTTGGCATTGAGAACAATCTGATGCCTCAGCTTGGATGGGCTGATCCGATTTCTCCTCTCAGTGAGAATTTGTCCTATCTTTGAGAAGAACCCTAACCCTCTTAGAAGGAACAGATGAAGCCACGATACACAGCCTCCCCTCCATCACCTATATCCTATATCCTCATGTGATTGGCCGCATGGCCGCCATGCTGACCAATCAAAACGAAGTTCTGCTGTGAGCAGAGCTGGGGCTGAGCACTGAGAGAGCTAAGCAGTGAAAGGAAAAAACTGCGCTCTTCTGATTCACTATAAAGCATCGGCTCTCTTTTGATGATGACACATCACTAATGTGCTTAATCTGTGTTACAATTATGGACAATTTTCTCACCTGTAAGGGGTCCCTGGCTCCAAAAAGTTTGAGAACCCCTGCCTTAAACTATAGAGGGCAAGAAGGGTTTAGCTTTGCTTTGGGCCCCTAAACAGGTTCATCTGTGTCCTGGTTCGCCTGTGATGTGACTTGTTCGTGATCAAAGCTTTTTCAGTTAATGTCTTACAGGGGAAATAATTTAACATTTCCAATGTCATTTTATCATTCTCTTGTTTTTTACAACAGTTCTGCCATCGTTGTCAAGGCTGCACAGCCAAACCCAATGAACACTAACTGGGATTTAGATGTTATAATTTGATTTAAAATGGTGTGAAATCAGATCCAAACCCACAAGATCTAATTTCCCAGAGTTTTCAGCCAGCTAAAACCGAGATGGGACATCAATGTGTTAAAAAGCACAATTTGGTTCAAATATAAATGTTATAAATGTGTTTTTCTTTGGGTAAATGGAACACACAAATTTCTATTGTGAATGTGTTTTTCCAAAGAAATGTTCCAGCTGAAGTTGAAATCCTGTCGATTTAGCGCTGTAGTTTCAAGGTGATTCATTTTTCATACAATTCATGAATATGATAGCATTGTGGGCTTTTTGATGTTAACTAAGGCTCGGAGACATTTCAAAGGGAAAAGTTTGAAACATCCCCACAGAAAAAAGGAAAAGCAGGCTGCACATGCATGAACACTACAGCAATGAAGCTCCAACTATGAAGGTCAGAGGCCTGGGTGCTGATGTAGCTGACTGATACCTGACAGGACTGTAGTGGTGGTCAACTGTATCAGCTGACAGTCGTGAGCAACGGGCCAGACTAGAGAAGATCACAGAATCAGATTCATGTCTGACAGATCAACTGTTTTTATGGGTCACTTTGATGCTCTGTAAAATAATCTTTTCAACAGTGATACTTAAGACAGGGGAGTTGTAAAACGCTGTTAATGTATGTAAATGTGATGAATGTTGGATTTTATTCTGAAAAAAAAAGATGTTGCCACTGCTTTTTAGCTGGTTTAAGACTGGATGAAATTAGTTCAGGGGTTCAGACCTGATTTCACCCCATTTTCAAAGTTCAGCATCTAAATCCTGGTCACTGCTCACTGTGATCCCTCAGAATCCCTAACCTCATATCCGCTGTGTTTTCAGGCTCCAGAGGTTCGTACAGCAGCCAGCACAGCCACCTGGGCGCTGAACTCCGACCCCTGCAGTCCCCTGAACACCACATCGACCCCATCTACGAGGACCGAGTCTACACCAAACCCAACCTGAGAGGACAAGGTGAGCTGAGGGGGATAAACAGGCTGCAGAAGTAAAGACAGGGGATGGAGGGGGTATTTATTTAAGGTGTAAAGAGGGATCAGAGATTGATCCGTGAAGGCTAGAGGAGTAGATACAGGCGGTTCTGAGCAGAAAGCAAACATGCGATGGACTGTGAAATGCAAGGCGTGTACTCCATTTTCACCAATAATGATAAGAAGCATCCAAGCTGTTATGGAAATAAATGTTGGAGATGATAAGTGAGGGAGGGACAGAAGAAAAGGAGACAAAAAGCGATAGAGGAAACAAGGAAGGATAACTGGGAGGAAAGTGAGGCTGTGTCTAAAGTAGCCCAAAACTATAAATAGCTGCAGCAGCACCTGGACCATCTATATTTATAAATCAGTGAGTAGAAGCAGACGTCACATGATACTCTGAAAAAGTGATGGATCAAAGACAGACTCAGAGGTAGAACAAAAAAAGAAAACACAGTCTAATATCTAATATGAAAGATGTGTTTTTTAAATGGCTGCTGAACATACGAGATTTCTTCGTCCCATCTGATTATGTATCAGTGTTTACTAAATCAGGTAGGCAAATCCAATTGGGGTCTCAATGGCAATTTGTCTCTCAGTCACAGTCTGTTAACTAATTAGTTTTCTAGGCTGAAATTAATCTCAATTAATCCCATGGGCGTCAGCTCGGGCGCTTTGAAATCAAAGCAAATCAACCATGTCCTAAAATGTTGTCGACGCTACACCGCCGGTTCAGTCGTCTGAACCAAAAATATTGTTGCAAGGAGAAACACACATAGACAGAAGGTATGAAGGAGAGAAATCCACAGGGCTTTTCTCCAAAATCGACAGAGTTACCCTAATAATTAGAAGATTTGAGGTCATTTCAGTCGCAGTGGCCCACCTCTCGCTCTGATAAGCCACTTTGATGCATGGAGAGAACTCAATCTTCACCTACAGCTGTGTGTCTCTGGATGTAAGTCACGACAGCAGCACTCCGTCAAATCCTCTCTCTCTTTTTTCCTCTTTCATATTTTACATCTGCTCTCTATTTTCTTTGTGCAAAACAAAGTAGCTGTTGAAGCCTGCCTGGGTTTCAAGGTCAGTTCAAATAGTTTCAAGATAATAAAGAGAGTTGGAAACAAGCAGACAACACTTCACACTCCACTTCACATCACAGGTGAATTTCCTCAGGCCTTGTCAGGGTCCCTGCTGTTCTGCAGTTACACACACACACACACACACTCTCACACACAAACACACACACATTGACCCAACTCACCTCCCTCTGAGCGTGCCGCTGTAAGCGCGTTGACTACCATGCCCAAGTGGTTTTTGAAATGCTGTTTAACAAGAAAACAATTCAGCTCTCAGTTTGAGTCTGACAGAGGACGTCTGCAGGGTTCAGGTTCAGGTATTGAGATGTTCTCATGTCTCTACAGTAGGGCTGGGCGATATGGCCAAAAAATAAAATTCAGATTTTTTTCAAACTTTATTTATGTTGATATTTTTTCTCCCTCTTTAAAAACAAAAAAACCTACACATGACCAAGAAACGACTCAAAACAAGTTTTAGCCCTTAGGTGATATCCCTCCCCAATGTAGTCATGAAAAGTAAGCCGTTTGGAGGCAGACACTTTGCTTTGTTGAAGGTGAATAAAAACGACATCACTGTTAGCTGTTGTGCAGATGAGGCACGGCAACATCAGCAAAATACTTGTGGCTGCATAGCTCATATCTGTGGTTGAACCCAGTGGATGTGGATACACCCAGGCTGTTCCACTGTTTATATGAGCACCAATCTTTAGTGTTATGCAGCGTGACTGCCTCAGTATTACCTATGTTCCTTTCTTGTCATATTCGATGCAATGGGAAAATGCTCTCACTAATGTTGACTGCTTTTTAACGAGTGTTAGTTGGCTCTAGCAGTCGTGTACATTTTGTAGTGAGACACATTTCTCCCACTCGGCTGCACGCCTCTGTTTAAGATGTTGAAATAAATTGGTTGCGCTGCTGCCTTCAGATGCAACAGACTTTGAATGCAACGCAATGTAATGTTTGAGGTCTGATGTCTCAAGACCAAACCATTTCGACACAACTGACGAGACTGTGGCCTTGTGCCTTTATTGGGAACAGTCTTCATTAACACAGGCAGTCATGTTGTTGTTGTTGTTAGAAAAAATTCTAGATTTTTATTTTTTTTAAATCTTCCAAAACCACAAATATGAATAAATCATTAAAATGGATGTATCACCCAGCCCTATTTTTTTTAAATGATCTAAAAATAGTAAATTTTACCCATTATAGTAAAAAATATCAACAAAAATAGTAGCTAATCTTGAAATAAAACCTTGAAAATAGAAAATGTAATGAGTTTTCTGCCTTTCTTTTTTGCCAGGTGACTCCTTAGTTTAGGGTTAGTGAACAGTTAATTATCAAAAGCATCAGTATCAGCAGGTTAATTCAGAAAAGCAAAGGAAACACAGCCACACACTCATATAGGAAGGCAAATTTTCTGCAGACCAGCTAAATGAAGCCACATTAGATCACTTTGAGGGACAGTGGGGGTCAAAAGTCTTTGGCACCAACAGCTCTACAGTCACACTTGGACTACAAAGAGAGACACCTGTAATCCCTCCTGATAACTTCAGGCCTGCCAGAATGATAGCACAGTTATCCAGCCATGCTAAAGCCATGCAAGAGGCAGTTTGGTAAAGTTTTGAGGGGCTTTCATGTCTTTATTCAGAGGATAGGACAGTGGATAGAGCAGGGAACTGAGAGAACAGGAAATGGCATGCTGTAAAAGGCTACAGGTTGGGTCCAAAACTGGGCTACAGGAACTATCCTCTGTACATGCAGTGTGCAACTTAACCACTGGGCCAAAATCAGCACCCTGAAGAGAGGCAGTTCTTGATGGTCACCTTGAGAAAGACTTGATACACAAGCTTTAATGTTAACATTTGATATGAGCAGTTTTATCTGTTATGTCTGTTTTAATTTGTTTTGTTCGTCTGTTTGCTTTGACTATTTGATCATCTGCTTTTTGTTATGTGTTGAAGAACTTTATTGAAATAAAATATGTTCTTCTTTCATCTGAAGTCACTCCACCTGTTGAGTAGTAAGTTATTTAGCTGTGCTGTTATATGTTACTTTTATTTCATAACTTTCTTCTTCTCTTTCTGTTTTTTTTTCTTCTCTGCTGTTTCCATGGATGGCGTTGTTGCTTTTTTTGGCCATCGTTTGTGTGTATGTGTGTGTACGTTCACCCTTGTGTTGTGTTGGCACTCGTGTTTGCTCTCTTCTCCCCTGACTCCCCTGCCTCTACGCGGCTACATCAAACCCAGTGGTGAACCAGTTATACCAAGAGGTCCTCAACTATCTGCTTTTTCCCTACGCTCCTCTTCCTACTTTAGCCCCGCCCTCCCCTGGTGTCGACCCAATCCCCTTGCAGCGAACGGGAAGCCAGAGCGCCACGGGCACCTTTCAGAGAGGCAGCTTCGCCACCGGAAGCGGGGCGGCTGACTATGCCAACCCGTACCGCACTCTGCAGTTCTGCCCGTCCACAGAGTCGCCTTACAGCAAGTCGGGCAACACCCTCCCTCCTGAAGCTGCCTTGGGCCGGTCCCCTTCAGTGGACAGCATCCAGAAGGACCCAAGGTGAGGAAAAAAACATGACTAATGTATAAAAACCAGCTCTGGCTTGTTGATGAAGCGCTTTGTTCTGCTCCCTTCCCACTTTCACTGATCTTACTGAGGGCCAGATTCACCAAAGTCAAAGTGTCAATGCAATAAAAAAAAGTGGTCAATAATATGGATCTTTAAAGCCTCTGGAAATCTGGCTCAAAATGTTAAAAACAGATTTTAGGTATCAAAGTTCAGACTCTCATCAAGCTTTCAGATCTGTATGAAAATAATCAATCAACAATTTCAATCATCAGAAAAACCATGGTAGAAAATAAAACCAGCTCATATTGCTGAGTAGATTGTCCTCTGGCCTCAAGACTGACATTGTGTTCAGCAACGTGCAGTTTCAATACAGATGTGTAGCTCCATTTATTATCACTACGCTGCCAGCTAACCACATAGTTATAGAGCTTAGCACACAGAACACATCATAGTGTGATGGAGTCCACTGCCCGCAACCAATATGTCGAGAGTCTAGACTCATGCCTTCCTCCTCTGTTGGGTATTTATCTTAAAGCCTAAGGTCTGTTCAATCAAACCAGCACTCCACAAGGTTTATCCACCTAATAGTTTACCACGGTTTTTCTTTTAATTGGACCTAATGAGGGAGTAAAGATGGCTATATCGTTCTGCCTTGCTATATATCCAGCATGCTCTGCACACTGAGGCGGTCGCTTGGTTCTCAAAGCACCATCTTTTGGCAAGAATAGCATAACAGACTAGCTCTCTCTGCATTTTAGACACTATAAAAAACTACCTATAGATTCTACTCAATAAAATTGATGTAACAATTTGCACTCTATTAAATAGTGTACATTTTACCAAATGTTTAAAGTGAAGACTACCAATATTTTACTATGATGAAATACTAAAATAATTTAGGTAAAATCTACTCTTTTTTTTTTAATACATTTCACAACTTAAAAATAAGTTTATGACTACCAGAGCTGGGATCGAATCCACCAATCTTCTGATTACTAGACAACTGTCCATACCGACTGAGCTACAGCCACACTGGTTGTACAGTTAGATTACAGGCAGCACCTGATTAGCAAACAAGCTAACAGTGAAGGCAACACATTACTAAAACAATGTCTTTATTATGATTTACCACAACCGGTGGTCGGCCCCGGCAGAGCGGCATCCCCATGCCTTTATTTTTCTGCTTGGAAGGTGGCAACCCTAATATCAATCCTACCTTCCACCATGATGCCAAACCCCAACCGGAGAGTCTCGGCAACCGAAACTGTCCTCAGCAAAGAAGAAGTGATGAAGCATACACACCCTTCAGTGCATACCCAATATCTTTGGGTAGATATTATTTTGTGTATTTCTGTACACATTTTTACTGTTAAAAATAGATAAAGAAGGTCAAATGTACCCATTATAATACAGTTGCTGAACTAAATCATTTAATATAATTTAGACAATTTGTATGGATTATATTTACTATCCACAAAATCATTTTCTATAGTGTACTGGTATACTGGTCCTAGCATTACATAGAAAGGAGCTCACTTTTTAGGTATAAAAAGAGGTATTAAAAATGTGTCTTCTACACCAAATTTTACAGTAATTAATGACTTAATCTCCAAAATTCAAGCCCCAAATCAAGAAAGTTAACAGAAATATAACTCTATACGTTTTAAAGAAGATTCAAAGATGAATTTTTAAATGATTCCAATCATGTTTAGAGCCCATGGTTAGAGGGCAGCAGTGGTTAGTGTTTCCAGAGGCTTTAACAGTGGAAAAGATTTTAATTGCATCCAGAGTATCACAGTTGTAATGTGGTGACACAACGCAGTTTGTTTCACCTCAGCAGATAATTGACTGTCAACATTTGACAGTTCAGTGCTGCAGGGCTGGCTGAATCTGGGCTTTAGTATGAGGCACACATCACGCCACATCTTTCACTGTCCTCTCTGGTTTGCCTACTGATGGGACTCGTTCACGCTGCCGTATGAGTGCCTGCACACACCTCTAGACCCAATTTAAAGTTTGCCATCGCTGTTAGAGAGTAAGTGCCCCTCCGTCAGTGACACTCAGTTACCCTCTGTGCAGAAGGTAGACTCAGTTTATGTGGAAAGTACACAAAGTCTGCTTTTAGTACAAGAGAGATCTGTGTATGAGTGTTGGCGTGTGAGGAAGAGGGAGAGAGAGACAGTGACAGATAACAAAGACTAACAGAGAGAGACACACTAACAGCTTAATGGATGTTTTTATCATTCTTTTGTCCCAGTTACAATCAAGTTTCAAATACTATTCCAGTCGTGTCTTGGATTTTTTTTCCTTGTTAGCCTCTTCTCTCTGACTAATGACTGCACAGACGTGATGCCACAGAAAGAAGCTGCCTAATTAAAGTTGAAGTGTTTCTCTTTGTGACATTTCAGCTCAGGTGTAAGCAGAATGTATATATAAATAACTATATTTTGCTTTTTGCACCAGTCTTATATTTTTTTAATGAGTGCACCACTTTTTGCTGAAGTGCTTATTATACGCTCACATTCTGAAACTTAAGAGCATCTCTCCGAGTCGTCAGGACGGGTGACTGTTGTTGTTGCCATTGCTCTGTCCTCCACTCATCGTCTTGAGTGTTTCTTTTTCTCTTGCACATTGCACTCACATTGTCTGTTTGTTCAATCTTTAGCTCCGGCTTCATTGTTACACATCTGCATTGCCACGTGTGAAGGACTGACTTGTGATGCATGGCATTTTGCTTTTCCTTCACGTCATGCACAGCCAACGTCAGTGTAAGTGGTGTCTGAGCAACACAGTGCTGTCTGTGTAGCTTGCAGACCATGTTGGGTTAAAGGGAGGGTCCCCCTGAGATTAAAACTTCACCACACAGTTTGATCCTGAAATTATTCTGTCTTCAAGCGTCAGCGCTGCAAGTCTTTCATTTCAAAGAGAATTACTTATTAAAGCATTTTATAACATTTGATGTCAAAATCATCTCAACAAATCCCATAAAAAAGATCTCTCAATAGTTTCCAGTTTCTTGAGCATGTTTGAAACATATAGCCCCAAATCCATTCGATCATACTGAGGACATATTTTGAAACCAGGGCTGAATTACTCTCAAACTGCAAAATATCCTGGCGCTTTACTTGGTTATGGTTATGGTACTAAATTAACGAGATACTGGTACCTCAACATCCTAATAGCATTTCTCATTCAGACCAGATCAATCTTGGAACCCACAATCCATTATCTTCTATTAATGCCTGAAGTTGAAGGTGATATATGCCTATGCATGCCAACCTTTCACTAATTCCAGCATAGCTAGAAGTTAAGAGATCTACATCCATCCAAGACATCTGTGAATGTCAGGGAGTAAAAGCTGTTACATCCCCCAGGATAGCGCCTGTTCATCTGTTTAAACTACCTGTAGGTCTCAGTTCAACAGTAGACACACAGAGGCTTCAATCTGGCTTACTTCAGAACTCAAAAGGAAATGTTTTCTTGTGGCTTACTTATAAGTTACTGGTCTTAACTTTGTCGAAATAACTAGGGGTGTCCCGATACAACTTTTTCACTTCTGATACGATACCGATATTGCAGCCTTGAGTTTTGTCCGATACCGATATCGATCTGATACGATATCAGCACGGATCATACAAACTTTTATTACTTATTTTGTAGTATGGAATGTTAGAAAAGGCTTGATCAAGTGACATTACTCAAACAGAGAACAATAAATAAAACACTTTTGTGTAATATCTCAAGTTAAATGATTTAGCCTCTCACTGCTAAAAAGTAAAAAGAAAACATTCTTGATGTGACCACTATGAGGATATTTTGATTCTCTTGATTCAAATAAAAATGCCATGGACACAATATAAGGGCTGTATTGCACTTTTACGACGGTCCCTGAATGCACCTCGCAGGGGTGATGCTGGATAGAAGAGCTGGAATGGACTGCTTATATTGGAATGCTTATAATCCGAGATTTTAGATTCAGGCCGGTATAAACCGATACTGTTTTTTTTGCTGATATCGAACCGATATCCGATATTAATATCGTATCGGGACACCCCTAGAAATGACATCATGACAAAGATTTTGTAAACTGAAAATTCAAACTACTCAGGAGGAGAAGAAAAACACTGATGCGCTTTTGCAACACATCGTCAACAAATCATCGTCAGATTAAACGGTGCGAGTCTGGATGTCATTACGACGATGTGCATCCTGCCTGCTTTTGCTCTCCACATAGACTATTTTTCCTGCACACATCAAAGCCTGCTGATACATGATTGGTCAACACTACTCGGACTACAAACGAGCAACAAACCAGGACACATCCAACGCTGAAAATCTAGACCAGTCAACATTATCATGTAAAATCTGAAGATCCAGATTAAGGCCACTTAAGATAGCAAACATGCCGTCTGAGTTTGATCCAAAATAAGTCTAGTTTTGGTTTGAGACTTTGGGAGATCAAAGTAACATCGATGATATTGTGTAAGTTTGTCTATTTTGTGCAGGCGCATTAGGCATTTCTCCAGGATCAATTGAGCCAACAAGGAATGCTTCATGGAGAAGAGATGACGCATGTTAAATTCATTCAATGTATTGGGCTACTTGGCGAATTAAGGGACAATCAGACAGTTGCTGAAAACACTGGATACCCATAGTTCAACTGAGGGAGTATCTGTTTACTCAGAAAAAACCTGAGCTAGTCATTATTGTTCATACAAAAAACGTCCTCTCCTAATGCCGACATAACTATCCCGTCAAAAACAAATATATATAATAAGGTGCTTCCAAAGTTTGCTGATATTGTTGGTAATTTTATGGGATTTTTTGTCTAAAACACTCAGTTTTAAAGATGTTAGCTAATCAGACAAAGTGTTTGTTAAATGTTTACACACCAATCATCCACATTAATATATCCCTACAGGCTTACACAGGCTATGGTATTATGATACTACAACTGTGATAAACCTATGTATGTGGTGAACATAGGTAGAGTTCAGCACATTACAGAAGTTATTTCTTCCATTAAATAGCTTCTGTTTGTACTTGTAAATTTAGTCAACTCTCTAAACATAAGGATAAGGTAAATCTAGTTTAAATTGAACTCACACATGACAGGCGTAGCAGCTTAGCTTGTTAGTAAAGCACCGTGTAGCTATTCTGGTAAAAGTCCTGCTTTTGGAGATAAAGTGAGTCACTCAATCAAACTTAAAATAAATGAACAAATAGAACCTGAGTGAGTCAAAACTTCATTTAATCCTCTTCAGACACAGATATAAGAATAGCATTATATACCTTGTGTGTTCAAACTCAGGTCATTTGAAACACTATGACAATCTTTGCTCATTTCCAGCTGTCTGAAAGTGTTCTTTTAACCGGCTCTTCAGTGGACACCTAAATGATGAAATCTTCTCCACGAGCACAAACATGACAGAAACAATCCAGATATTTTTAGTGAACATGAACAGAACCAGACAGTACCTCCTCTGTGTAATCCTAAGACCCTCTCTTTTCCCAACATATCCACCATCTCACCACCTGCTTTAAGTGCATGCCCTCACCCTGCCCACCTTCACCGCCATTGCTTGTTAACTAAATGCTGAGAGAGAAAGACGAGCTTAGTGGCTACATTTTGATTTTCACTAATCTTCACTAATATGAGCAATTTTCTGCCAGAAAGCCAACAAAAACCTCTCTCTTGTTTCTCTCTGCCTGTCCCCCTCGATAGGTACGACCCAGAATTCCTTGTGTGGAATCAAAATCAAGCCGAGCAAAGAATGACAAAGTAATCCAACCATTTATTTACACATATATTCATTCTGTCTATCTATCTACCTTTTGTCTCATTCACTAAATCTTTCCATCTTCTCTATATGACACCGATATCTGACACAGCTGCTAATGTTGAAGCAGCGTGATATATCCCATTCGCACTGTCACCCATGTTACTCTTAGAAACAATGGATCACTTTGTTTTAGCCTCATGCATTGGTTCTAAATTGGAGACAAAATAAAGGACATTGCATCATACTGTGACATTAAAATGACATCCTCTTTGTCCTAAAAACAGAGAGAAATATTAAAAATAAAATATAAAATCAGTTGTATGATAAAATCCAGATTTAATCTACTTATTTGCATTTTAACAATATGGCTCACCAGATGATTCAAATTTTTACAGTGTAGATATTTCTCATTCTCTCCTTTGGCTGTCCATCTATCCATCCATACCTCCATCCATTTATCTGTCTGTGGATTTATTCTGTCTTTCATTTGTTTCCATTAGTCTGTCCGTCTGTCCAGGTGAACTCTTCACATGCTTTGTGGTGGTTCAGTCATGATGATTGCCTGGCATTTATTCTGGGATCAGATTTTATTGCTATGCCATGATATTCTCATTCCAGGAGGTGTATTTGCCAAAATGTCAAACATTTTGACTGACAACAATAACCTTGCACTCATCCCTCACGACTGAGGAAGTTTGTCTGCCTGTTTTGCAGTCTGTTTGGATGTTTTGGTACTGACTTTGTATCTTTGTAGGAGTGCAGATGTTGCATGTGTCACCTCTACCTTTAATGTAAGTAAGGTTAGCTGGTGGACATGCGGAATAGAATTCCAACAGGGTGAGACAAGACCAGTCTCACTCTGAATCCATTCTGCTTAGACTTTGAAAAATCCCAAAGTAACTTTTTTGTTGTGTTGTCTAAGTGAAGGTGAAATTATAGACAGGATACTCGTTCCATGAATTGTTTTGATATGTGTGACGTGTGTGATCAGGTTGTCCTTAGTGTTGCTTTTAGTATTCAGAAATAATAAGTGTTGTTAAAGCTGCTGTTGGTAGGAATGGTGTAAAAAGTCATAATACCCATCGGCACTCATCGGTAAGTGAAGTAATTTGAGACTATTGCGAAATGTCTGTGTTTTCCAATGCCTTTGTATCAAGCAATGTTATTATTCCCCTTGTTCCCGTTATAACGAACCAATCACAGCTAATCTCCAATCCTCTGTCCTGATTGGTTAAGGGGTGGCCCCTACTACGTCCCCGATTGGTTATGAGTCTGGCACTATCGTGACTGCACACGCTGATCTGTGTTGGGGGGCTAAGAGGAAATCTGGTTTGGAGGGATAGTGTTGACATTCAAAGTCCCTTTCACTGAACAGATGTTTACTCTGTGAGTACCAACAGCAGCTTTGAGGGGGTTTGACCAATCAGAATCATGCATTTGATCGGTAAGAAAGATGGATAGTAAGACCCTGTTATATTATCTAACAAAACCCCAAAGACAAAAAGTAAAAAAATAGCTTATAATACTGAAAATTGTCAAATTTTAACATCAATAAAAGACGTGCTGAAATAAGTTGGGAAGCAGAATTTTAGCTAACTAAACTATCTGAAGTCATATCGGCTAACAACACAAATGAAAGACTACATTTATCCAAAGACTGTTCAGCCTGGTCCTGTCCTTGGCCACTGATTGTCTACGTACACTATGCCAAGTTTGGCTCATAAGTCCATGTTGAATTTTGTGTCCAAGGGTCTGGCACAGAAACCTTGTTGAACCCACTAACTTTACACAGAGATGGACAATGCACTTCCTCACTGCACCAAAGTGTCAGTGGGACTGACCTCTTGTGCATTTGAAGCCAGGATATGTGCAGCAAGGATCGGCTCTCACAGCCAAAGTATTGACGCTATACTCCTTCTGATAACGAGCACAGACCTGACATTATAGATACAATGACAAAGCTTCCTCGGGGTGGCTCAGTCCACAGCGTGACTAAATCTTGGTTCAGTTTGAAGGAGATGCTGTCAGTCACAGAAGTTCAATGAAACTGAAGGAAACTCCCAAACTTCTATGTGTTGTTGTGTTTCCTCTCACAGTTCTCTCTCGATTCTGCACAAAGCACTGCCAGAGAATGGTTTTTGATTTTATTGTTTGATCTCTGCCCCACCTGTTAACATGGAGGGAGCCAGGCTTTATGACCTTTACTGCAGGCAGTCAGTAGGGAGAGCTTTAAATCTATTGGCTCCACTTTTATTGAGCTGCCATGTCGTTCATCTTGTCATACAGTCTAAGCATTCTCTCCTTACTGTTCCTTGATCAGTCTTTGTGGCACCTTATATGACATCCTGAAAGCTTACCGAAAGAAAGCTTTTTGTTTCCTAGCCCACTTTTATTCTCTGTTTTTGTGAAGCACTTTGTTAACTGTATTAAAAAGTGCTAAACAAATACAAATATTATAATTATCATTGTTAATTAAAGAGCAAAAAAGTAACCATCCTAGCAGCAGTACTATTTATTATTCCAGTAAAGTCAGAACATTAGCTACCACTACTAGCAAAGAACAAATGATGGCTTGTAATACTAGAAAAGTCTTAACTTAAGTTTAAAAAGATAAAATAGATAAATACAAACATTGATGTTATTTATCTTAAATAAATGGCAAAGACAGACTTACAAACTAGTGGAGTCAACAAACAACATTGCTTTGAGAAATGTGAGTTTGTCAAAATTCAGTAAATCATTGTTGGGAAACAAGAGGAGTCTGTCTGATGGAAATCTATATCACATCCACAGATGTAGACGTAAATATCGATTATGTAAGGTCAATAAACTCTGAAAGCTGAAGTCTGTGAACATGCACACGAAAAATAAAAAATCAAGCTGATTCGGAGTCCACACACACACACACACACGCACACACACACACGCACACGCATGCATGCACACATGCACACACAGTGTAAAAGAAGGTTTAGAGTTTCTGATGCAGGTGTCTGGATCTTGAAGTGTGGAGCAGCAAGTTAATCTTCTGAGGAATTACACGCCTCGTCCCAACATACATGAGTGTGGCTGTGCTTGAACAGTTACTTGTCATCTGTCAGTTTGCTCAGTCATACATGAAGGATGAGTTTATTTTTTTGTGTCACTTGTGATTTCCACCTTTGCTAATTAAGTGCAGGTGTACAAAAATCAAGTCTTTTATTTGTATCACTTTGCAGTGGGAACAAAGAGATTATTCTTGTGCCTGGCAGGAAGTATGTTTGATTTTCAGCATGGCATGCACATCTCTGGGTTTTGATGGCGCACACAGTTCTTTAAGCAATCTGCCTTTTGTTTTGACTTTTGTTTGGAATCATAGGTATCAAAATAAAGAGGAAAATGATGTTTCCTCATTGACTTTCATCAATAGCTACTTATAATTTTTTTGTTCTACTTTTGTTATGATCTAAAAAAAAAGTAGCTGTTTTCATTTTGTGCTTGTGTTGTCTGCAGCAGCAGGGAAAATTCATCACAACTGAAAAAGTGTTAGGACCAAAGTTTCCCCCTTGATGTTACCTTCATCCTGTAAATTCACAAAACAAATATCCTTTAGCTGATTCATCAAGACACACACTGGGACAGTCTGGGCAAATGAAGGCATTGTTACTGTGGATACCGCCTCTAATGCACTCCAACGCATTTCCTCCTTCAGGCTGCCGGTAATTTATTGAAACGTTTCTGCCAACATAAAGAAAGATTTGTGCCAGACAGGATGTGGCCTGATCATAAAAGTGCCCCATTTTATTTCATGCTCATAGGCACAGTGAGAATCCCTGATCTATATTTACTAACAGGGCTTATATAGGTATGTGTGTGTGTGTGCGTGTGCGTGTGCGTGTGCGTGTGCGTGTGCATGTGCGCGTGCGTGTGTGTGTGTGTGCGTGTGTGTTTCGGCTCTGCCTGACATCTCCCGACCTTTCCCTCATCTTGCTCAGCCTCAGTGGGCCAGTCAGTCAGCCATGCCATTATACTCTCAAACATACACACACAGTCTGGAAAACACAATGGCACACACAAATACACACACACACACACACACACACACACACACACACACACACACACACACACACACACACACACACACACACACTTTTCTAGTTCTTGCCTCAGTCTGTCTTCTTTTTTCTCACTCTGATCTCCTTCATGGAGGAAAAGGTGCCTCCACACACACTCACACACACACACAAACACACACACACTGTTAATTCAAATATAGTTTGATTCATGCGTTGAATGAGTCTGCAGTTAATATTAATGTGTTCAGAATGTAAAATGAAAAGTTCCTCTTTATTAAAGAAAGAATAGAGTCCAAACACTTTGGAGACGTCGATCAAACTGAGGTTAATTTTTTGAAGTAGGACACCATAGTTTTGAAATGTTGTGTCTGTCCTTAGTGACATCAGGACCAGTGGGGAAGCATTACTTTCAGTATGGGATGATCGGTTTGCTAAAGGAGGGAACAAACATTGTATGGAGGAAGGTGACAGCCTCTGCAGTTATGGTGGAACAAGCTATAAGAGTTCAATGCCCCAGATAAATAAGAAAATAACCCTAATTACAAAAAAGAAAGAACAACTGTGAAGGTAAAAGTCATGAGCACAGGTGGACGATGTTTGTACTCTTGTTGCCACAAGGTGGAGACAAAACTAGCACACTGCAGGTCACTACGGCCGTTTTAGAAATTGAAATGTAAATTCATCTATCAATTTTCGACCTGAGAAATGTTTGTAGAAAAGTAAAAAGTTTTCAGTCATTATTTTAACAGTGAAAACATGGTCAACCAAAAGAGATGATCAACGTTTTCTTCATATCCTAAGTTTCCCCACTATTTTTAGATAGTTATTAATCATGCGTCAAAGATGGGGGGAAGTATTTAGTTCTAACACGTATCCACAGATTTTAGAGATTCAGATTTAGTTTTTTCACAGGCTGATTTTTTGTTAATCGGCCCCCTGAAGAGGTTTGATTTCCTGCTGAAGAGTAATCACAGTTAGTTAGCACCAATCTGAATTTTTCTTCTTCTTTTTCTTCTTTTTCTTCTTCTTCTTCTTCTTCTTCTTCTTCTTCTTCTTCTTCTTCTTCTTCTTCTTCTTCTTCTTCTTCTTCTTCTTCTTCTTCTTCTTCTTCTTCTTCTTCTTCTTCTTCTTCTTCTTCTTCTTCTTCTTCTTCTTCTTCTTCTTCTTCTTCTTCTTCTTCTTCTTCTTCTTCTTCTTCTTCTTCTTCACTCCACAAAATCCACACTGGCTTCTGTCTTTATTACACCACAGGTTGCCACTTAGTCAAAAGCTGAATTTGGGTTCTTCATCTTCATTTCACTCAGCAGAGTCACCTACCTGTCTGCGTTCCTGTTTTTGTATCTGATAACGAGCCATCAGAAACATCTCCGACCCCTCACACATACATGCAAATATATCCAACACATCTCCCGTAGTCCCCTCTGGTTTAAAAATCTCTCTACTTCAGTAAAATCCTGAGTCACTGGAAATCCTTTCAACCCGATACAGCACAGAGCATCATCCGCCTGCAGCTCCCTGAAACATTGTTCACTGGTAGTTTATTTGCTCTGATTGTTGGTTTGCTTATATCTGATACTGTGGTGTAAATGTTTTGGCTGTGAGTGAGTGAGAGCATTGCAGTCAGTGTGCACTCAGCACACACACTCACACATGCACACTTACACGCCTAAACAAATAGTGAAGGGAGATAACTCACCTGGCTGCTTAGGAACAATGAGTGGATTGACAGCTCTCAGTTCTTTGTCCCAGTCCACTGAGTTACCAAATTAAACACTGCGTTCTCCTCTGGGATTTCAGAAGCTCACAAAAGATACACATACACACACACACACACACACACACACACACACACATATATGTGCATATATGCACATGTGGGGCTGTAGGGATGTGGTTTAAGCAAAGCATTGTATTTATAGGAAGCAAAAAGAATGGAAGAAAAAGAGAATGAAGGTAAAGACTCACAAATAAAAAACTATGACATCTGGTTAAGGTGTTTCTTTAAATGCAATAAGGGTGAGTTAAATATACAGATAAGTCATGGGGTCTGTCTCATGCTCTTTTGATTTATATTATTGGAGTGACATAAGCTCCAAGATGACATTGATTATCTAAATACTAGTCAGATGTAACATCTCTCTGTAAACGATGGAGGCTTCACAGATCCAAAAATGTTAAAAAATCTGCGTTCAGGATTCATCCAGGTTTTTGGGACTTTGTTTTCCAGCCCTGGATTTTGCCTCTTAGACTAAACACATGTTGCCCTTTAATGAAGATGAGTCCTTGTCAACTGATTATGGAAGTGTCTCATTTAATGCTTTGACTTTGTATGACCTTAAAGAGCAAAACAAACCAACAGTGGACAGAGTTACTTCTTTCTGTGTTGTTATCTGAATGCCTTTCACCGCTGCACTTGGCAGGGGCATGTCCAGACTTAATGACTTGGGTGGCCAACTGGGGTGCGCTGACATAAATCGGGGTGGCTGTGCACACATACAAAAATTAATAGCATTTACCCATTCTGTCTCCATACCACCAATAAAGTATCGTACAGTTGTTATGTTACTGAATAAAATTCTTGAATTCAAAAAGTTACACAACTGAGTGGTGACACATAAATCTCCTTGGCTTCATCCCTTAAGGACTCAAAAGATGATAGTTCGGTAATCACATTCAAAGGCACTTCACTAGCAAGGACCACGCCACACAAGGATATAAGTTTGAACATTTAATGAATTATTGTGTGTAGTGTGGCCCAGCAGAAGGAGACTCTGGATGAGGATTCTGCCTCAGTGTTATCCTGCCAGAGCTGATCTTGACCCGGGTTGTACCTGGATGTAGACAAGGGTATAGAAGAAGCGAGCACAAGTTCAGTCGAATGGGATAAGGAAAAAAGGTTAAGTGCAGTAGAGAAAGGTGAAGGAGGGTGGGTTGAAGAACCACAGACAAATGGTTGGAGTAGGCTGGCTATGTGTAAGTAGGTTTGTCAGGTGATTGGTCCTGCTCCCAAATTTAAGCTAACACCTTAACTTAATTTACAAAGGAAAGTGTCTGACATTTAAGTACAAAGAAAGCAGTGGCCTGTTTGTTACCAACCTGCCCAAATAGTTCATTTAAATGCAAGTCCCACCTTTAACAAGGCACATACCCAACCATAGCTTAGGATTTTATGGTGACACCTGGGGTGGCCAATAAGATTTCAGGAAAGGCCAGCGCCAACGTGGGCACTACTCTGGATATACCATGTGAACATGCAGACTTAATATGACATTCTTGAACATTTATCAGACACATGCTCACAGTTAGAACACATTTTCTGATAAAAAGGAAGCAGAAAATGTCTTAACCCTAGTATTGATGAAGAAGCATCTGACTTTAGATATGAAGTGACTTCACCTTTGATATTTTTTTACAGCAGCTGAGATGAATTAGGAGGAAACTTGATGTTAATCACATTGCATATCAAAACCATCCAAATCCAAAGCAACATTACCCAATTACAGCGGGTAACATGCTTTGCTAATTAAGCTGCAGTACAAGTTGACATCTAACACGCGAGGCCCAAAAACCCTTGGTGCATTTTCAGCAGGGATGTTAGAAGAGTGCTTGTCAGCACAGTGTCCGTGTGTGTTTGTCACAGAAAGTGTCTTTCAGAGTGTGTCTGTCACAGCGAGTGTGTCAATCACAGCAAGTGTGTCTGTCGCAGTGAACAGCAGCAGGAGAAGCAGAGTGAGCAGAGAGCGAGCACTCACCAGTTGATCACAAATTGTGTCTCATGTTGTATATTCGCATACAAATAATTTCACTAAAGGCTAATATAATGCACCAAATATACTCAGGTGACCATTAATATATGCCCAGGCAAAGGGTATGTGGCATCACTTACCTTAGTATCAGTCATCGTAATGCAGTGTCATTCATCCCCCTGCTGACTGGCTGCAGTATACTGTAGGTCTTGAACCTGCCTCCTCCATTATAACAGATGGAACATGGGTCAAACTAGAGAATTAAAATACACTTCAAATACATTTTGAAAAAAAAAACTATATAGTGGATTTCAATAAGTACAAAAGCAGTACAGGTCAGTGTTGCTGATGGAGACATTGATTTCTGGTGAAATATTGGTAAAATATGTAAATAACACCTCATTGCAATCTCTTTTATCAACCAGTTTAAGTGAGTTTATTGGGTTTAGTTCAAGGACACATGATTTTTTTGGATTATGGATCATGTAATCAAATGTACTGTTATGTGCTATGTGATGCCACAGTTTGAAAGCTAGTAAACTCCTCTGTGAATATACCAGGATTAAGACCACACATTTTATGAACAGACAAAATGTACCAACACTGTAAAAAATAAGTTCTCTCAACTTAAAATGATAAGTGAACTAGTTGCATGAATTATTTTGAGTTCTAACCACTCTTGCTGTTTAGTTGTGCTAACATAAAGATATAAGTTCAGGGTACAAGACCAATTTGGCTTGCTGACTAATATAGAGTATTCCTAACATATAAGATCACGTTGTTATAAAAAAACATGACATTTACTTAACAAACTTTGCCTATTGTCAAGAAAACTTCCTGTTCTTTTATTACAACTTGATCAGAGTGGTTAGAACTCAAAATAATTCATGCAACTAGTTCACTTATCATTTTAAGTTGAGACGTTTTTACAGTGAAACCTTTAAAGTTTAGCTTCTTAGAACATTTTATTTTAGCTTAAATTCACTGAAAGTTCATGAAATCCATTTGTGCACAGACTGTATGCTTGTTATTTACAGCATCACTCTCCAGTTTCAGTGGGGCTTTCCTCTGTTTAAGAACTGCAGTACCATCCAAACATGTTGCATTTCCTCTATTTTTTTAAACTCCATCACTAAACAGTGCAAACATTCCCCGAGCGAACACTTTGCCCCGAGTTCACAGATGGCTCTGTGGTATTTGCTCATCCTGCTGTGAAGTTGTCGCACAGTGTTTGGGACTGGAAGCGCTGAATGCTCCTGCGTTCCCCTGGCACTGAAATACACACACACACACACACACACACACACACACACACACACACACACACGTGCACGTCCACAGAGTGAAATAATAAAATAAAAGAGATGCTACGTGAAAAGTGGTACAGCTCCAGGCTAGAGTTAGTGAATGAATGAGCCATTATAGTACAGCTTTGTGAAGCAGAACACACACAGGAGAGATGACATAAAGAGTCTTCATTTGATATTAAATCACGGCGACTGAAGGTAATTTCTTTAAGAGACTTCATCTGCTTCAGAATTAAGATTTATTTTAGGGACGGCTAATTTGGCCCAACATGTCGACTTTATCTTCAGGTTGTCTCAGCATTCTGGGTGCATGTGGAGAAATAAAAATGCATGTAGAATATTTACATTTGTTTACTGAAATTGCACGTGTGTGTTTGTGTGTGTGAGTTTGTGTGTGTGTGTGCCTGCGGAGCTAAAAAGCCTGAGGTCTCGGGTTGAGTTTGATCTGCTGTGATGTGTTACTCTCTCTTCAGGGTCACAACTGTTCTAGGTCCTGGCTCTGTGGTTGTGTATGTGTTTATGTGTGTGTTTGTGTGTGTGTGTGTGTGTGTGTTGTTTCTCACCTCATTTTGGCTCCTGTCGTCTCCAAATGTGTGTGCATTGAGCTGTTTTGTCTTGTTATGGATGTTCTGAAGTGCACTTGTGTAATTTCTGTGGGTGTGTCAAATATTCTTGTGCCTGCAGGCCAAAAGCAGTAAGTCCGTGTCCCTCCATTCAAGTTTTAAAAGCCCATTTTTCCACACACACTGAGTACCTCATGTTGTAGTGTGTGTGTTTTTCTTTGCTTCAGCAGTTATATGCGGCTACCTAAAGTCATGTGTGAAGGAAAGGTCATGAGATAGGACTGAAGACTGAAAAGATGAGGATTTGACTCGTATAATAATTATTGGAAAAAGCTGCGTTGTTCTTCATGTGGTTTATTGTCTGCCCACTGGTGTGCAGGGAATATTACTGTGTACTATTAACCATATATAGTCTAGTTATGGACAATGCACCTCCATCTCCTTCAATTTAAAATAAACCAAGAAACAAATAAATAAGCTCAAATTGCTGCTTCATTGGGCGATGACATCTTGTGCTGGTGACGTATTTGGAACCAGAGCATGTGCAGTGTTGATCTGGCTGGTGGAGCTGCACAGTTGATGTCTTGCTTCCTTCAGCAAGTCACTTCACAGCAGAACAGATCAATGTGTAGATCTGAAGCTGGCACTCATGGTTGTGAAGTTGTGTTCAGTGACTCTTATTTTAGTGTCCCTTACATTTTCTTCTGCCTCGTCTCCTCTACTCTGCTAATCCAGGAATCTTGAAATCCATAGGCATTCATCGTCTATCATCCCTTGACATGTGGATGTGATATACTTTATGCCTCTGGGGACAGATGCCGACATATACTGTACATCTACAACGAAAACATTTCCCATTACATCCCCTGGCGTAGGTCTCAGTTCACTCTGGGTTACTGTAGCAGGTTGTGCCAAATCTGCACATGATTTTCTTACAATGAACAAGTCTTAAGTTTGTTGAAATAACACCGTCATGATAAAGATTTGCAAAAAGTAAATTTGCAAACTTTATCATGTCCATCCTCAAGAGGAAAAGAAACGGTTGTTTGTTGAAAGAAGGTTAGATTAATAATTTCTGATGCATTCAATGTAGTTGGGAAATCAAAGAGCTCATGGGCTTTTTGCAACATAGTGCTGTGCAGATTTGTTGCTCATAATTTAAGTTGGTTATGAGAGTTAGGAAAGAAGCAGGGCAACCTACAGTGAGCAGGAGGTTATGCAAATTATAATCATGGCAAGGTGAGCAGGACCTGGATTCTAATTTGCATAACCACCTGCTCACTACACATTATCTTTTCCATAGATATTGGAAGCTTTTAAAAATCTTAACCCACATGTCTTCAATGTCTGTCAACGTCATGACAGTCTATGGTTATTACAGAAGCTGTAAGGCTGCTAGAGCCTTTATCACTGCTGTTGCACTCTGATTACAACGTAAACGCATGTGTACACACACACATGCACACACACATATACACACACATGCTTAGCATTAATGTTAGATGTTTTATCAGCCAATTAACCGACAAGGTGACCCTAACAAGGTTATGTCATCTCTAATCATATTTATTGAGGACGTGTCCGCGTGTTTGTGTGTGTGTGTGTGGGTATGTGTGTCTGCATAACAACATTATAGGCATGTTTAAGTAGGGAGCAGAAGCTTGGAAACAAAAGAGAGAGCACAAGGCATTTGATAAAGAGAGAGAGGATTTCAGATAGAGAGAAACAGTAACCTTTGAAAATATTTTCTCTCCTCTTTCTCTGCAACCCCCCCTCTTTTTATTTTTCTTCAAGCACTTGGTTTATCCCGTTGCTCCATTATGAAACTTAGAGACAAAAGCTTTCTAATCCTGGTACTTCAGCACTGCCTTTGATGACTGGGTTTGTATGTGACTCAATAAGTGTGTGTCTGTGTGTTTGCAACATCAGCACGTAGGATTGTGTGTGTGTGTGTGTGTGTGTGCGTGTGTGCGTGTGCGTGCGTGCGTGCGCCTGTGCGTGTGCGTGTGTGTGTGTGTTTGCAAGTGTGAGCATAAGCTCTAGCTCTCAGCTGCATACTGAGTTGCAGCCAATGATGTGTATGTGCGCAAGTGTGTGTTTGTGTGCGTGAATGTTAGATTAGTCTGAACTGAAATATTCTCTGCAGGGACGTCGGTCTGTTGGTAAACGAGATACATCAAAGAGGAACGGCCTCTCCAAGAGAGCAGGGCGAACAGGGCATCTAGATGTGGCGAACCATCCCAGAACATCTGAAACTTTATATCAAAGTGTGCAAACATATGGTTTTAATTGAAGGAATTGCATCTGGAGAAGCCAATTAAATGGATATCCAGGAAGTATCATGTCTTGTCTTGATCCCCTTTTATATATATTTATATACAATTTAAAATCAAAACTGTGGGAAAAGGAAAAGAAACCCTCTCTCTGTCTTGGTCTATGAACCAGTTTACGTAGCATGGTTTGCCGTTGGCTATGATAATCTACATTGATAAGCCCCTCCCCCTTTCCTCCCATGCTGTGACTTCATTCTCTCACATCGCATCTTTCTCACATTAATCATCAGTGGGGCTTTTTTCACACACATTTACAGGGTTACTGAGTTTAGTGTGTTCGTGTGTGTGTGTGTGTGTGTGTGTGTGTGTGTGTGTGTGTGTGTGTGTGTGTGTGTGTGTGTGTGTGTGTGTGTGTGTGTGTGGCTCCTTCAGGCTAAAAGCACCAGTAGACCCTCAAACATCTTAGAACCAAAGACGCTCCAGCAGTTAGAATAAAGCAGGAATAAGCTCTGACAGTAGATCCAAGATGGCAGCTGTTGTTGAAGATGCAACTTTGATCATGCAGAGAAATCTGTTCAGCTCAGAAAACGTCTTCTCATGCAGAGCGTCAGAGGCAAGAATACTGTGTCATATATGCCAACGTAATAAGGCTGGGCACTATTCTTTATCTTATCTTTACACACTGCAATATGAAATAATACAGAAAAACTGTGTTTTGATGTGCAAAAAAACAATCTTACAATCATACTCGTCATTGTTTGGGTCTGCTTTCAAATCAAAACCTCACTGGTTTCATCACCTGCATGGAGAAGTAGTGACAACTGGTAGAAGGCGTACAGTTGGAGCGCCACATTCTTCATAAACTTTACATTTAGATACACACAGTTACATAGTTCAATTAATCTGCATCATCGGCCAGTGATAGTAATGTCTAACTAAACAAAAGCTCACTGTCTTGTTTATTTATGCTTTATTTATTAGGGACAGTTACAACATGTACAATCTGAAAGCAGCCATCCAATGCAAGTATCCTAGTGAAAGTAGTGGATGCTAATTAGAAACCCTCGTCCCTAGAAGGGCTTTCAAAAAAGTAAAAGATTCAAACCTCTGCTGATACTGCTTTTGATTCTCATGACACTGCACTGCATTCATGGACAGTAAAGTAATACTCTGCCATTAACAGTCTATTGGTTGGTTCACACATAGGTGGGTATTTTTAAAGATGTAGCTTTTAGCTGTGTGTTCTGGGCCCGAATGCACGTCCAGCCAATAGCGATGAAAACGGGCCGTTTGTACTAATGGTGAAAAAAAAATCGAATAGCAGTATGCATGAACCAGGTTAACGCCCCAACAGAGCATAACATATAACGGCAGTAGACCCCACCATTACAGGTGCTAACGGCAAGATTACCGCACCTGTTGGTGGCGGTACATGTTGCTTATTTTATTTTTGAGGTCTTCTACTGTGCACTCAGAAACACCACACGCATTTACCCTTCATTTACCTTGAACTTAGGTTCAAGACCTTAAGCCAAACTTTCCCTTTCTCCTTGTTTGTTATCTTTGACGACTGACTTGCTGATAACAGCTGTTTGTTCATTCTATATTCTTGGAATAAAATGTCCATTTCTTCCGTTGAAATTTTGTTTTTCTTGATCTTCTCTCAGTCACACTGGTACCACTCGCCATGTTTATTGTTGTTTATGTGTAGCAGGCATGCACAATTTGAATTTGTTGGATAGGGGTTTTCCAGGAGGTTCCCTGGACATATGACGTTTTGCACCAGCCTCGCTTTCATGGTGCAATTAGTTAATTGGCCGATAATTTGCAGCCGTGCATGCAGCTAACGCTACGGCCAAATGGGCCGATCCATAACCGTGCGTTAAGACTAATGGGCCCGTTTGTGTAATGGCTGGACGTGCATACGGGCTCTGGTCTTTCATACACGTGGAAATGAAGTTTGAGGTCATTGCAACCAGAGGTTTCCAAAAAAGGCCTTTCAAGGAGGAGATTTTTGAGGACTCTGTTTTGCTGTTTAGAAATAACAAACTGTTGTTGTGAAGCACTGACCAATCAAAATGAAGCATTGAATAACTTAAAGTAGTTTCAGAAAATCTATTAATAATTGGTATGTTCAGAATAAACACAAATCTGCACATTTTTAATGAATAGCTGTATTTTCTGTCTCCGTTATCAGTCCCAACCTTCAGTCTGTCTTCTTTTGTTCCTCTGGTGAGCTTTTTAAATCAGGGTTACTGTCGGACATCGAGCTGCCGGCATTTTTCAACACAAATTCAGCTACACAAACACACACACACACACACACACACACACACACACACACACACACACACACACACACAAACGTGTATCTCTGTTCAAATGATAACATGCTGTATTTTCTGTCTCTGTGTGTGTTTCTCTGTAGGGAGTTTGGCTGGAGGGATCCAGAGCTGCCTGAGGTGATCCAGATGTTGCAGCATCAGTTCCCATCAGTCCAGTCCAACGCTGCGGCCTACCTCCAGCACCTCTGCTTTGGAGACAACAAGATCAAATCTGAGGTATTCACACACACACGCACACACACACACACACACACACACTGACACGTACACACACATAATTTATAAACTCTGCTTGAAATGGCCTGAACGCCCCCTGTTGCACTTGTAGACAAACACAGGGATTATGTTGGCTCTTATTCAGAGTGTAGAGTTTCCATTAATAAGTGAGTGTACAAAACAAATACAAATGAGCATAGACTGTACATGAAAGAAGTAAAAACCATCAAATATCGCATTTCAGTCATCACTATCCTGGTTTTGGGAGCCAGAAGTGATCTCTTCTGGTTTACAGGTCATTGTAATTGTGATTGTCAGACCCAGAGCCCAGTTATTAAAGAAGGTGTAATCTGGATTATGATCTTTTACTTATGTCCTGTTGTTTTATTCTAAGTCCCACTGGATTAAATCAATTTGATCAAGATGCAGACTTCTCGAGATTACAAAAAAACAGCTCTAAATAGGACTACACAGTTTGTCCACAGGGGTGCTCAAAAATTCAAACATAAGAGTTTCTCACGGTTTGTTTGAATTGAATATTTCATTCGACAGCTTTTTAGTGGATTGTTTTATGAAGACAAAACCTCAGCTCTGGTCTCCTGAGAGGTCTGGCTTCTTTTGTTTTAAATGTTGCATCAACCATATTTCAAATGTGACTCCCTGTTGTCTCAAACACTTTAACAATGTAGAAACAATAACTCCAGTGCTTAGTTTCCCTCTCTCTCGGGACGATGATAAACCTGATACACCTGAAGCACTTTGCATGTGTTTTCTAGGTTTGTGTGTTTATGACTTTGCTTTGACCTGTTTGGTGTTCATGCACATGTTTTGGCTTTTTTCTTCTTCTTTTTAAACTTTGAAGCTCATTGCTTTTGTTGACTTTGTTTGACGAGGTTTTTAATTTGTATTGTCTCTGAATTTGTAACAAGTTTCCTCTAATGTTGCTGTGCGATTGCCCTCGTTGGCTACCGTACATAAGTCAACTTTCTCTGCTGTCAGTGAGGAGATTTAACAATTTCAGTTCAGTATATCCAAAACATCCAGAGTGTAAACTGCATCGTACAATTGTTTTATTGGACAGAATTAAACATTGCACAACATTTTGTTCCTGAGTCCAACTTCCAACCACTGCTGGGATCAAACAGTGTTGTTGGCGAGTCCCCCATCACCTGAGGATCTATAAAGAGGACTCCTGTTTTACTCTACACTACGCACTGCATCAACCTTGACTGACTGTGTGGGACCTTATGGATGTGTAGAAAATAAATGTCATTTATTAACATTAGATTCTGATTGATCCTGTCGGCGTGTCTGCAGATTTAAATGATCTGTCAAGTTATGGCACTGCGCCTCTCTTAATGGGAGGATGAACTCATCATTTCTGCTGCAGTCCAATTACTCCAGGTGTCTAATGAATGCAAGGATATCTGCAGCCCACCTGCTTTCAGTCCAAGTTATAACCAGTCAAACATCTTGGATCCTGTGGTTGAGTCACTTAAGAAGTCCATGTACATAAGTCTAGCATCTCACCTACTCCTTTTGGTGCATTCACGACAGAGTTTGAGTTTGTCCCTGCATTCTTTACATATTTAACATGTTGTACTGTTCTTGCTTGAATTTGCTGTAAAATCTTTAAAGCAAAACTGATTCATGGCGCCTGATAGGGCATCCTGGCAGGAACTGTGGCTGAAAAAAAAGACAGCACATGTACGGTCATGCAGTGCCATGCCGTTATGCAGAATACACGTGCAAGCTGCTCAAAGCTGAATAAATTATTAGGGTCTAACACCAAAACACTGACAAAAACTCAAATACAACAAAATGGTACAGAACCAGTCAAAAGTTTGGAAACACCTTCTCATTCAATGATTTTTATTTATTTTAGTTGTTTGGAACATTGTACATTAATACTGAAGACATCAAAACTGTGAGAGAACACGTGACGTTATTTAAAGCTGCTGTGAGGAACTTTTGTTTTGTATCGGTTCTGGCGCCCCCTTGTGGACAACGTGATACCTCTTATCTCTTGTCCTATACATGCAAAAGTAGTGCTTTCAACACAAACCTCATCCTGTTGTCTTTTGACAGTCAACTTTATCAGGCAATGTGATTATGTTCCATGAAAACAGTCAGATAAAGGCTGTTTCTGAAGCAAGATGTCCATCATGTGGTCTGAAACCTACCCCTCTCAGGGCGGTTTCAGCATTAAAAATGACAACAGAGAAGGTGCCAGTGTTGCTGCTGATGGTCTTGTTTGCTATTGAAGGTCATAAAGAGGCATCAGTATCAGTTTCAGTCTGTTTCTCAGCAAGTTCAAAACTCCTCACAGGGCCTTTAATAAAACAAAAAAGTGTTAAACAAACCAGAATATGTTTTATATTTTAGATTCTGTAAAGTAGCACCCTTTTTCCTTCATGACAACTTTGCACACTCTTGGTATTCTCTCGGTCTGCTTCATGAAGTGGTCTCCTGGAATGGTTTCTAATTAACATGAGCCTTGTCAAGAGCTCATTTGTAGAATGACTTGCCTTCTTAATGTGTTTGAGACCATCAGTTGTGTTGTTCAGAGGTAAGGTTAGTACACAATTGATAGCCCTATTTGACTACTGTTGTAATCCAGATTATGGCAAAACCAGATTATTTCATAGTTTTGATGTCTTGGGTAAGACAAGGTGAGAAGGTAAGTTTGACTGGTACTGTACATTAACTGAGCCCTTCTTATCTTGTAATGTATGCCAAAGGGTCAATAATTAACAAAATGAACATCATGCTGTATTGAACTATAAAACACTTCTTTACTGTGGGGCACACTTCACCAAACTCCTCTTCAGACAGAACTAACTTCTTGTTTTGGACACCTTACCCAAAATCTAAACACAGCCCTGTTGTTGTTTTTCGTCTCCTGTCCTTCACTGCTGTCATTGCTCAGTGTCTCGTACAAAATAGTTTGAGCTTTCTCTTCAAAGTCAACTCAGTTCAGCTCATTTCAACTTTAATAATGGATTGGAGGGCAAACAAATTTCTTCAAACAGCAATCTGTTTTAAAAAAAAATAGAGTGAGGAAGAGAGAGATGGTGGAGAGAGACGACTGGTGAAGTCATGGTGAAGAATAAAATATGGTCGTATTAAGAGTAGGTATTCGAAGCCTTATTCCGCTATCTATGCAACGTGTTTACAAACTAGACAAGGAACAACAATGAGAGACTTCAACACTTCTTTTCACCTTTTTGAAAAAGATTGAGAGTCATGATGTCAGGGACAGCTGGAGAAAGACAAGCTGAGAGGGAAAAGGGGGAAACGTATTAACAACAGGGATTGTCTTCATTGTCTGCCAACTGTTCAGCACAGGATGGCATCTGTAACACGAAAGCTGCAAAATGTACATTGCATCTCTGAACTCACTGATACTATCAATCACAACCCATCATCAGTTCAACTCTTCTTCAGACCTGTTCTTGTATTTCTTATCAAACTGTCCACTTTTACTGACTTCATGTTAACCATACTCGAAGGAGGGCTCACCAAGAACTGATTGCAGCTGCTAAAATCTCCAAGACTGAGTTCTCAATTATGTCAATGATATTTAGGCACAAACACATCCATTAAGTTTTGTCACTCTGTTCAGTCTGCTCTTGTTTTGTGTCTGTTTGAAGGGATAAGCTGTCAGCATCGGTCACCACTCTTTGTAATGCAAAGCTGTGCTGTCCACGTTCATCTACTCAGAGCTCGCATCTGTCCCCATACAGATGATGCACAAGCACATCTGCTTCATCTTTGCGTCGTCTTCACTGAAACGTTTCTAACGTTTTCATAGGAAGCAAGCTGCCTCATGTTTTCTATGTTTAGCCAGAGGAAAGAAGGGAAGGCAGAGAGTATAGTTGAAGGCAGTACCACAGGAGCTACAGCATGCTGTTCATCTTGTTGAAGAGGCAGAGATAAATATTTGGGTTTACATTTTCTCCAACAACAGCAGCAGAAGTGAAAAGTTGTTCTCCTTTTGAATTGAGTAACCAAGCCCATGTGTCCTCAGCTAAAAAAACAAACACTCTCACTGCCAATGCCCTTTTTTAAGTCCTTCCTCACCCCCCTCTGTCTGCAGATCCGGCGGCAGGGTGGCATCCAGCTGCTGGTCGACTTGTTGGACCACCGAATGACGGATGTTCACCGCAGTGCGTGTGGAGCCTTGAGGAACCTGGTGTACGGCAAAGCCAATGACGACAACAAGATCGCCCTGAAGAACTGCGGAGGAATACCGGCGCTGGTCCGACTGCTCCGAAAAACCACAGATGTGGAGATCAGAGAGCTGCTCACAGGTAAGGGGCACAAGGTTGACGACATCAGTAAAGAGACTTCAGGTTATCTTAGATTCCTCCCATTAACTAATGCAGTGATTACTGTAAGATAGTTCAAGGCAGGTCACTGGAGCTGCACTGTTTTCACACTGACTTGTGTCATATTCTCTATTAGCTGAAAAATGAATCCCCCCAATGTGGCAACCTATTGAATCTGCAAGGTTTCCTCTCTCTCTCTCTCTCTCTCTCTCTCTCTCTCTCTCTCTCTCTCTCTCTCTCTCTCTCTCTCTCTCTCTCTCTCTCTCTCTCTCTCTCTCTCTCTTTCTCTCTTTCTCTTTTCTCTTTTGTTGCATTGCTGTCTTGTCCCAGTACTGTGCCTAGTTTTCAGCGTCGCCACCCTCCAGCATCCAGCAAGGGGTTAAAGATATCACCTCATCGCTCCTCAGATTTCTGTACACCAGTAAATCTGCAAGGAGTGATGGGGTCAGAACCTTGATGCCAAACAAAAACATTGTTCTGGAGCTGCAATAAATATTTGAAACCTGAGTTGTCTGACTGAACTGAAGGTTACCTAAAAGTACCTCAGAAAGTTTTGTCAGGTTTTCACCTGCGAAGGGAAGATTTTGAATTACACAGGCAAAGCAAAGGGCGCCTCTTTTCAAACCTCATTCATACTACAAAGGTAGCTGTCAAAGCTCAATGCTAAAAGTTGTACAACACATTACTCTGGTGTCACAACTGAATCACAGAGATGCTTCTAATAGCTTCTCGTGTTGAAAAGGCAGCTTACAGTTCAGCTGCTGATTTTGTAACAAAGGAGGGAGGCAGTTTACAAGTAAGAGTTACAAAAGGTTTGTTAACACTTTCACAATATTTACAATCTGCATCCAAGAAGTCTAAAATAAAGCATCAGATGATCATGTTGTGTTGGCATATGAATGTTTCTGAAAAGATGCATACATCAAAAATAGAGACCGACGAACGCTGTGAGATACATACCCCTTACCCACAACCATTTTCCCTTGGGTTGCTGATCACCTGTCTTAAACTGAGGAGTCTTCTCAACCAAACCAGCACACCCACACGACTCTTTCACTTAATAGCATACCAGAGTTTGATTGAAACCCATGATAATGACCTAATGAGGGTAAAAAGCCGTAAAAAAAGTGGCACCTCCAGCCTGGTTCCAGTGGCTACATCAGCCTGGTTTGAGTGACTATGTATTCCAGCATTCATGCAAAACTTCATTTACATGAACAACTCAATAGTGTTATTCAGACAACCTGTCTCATGCACGGGCGCACACACACAGAAACACACACTTGTTTACCACCTACTTGTGTTCCAGCTCTCTGGTTAATGTGTTGGCTGAGAATTTGTATGAATGGCCACACGTCTACTCTTGTATCCACAGCAGGGTGGTTTTAATGCAGTTAACACTAACAAAGTGCAAAATGTAATCATAATTGATCATTTTAAAGTTCTTAACCCACTGAGATCTGCTTTGTTACTTAAAATGTAAAAATACTTTTATCAGTGCCTTATAGCTTTCATTTCTAATCGGTGTTCCCACAGACTGCTTTTACCTTCAGAGGGGTATGGGAAATTGCAGAGTTAAGAGATGGATACCACTCAATTTTTAAACTCATCTATGTTCAAAATCCTTTGAGATTTTCTTTCAATCCCGAAGCCAAATGAAAGCATTGGATTTGTCCTTCCTGCACCCACACACATGAAAGCATTCATGCCACCAGCCTGTCAGGAGCATGATATTCAACACTAGATATGCTCTCCAAGACAATTTATCATGCAGGTTTAAGTCTACAGTCTGTGCACACTACACACTGATCACTTAACCTGCTCAGGTGGAAGCTGAATGTATGTGGAGCCAATGATGGGGTAACAGCGGATTAAAAGACCCAGCTTGAACTGAGAAAACTCTGGCAATATAATAACAATAATAATAATAATAATAATAATAATAATAATAATAATAATAATAATACATTTTATTTAAAGGCGCCTTTCTCTGCACTCAAGGACACCGCACAGATATATATATATATATACATACACGAATTTACATTAAAGGAAACAAAATCAAAGTCAAAATGAAATCAATATAAACTAACAAAGTGGTAAGAAAAAATAGAAACAATAACAAAATGACAGAGCAATTGGAGTCAGACGGAGTAAGCGGTTTGGAACAGATATGTTTTGAGTTGTGATTTGAAATGGGGGAAAGAATCTGTGTTTCTGAGTTGAGGTGGCAATGAGTTCCAGAGACGGGGAGCAGAGCGGCTGAATGCTCGGCTCCCCATAGTGGTGAGACGGGCGGAGGGGACAGACAGGTGTATGGAGGAAGAGGATCTGAGGGAGCGGGAGGGAGTGGGAACATGGAGGAGGTCGGACAGATATGGGGGGGCGAGGTTGTGGATGGTCTTGAATATTAACAGGAGGACTTTGAACTGAATGCGGAACTGAACAGGGAGCCAGTGGAGCTGTTGGAGGACAGGAGTGATGTGGTGGTTGGAGGGGGTTCGGGTAATGATCCGGGCAGCTGAATTCTGGACCAGTTGGAGTTTATGGAGGGATTTGTGAGGGAGGCCGAAGAGGAGAGAGTTGCAGTAGTCCAGACGGGAAGTGACAAGGCTGTGGACAAGGATGGCGGCTGTGTGAGGGGTGAGGGAGGGGCGAAGACGATTGATGGAAGTAGGCAGTCCGGGTGATGTTATTGATGTGTGATTGAAAGGATAATGTGCTGTCAAGGATGACACCCACACTCTTAACCTGGGGGGAGGGTGAGACGGAGGAGTTATCAATGGTGAGGGAGAAGCTGTTGGATTTGGATAGAGTGGATTTGGTGCCAATGAGGAGAACCTCGGTTTTATTGCTGTTTAATGTAAGGAAATTTAGGGTGAACCAGGTTTTTATTTCAGAGATGCAATCAGTGAGGGAGGTGGGCAGCAGAGTGGACGAGGGGTTATGATTTCAACATGCAGTTTGAATAAGTTTTAGAATGAGGAAACACGCAAGCTCTCCATTAAAAAAGACCTTTTACATTCTTTCATGCACTTGAATAGAACTAGATTATTTTGCAGTTTTAAAACCAATTCTAACCTGGATAGGACAATAAAATGAAATCCGCCAATTTAGATAACTTTTGGTTCTCTGACGACCAACTGTGCTTCCTACAATTGTCCTCAGTGCTCCAGCGACGTGAAGATGTGTTAAACATGGAAATCCTCCCAACATTATTCTCATTGTCCATGACAATGGGTGGATAGAATGATGGTTGACAACTCCACATCCTTCGGTTTTCCAAAAGTGAAGCCAAATACCTCCTCTACTTGTCAATAGAGCTGTCAATCGTGGTCTTGTACCCCTTTTTATAAAATCAAATAACTAATTAAAATCAACTTCTAAGAAAAACAGCGTCATTCACTAAACCCTACACATTACCCAGAGAGTTTGATGTAGTGAACTATACATGTTGGACTAAAAGGATAAAGGGTATAATAATTGTTACTCATATTTTAGACAGCACTACAATATGGTGGATTCTATTTGTAGTGTACTCAGGGTTTAATGAACACATTATTGAATTGAATAGTTTTAAATGTTTGATTTATAAGGTTGGTGTTTTTGTGCTTTACTTCTGGCAAATATTGGTGATTATACATGACTATACAGAGCAGATGTTCAAAAAGAAAACCTCTGACTGCACTGCAGTTAGTACAGTTAGTAGTTCCTACATACAATGCTGTTTTGAATTCTCTGTAAGACCATACTCACACCAGACATCATGTGACTCTAACGACCCACAGCTGACCAATCACCCTAACGACTATCAGGAACTAGGCTAACGACTGTCAGGTGATAGGAAGACAACTGCCAGGAACTAGACTAACGACCCTACTTAGGACCCTTTTGTGACTCCTGGACACACCCACGACTGTTAGAGGCTTATATTTTCTAGCCCTTCCCCAGTCTGGTCAGGTTATTTATTTACCTCTTTATTTCTCTACTTTTCTCTACTTTCTCTTCTTCCTTATTTCTTTATGTATTTATTTTGGTGCCTTGGTCCACAGTATCCTGTAACCTCTTGAGTCCTTTGCCTCCCTCCTCCTCCTCCTGCCACCACAGATAAACATGGACAGAAAAGGGTTACAACACCCTGAGCTGTCCCACCAGGCTCAAGAATCACCTTAGCCTTAGTCTGGTCAGAACTGAAGAAGCCTTTCGGAGGAGAGGTGAAACGTCTTCAAGAATTCCAGTCCAGTCCAGTTACCTTATGGATCAAGCTTTGGACTATAGTTAGTAGTGGGTTGTTTCAAACACAACCTTTAAAATGAATCAGAACTATAAGTACTCACTATAATGACAGGAACAGTATTAGGGGAAGATTTTTTTTTTTTTATGTGTATTAAATAATTTTAGTTTGACCCATTCTCCATCTGCTCACATGGAGGAGCTGACCTTTAAGACCGATACTGCAGCCAGTCAGTTGGGGAGCTCCAAATGTTTTGGCTTCACTTTGAGGAACCAGTCTAAGACACACATGCAGGTCTGACATACATGTGGGTCTGACTCAGCAGTTACAGCCAAACTTTTCAACCGTCCTTGCAAACTCTCCTTAAACAAACTGTCCCGGTGTCCCATCAGGACTGCCCTTGAGCCTTTTATCTGCCCTCCAAATTATTTACAGCAGCACTCTACATCAGGGTGACATAAGATTCTGGTGAGGTACGAACATTTGAAGCATTATTTGTGTTAATAAAGGACATTCATGAATACTTAATCAGGCCAAATGGTTTCCCTGCGCAGGAAAGCCTTATCAGGAGAGCGCAATTTAGAGGAGCCGAGTATGACCCATGTGTGTTCTTAGTGTACATGTTTATACGTGTTTGTAGTGTGCATAGAAAGGGTTTAGGCCGAGCAGAGATGGAAATAAAAGGTTTTTTGTATGCTGCTGGAGTCTTAAAGAAGATTACCATATAAATTAGAGCAGCAATTCAAAGCACGGAGCGCAGAAATCCCTCCTGTCACAAATTAATCAGCTGAACGACCGACCGGACGCAGACAGACCTCTCTCAAAGACCCAGAGGAAATAACTCTGTTTCTCAGCCTCTCGCTCGGCCTCGTATCCCTCTGTGGTTGGGTTTTTCGTAATTGGTCTCTCCTTCTCTTCCTGTCTCTC
Organism: Notolabrus celidotus; assembly: GCF_009762535.1. Lineage (NCBI taxonomy): Eukaryota > Metazoa > Chordata > Actinopteri > Labriformes > Labridae > Notolabrus > Notolabrus celidotus. The sequence continues at coordinate 29,568,348 of NC_048286.1, forward strand.
TCGTCCTCTTTGCCTTTCTCTGTCTCCACTTTTTCACTCCGTCTCTCTTTCCCTCACCCTCTCTCTCTCTCTCTCTCTGGTGAGCATTTTGAATCAGGATCACAGTGGGAAGTCAAGCTGCCTGCCTAGATTCAGCTACACACACACACACACACACTGAAGCCTGGTTCACAAACACACACTCTTTCATGCTTTCAGATTGCTTGATGGCATTTGAACAAACAAACAAGGTCGTTGGCTTCTGCTCTTCAGCCTCTCTCCCTCTCATCTTTCAGATATCAAGATGATTATTTTGAGGGCGTAAAGCTGGTTTTAAAGAGCAGATATTGACTCTATCTCTGCAGAGTAGATTCAGCATTCAGCAGAGCTATGTCTGAGTGCATGCATACGTTTAAATAGTTTATAAATTGGGCCCTGTAGGAGGTAGCCATGTTGACTTTCAGAGAATTCATGCAAATTCAAACAATCCCTGCACCTTATTTGGGACCATGGTTATTGGCCCATCACAAAAAAATAATAATTAAGTTGTGATCTTGGACATGTTTGCCTTTATTTGATATGACAAATGAGAAAAAATGGTTGTTTATTGACATTAATTGTAATAATGTCCATGTACAACATTAATATGGAAGTTTTAAAATATCTCCTCAAACTTTGTTTTAGTAAAAGCAAAATAAATTGAGCAAGGGTTTAAAATCATGCAGGGGGAACCATTTTATTTCTTATATCATTTTAGGACTGAAATAAATATGTTATCCCAATCAGTGTTGCCAATTTAGCAACTTTGTTGCTATTTTTAGTGAGTTTTCAGACCCCGCTAACGACTCTTTTTAAAAAACGCGACTAGTGACAAATCTAGCGACTTTTTCTGGTGTCCAAAGGAGACTTTTTCAGACTGATGTAAAAGCATGTATCATTTTAACTTTTCTCAACAAGCAACGGGCACTGCTGTAAGTCCCTCCTAGCTGCATTCAGAGCAGGAGGCGTTCACCCCTCAGCATCCAGACTGCAAATGTGTCACGCATGTACGAAGACACCGATGGCTGATCCCGCCTGTTGTCTTTTTTGTCCATTTAGGTTGTTAATGTAGATCGTATACACTAAAACTGTAGAAAATGTTATGGTTGAAAATGTTCATGTTTTACTTTGATTTGTTGTAGGCTCCTAAGTGTAGTTATAAATATATTTAGGGTGTTTTTAAACCTCTCTTTTCCCCCTCAACATTACACGTCTCTCCTGCAGCGTCCATTATAATTTAAATTATGCAAATTAACCCTCATGTTTGTTTCTTAGGAACAGCAATAATGTTCCTGGGTCAATTAGACCCGGGGCATATTTAATGATTCAAAAGTGTCAGAACCCAAAAAAATCCCAATAAACATTTTTTTTTAAAACGCATTATTAACTCAATTACTAACCATTTAAATCAATATTTAGTGCAATGGTGTTCTTTAATCCTCACAGATCATGGTTCAAAAAGGATAACTCACTAGTTTTTTTATGGAAATTAATGGTAAACCTTTATTTAATGTACATTGGAAAGCCCTCAATATAATTACAATAGTTTTACATGACTTAGATTTTTGTTAATTTTATTTTGTATTTTATTTTATTTATTTCTTTTATGAAGTGATGTTGATAAATTATTCTATATGTTGATTGCGCTAATTAAGCCAAGCAGAAGAAGTGTCATACTGAAAAAATACTTTTAACATTTGCTTTAGATTTTTGAACTTTAAAATGGGTCAAATTGACCCGCAACATAACAGGAGGGTTAAGTGATGACGTCATTTAGCAACTTCTAGCGACATTTAGGACAGCCAATAGCTACTTTCCTCAGTGAGGAGTTGGCAACACTTATCCTAACTCATCAAACTCTGAAATACATCAAGTTTGGAAACATGCTACGGAGCCCCTAAAGTGACATGGACAGAAAAAACAACATAATAGGTTTCGTGTGTGTTCACGAGAAAGTTTCTTATGAACATGCAGTCCGTCTTAGGCGCCGTTCTGAGACAATAAAGCGCTTACAATGTGCAAGCAAAGCCATAATATCCTTATAATGAAGCCCAAGGTTGAAATAAAGCTCAACTAACTCCTGTACTGTCATTTTTAGATCGAACTAGGAAGACAGTGATGCACTGGTTAATCTCCGGTGCAGATCTGGTATCTTGTGCTCATGGGAAACTTTCTCATGTGCATGCTCTACTAGGCCGTGATCACAAGACATTTTCTCGTGAGCACGTGTTTGTTTCTGGTGCGCATGGGAACAGATCAAATTATTTTGTATCTCTGCCCATGTCACTTTAGGGGCTCCATAAAGATCTCATCCAGGAAGTAGAATTTTAATAAAATAAAAACACTCACTTTTGAAAAGTTTGACATTCTCACAGTGGTTCAGACGGAGTCACGACGGACACAACAATAAACTTTAGAGTGTGTTACTGAATAGTCAAAACAGGCTCTTTTGAAAAGGGTCCTGAGATAAGTGTTTTTATAAGTGGGCTTTTTACATAAATATGATTGAATGAAGAGGATTTCAGAAAAGGAATAAATTGGGAAGTGCGTTGCCCAAAGATAAGAGTGAGATTTAACACAGGAGTGAAAATATGGTGCAAATGAGGAACCCAAAATGACCCTAGAGACAGACAGAGAAAGCCAACATATTTATCTCCCCTCCCTCTTTACGGCAGAGCATTCAAAACCTGCTGCTTCTCATGATGTAAGGCAGGGGCAATGAGCCCTCCTTCATCTGTCACTCTTGACTGTGTGTGTGTGTGTGTGTGTGTGTCTTCCTGTGTTAGCAAGGCTTACTATGTATTCTGTGTGTTTGAGCCGGTGTGTGCTTCAGATCACAGATAAACCCTCTCCCTGCCTCTCACCTCAGGGAGATGATGTCATTCAGCCTGAAGAGCTGCTGGCAAACAGCTGACTTTACTCAACATACTGAAAAGTCATCTTTTTCTTGCAGCTGCACCACGGCATCATGTGTCACTCATAATTTCTAGCAATTTAAAACTCATGGGTGGTAAAACGCATTCTAGTCGCCACACAACAGATACATATTTGTACCTAAATAGTCACATTATCATTCATGACTATGCTGAATTTGTATCGTTGTAGTATGTAGCATCTTTCTCCTGCTTCTCAGCTGTCTGCAGCGCCCCGTGAAGTTGGCTGACACACAAACGTATACACACTAAAGCACACACAGGACTGCCACTGTTTACTACACTGGACTTCCAGCTACTCTGCTGGAATCACTTATGACAGAGCTTCTAGCTGCAGGCTGCATTTTAGTTTTGTTTTCAATTAAATGGCAAGAGGCTTGATAAAATAGCAAAACTCAGTGTTTTTAGGTTGGTTGAGAAAGTCACCATACATGACGGGGCTACGTACCATTTTTGGTCAGTGTGGGGACCTTGGATCTCCTCTAATCATTACTGCTGTCTCTCTTCAACTTTCACTGTCAAAGACAGAATGCAAAAAAGGATAATCCTTAAAAATAATTAAAAAATAGTCATTGTACTACTTTTGTTTTGACTTTTCAGGCTGCTGTAAGTCCAGACTGTATTGTCTGTCACTTAAATCTCCACGTTTGTTCTTCAACTGCTGGAGATATGTGCATCTCTGTCTCTACCCCTGTCTACCTCCTCTGTTTAGTTTTGCCTTGGTGTTCACACTGTCTTCTTGTTCTTCAGGTGTATTGTGGAACCTGTCATCATGTGACGCCTTGAAGATGCCCATCATCCAGGATGCACTGGCTGTGCTGACGAACGCTGTCATCATCCCCCACTCGGGCTGGGACACGTCCCCTCATACACAGGAGGACCGCAAGCTGCACCTACACTCCTCCCAGGTTCTCCGCAATGCCACAGGCTGCCTCCGGTCAGTGCCACTCTCTGTTATATCATGTTCAAAACAGTTTATCCGTGTGTCAATGCCCCATTACTCTTCATTTCTAAGTCTTTATGAATGAATAATCATGAACCACATGATAGAGTGAAAGTGTGAATCTTAAAGGAACTGTTTCACTAGAGTAATCATGTACTTTGCCACTTTGCTGAGATGTTTTACTGCTCTGACACAGTCAGTCTCAAATACGTCTCTTTAAGATAGTATTGTGTGATTATTTTTATCCCTGTTCAGACAGAGAAGAGACAGACAGAGCTGCATTTAAGATGACTAATCACTTGGCTTTAGGAGTGTTGTGGCTTCTCTTCCTCTCCTGAGACTTGATGATTCTCATACTGTGCTGTCTGGAAGAAATGGCACTGTGACACATTAAATGTGTTGTCTATGTGCTGGGCTCCAGCATGTTGGATATTTAAAAGTACAAACAGTATCTAAAATGAAGGCGCCATTCAATATGTACCATCAATTTAAGCCATGAAAAACTTTGTAATCCAGAAACAGGACTCTGTCAGTATTTAGCAGCATTTAGTTAAACAGACGTGTTACATGTCTAATATTCATAAGTGTTTAAATTAGTGTATAATCACCTGACTATATGTGCAACTCCCTCCAGTCAAGACAAGGCAAGGCGTTCCTTTTCTTACGGGCATTTATTTCGCACAATCAGTGCCTTTGAGCATGCGATGAGAACTGTAATAAAAATCATAACATCAGCTTAATGAAGCTTAAACACAAATTACATACAACACATAACACACTACTTCTCAAATCTAATCAATATACATAGAAACTATATGTTGTTAACTTATAATCACATCAAAGAAAAGAATTCGGCCACACAAACAAACTTTAACACATACCTCATTGGCCCCATGAGCTGAAAGGGTGTAAAAAATTAAATTCTGTCTTCCCAGGTCTTTAAAATTGTGCAGCAGCTTCCTTCTCTCTGCAATCAACCTTGCTGCATGGCAAGCATGAGATGCACGTTGCTAAACCCCGCCCCTTTCTCATGTTCTGGAAGCTTTCACTTTCTATTAGGAACAATTCTTATGAACTTATATTAAACAGCTAAATATTTTAAACTTAAATTATTTTAGTTTTTAACTTTAACTATTATATGAATTGAAATTAATTAAATCTATAAACTTTAATCACTGGCAGCTACAATATGGTTCAGATTTTGTTAACTTAGAGTAAGCCTTTCATTCATCGGACCAGGTCCCCTTCAACGGATGCCGCCTGCTTTATTCATTTCTACTCTAGCACAGAACAGACCAATTAGTAACATACATGTTTTTGTATTTAGTGACAGGCTGCTGAAAACCAGCTGTCGGTTCAAAATAAATCTATTTTACAGGGATTGACAGAGGAAGAGTGAAATGTAAAATACATTTAAGATGTCATCTGTGACCCTCTGTTAGCCTGTCTGAAAATGATCTGCACTAATATGATCTAATTCTCAGGCACAGACAGATTTACTCTGCTGCACTGAGCTGACATCAAAACTTATGTACACAAACTGAGACCTGGCGTCGGATTTGAGCGTATCCCCCACCCGTGTATAGATTGATAACTGCTGACCTTTGCGTGGACTGATCATACACCCAGTTTTCGGTAGTATGCATGTTTGATAAATTAGGGCCAATGAGTGTATACGTGGCTGTTTAATCACATTATAAAAGGAATTCACCACACCTTTTATTCAGATCAAAGTGCCTCTAAGTCATTTTTATATTAGGACATCTTAGTTTGAGATCACTGAAGCAACAAATGCAGAACATTATCTGGCTGACACAGTGATGACAGTAGAGGTTGTTCTTTCAGCTCAGTGTTCCCCCTTCAAAAGCTTACACTGTGTCTGTTGATGAAGTAAACACTGTGTCATATCACTGAGAAATCTTTGCAAGAACATACAGACATGCACAACGGTTCTCCTCGAGAGCAATTACACTGCACTTACATGCAACATTTCTCTGCTCAAGGGAGCAATTTTGCAGCCTGTGAGGAGAAAACTACCTTTGAGCTCGTGCTGAAATGGACCGAGCACTTTCAGTAACAATCTGAGTGCATGACTTGCTTTCCCTGTGCTCAGTGCACTTCCTGCTCGATTTCTTCATTTTGAGGGCGTGCATAGTCACACTGATGTCTGACTATGATTGGCTACAGGGATACAGTCCTTGTCTTTTCTGATTTGTTGTTGTTTAACTCCTTAGCTAACTTCATAGACTGTATAAAATATGGACGTTGTATCCTTGACGTCACCCATCTGTTTCTGAAGTAAAAGAACAGCTTGGTGGGCATGGGACAGGAACTGAATGTCAGTTGGACAGCACTGAAGGGGAAGCAGAGGTCCATGAGAGATCACTTCGTTTGAAAGCCCTCTAGTGGATGCTGATTTTGCTTATATGCTTATTTTAACGTCAATGTAAAGGACAGGTGGGAATATATGGGATGTGACAGATATATTTTTAAAAGCATACGTTTCTATTTTCATCCATGAACGAAGCATTAAATAGCCTTTAGTGTCTGGTGGTGTGTGAGTGTGTGTGTGTGTGTGTGTGTGTGTATGTTGCGAGAGATAGCTTTGTGCGAATCAGCTCCCTAAACCCAAAGAGCCAATTCATCTTTCTCACGCCTCGTTAGGGAATGCTGAGAGTCTGATTAAAGATTGAATATTTTGTGGCGAGTGTGGTTTATTGTCGGCCACCTGCTCTCTCACTTTCACTCCATCTCTCATTATCGTCCACACTCTCTCATTTCCTCTCTCTCCCCCTTTTTCCATGTCGTCGCTCTCTTTCTCATTGCCTGGACTTCGTCTTGTATTATTCCTCCAGCTCTTCTCTCTCCATCAAATCATCCATCCTTATATTCCTTTCTTCTCCTGTCTCGCTCTGTCTCTGCCTCGCTCTCTCTTACACACATCCTCTGCTTGTGCTTACTCACTGCTTGCTTTACTCCGTGTGTGTGCACAAAATGTCATGCCAGCAAACAAAAAGTGTTAAAACCTCGGCTGCTACAAAGCTCAACATGAATCATGTAAGTGGAAAGGACAAACTACTCACTGTGTGCTAGTGCAGGTTAAATATGCTTTTGTTTTTTTTTGTAAATGCTGCACTCAAAAGCTGATCAGTGAAATACTTAAAACACCCACGTTTGGAAGGTATCAGTGCAGTACATACATTTACTTATTCATATACTCTGTTGAGCCAAAAATACATCCATTCATTGCACAGTTGCCAAAAAGAAGAGCCCAAAGGTGGGTGCTGCTCAAGCTCCTAGTCAATAATGAAGTGCAAAAAAACTGCAGTTCCTCAGGTGTCCACTAGAAGCTGGCTCCAAAAGCTGAGGAACCCTATCAAGTCCTATGCTGTATTCCTTATTTTCAAAGCAAACTGAAACAGAAATAGGATTCCCTAATCCGACATGCCAGATAGACTGTAACATGACCATGACAGGGGATATATTTCACATAGGGTGGCAAAATTCTGGGAATTTTCAAAGTTGGAAACTTTCAACAGGAATTAACAGGAATTTATGGGAATAAATGGGAATAAACCAGGAATTTACTAAATTGAAGGTTGGCTCTTAATAGGGAATTTAATTATAGTTGGGGGAAATATATTTTACCATAATCCTTACTAAAACAACCAGATTTCATGCAAGTACAGTTGAATATCTATTCTATTCCTCAATCACATGCACATAGCACACTGCTACTGCAGGGCTATTGAGACCACGCCCCCTATATGCACTGTGCATTCCTCCATCACATGCACAGATGATTTCTAGAATCCTGCAGAGGCTAGGCTTGAGAAGCTTGAGAGAAGATGCTTTTTATTTAACATTTTGAATGGGACTTTCTTGGGATTGCATTTTTGTTAATCTTTGAATGGGTTGGGTCGAGGGTCTGAGTAATTTAATTCAACATTCATGTGTTTGTTCTTCAATGAAAGAATTGATAGTTCAATAAAATATCTAACACTTGATCAAGTTCAAGTTACAAATAAATCAGTTTTAATTGTATTATTTTGGATGGATGTCTGCTTATAACAAAACAACTATTGGACTCATATTTTTAGACCCGAGGTTGCCGCTTGGTGGAAACGCAGAGGGTGCTGTGAAAAAGAATTCCCCCAAGGGGACAATAAAGTCTAAAGTCTAAAGAGTACGGATCCCTTTATGAGAATGGAAGAAAAAAATTTAAGGTTTACCCTGAGGTCCAGTGGAAAAGTTCAGAAGCTGAAATGATTATAGGAATATAATTTAACAAACAAGACTGATACTGCAAACTGAAGAGTGATATATTTATGATTCAGAGTCAGGATTTAGACAGTTGAAAATGTGAATCGATTCCATCCTTGTGTGGCTTAATTTCACTGAAGAGTTTATTTTGTAAGACAACAGATGATCTCTTGTTATCTTTTAGTGTGACAATTCAAAGTAATGAGATTTTAAAAAATGCTGCTGGAAAAAAGGAGTGTTTACTCAGGGAGGTATCAGAAAACTGCTCCAGCCAAAATGATGCGTAAGACAAGATAAAGTCCTGAACATGTTTGATTTTAATGAAGAGCCAAGACGAGAAAAAGCCTGAATCTGGTTTTATGACTACCTAACTCAACAACTGAGGTCACAGGAGCGCACCCCAACTGTAGCAAAACTCCTCTGATTGTATTCTGACTTTTGGAAATGTGACTTTAAAGCACTTGAAAAATAATTTGGTGTCAGACCAGCACACACACAAGTACACAGCGCTTCACATCAGTACCTTTAAAACAGGAGACTTAAATGGTGACGATCGTTATAAAATGTTCAACAAATGCACCTCGAGGAGTTTTGGCAGCTTGGTGTCATTTCTCACTGACACTGAGGTTACAGGCATCTCCCAGCCATCTTTAATAGTCTGACATTTAAAGGGCATTACACTCAGACTCTGTCACACAGACAGGCAGACACACGTGACAGATGTGCCTCGAAATGCACGTGTGGTCTCATTCACATAAAGCTATAACAGGAAGTTCTGTGTATTTCTTATTAAGATTCTTGTGTTGTTTATTGATGAGGTGTGTGTGTGTGTTTGTGTGTTTGTGTTACAGGAATGTGAGTTCTGCAGGCGAGGAGGCCCGAAGGAGGATGAGAGAATGCGAGGGCCTGACAGACGCTCTGCTCTACGTCATTCAGACCGCTCTGGGGAGCAGTGAGATTGACAGCAAGGTAACTCACATACACGCACACACATATACACAACACAACAAAACACACACAATCCCACAGCCTGGAGGTCATAGGCTCACACAGGTAGAAACTCGCACCCACACACACAATGATAGCACCTGCATGTGTGTGTTTCTGCATGTTTGTGTGTCCAGGAACTCAAATATTTGTTGTACTTCCTGCTTTGCAACATGTGTATAATCATGATAACCATGCTAATTTTATTTTTAATTTGCATACATTCACGTGAGTTATATGCAAATGTGTTTAATCTGTGTCTTTGCAGACCGTATGTTTGCACTGTATATACATATTAATTTGTATAAGTGGTTTTCCTGGAGATGGTATGAGTATGTTTGCTTCAGGGATTAGGGAGTTGCATTTTTTAGGCCGTCTCTGGATAGTTTTACTGCAGTCTTCTTAGATATAAACACCACTAAAGCTTAAAATAACAGGATATCCATTATTAATGCACAATGTTTTGGAAGTTGAGTTAGTAATTAAGATATTGATACTCTGATACTCTACTGTGAAAAAAATGTTAAACAATTTTTTACAGTATTAGTAATGACATGTTAGGCAATCAGAGCTTTCTCTTTTGGGTGCAACATAACCCAGCTTTGCCAGTAAACACAGAAAATACAGGAAAATAAGTAAAGAGTTATTCTAGATGAAAACAAAAATTGTCATTTGTTTTGTCATAAAACAGAGATAGTCACAGAACCGTCAGAATACCAAAATGTTGACCTTTATTAACACACCAGGGAAAATCTAATTTCCACTCTGCACATTATGCTGCTATAGAAAAAATTATTTAACTCAGACTGATATGCATATACCATAGACTGTATAATAAATGGATGTAGTATCTGTGATGTCACCCATCTGTTTCTGAAGCGCTGTTTTGAAGCCAATCATCGGTGGGAGCCATATTGGAAATGCTAAAGTCAACCTAATAGCTGTCGAGCTAGTGTGAGGTAGAGAGGCGGGCTTTGAGCCTCCTAGCCAACAGCGACAGGAGGTCCGCCTGTCAATCAAGTCAGCTGTGCCTCTCATTATGGAAAACTTTTAATCTTAATATCTTCTAAACTGCCCTGTTATGAGAAAATTCACCCCCCGTACAATGTGTGTGCCGATAGAGAAATAGTCTAGTCAGTCTACACTCAGTTTTTTTTTTTGTACCAGGCTGTAAACATGTTTATTTCTGCTGGAAAGATCGTCTTTTTTGAATTGGTGTGTATTTGGTTTCTGGTACTTACCGAGCCAGCCTCAAGTGGACACTCAAGGAACTGCAGATTTTAACACCTCCACATTGGCTTCAATTCTCGCAGCTGGAGGTTGTCGCTTATAGACCGAAAACAAAATATCTCCTCTAATCAATAATAATCCAGAGGAAGCGTGTGATGGTGTGTGTGTCTACAGAGAGTGTGCTCTACGTCTGTACTTGTTTTTCTTAGTTTAACCATGTTTTGGAAACCTTGCTTTGGTGCAGTGGTCTTAGATTACAGCCAACAGTCTGTTTGGACTAATAAACAAGAATGAGAGGACATCGCTGTCTTTCTCCTCTGACCCCTCTTCATCTCAAACAAGCTCAAGCTGCTCTCTCTCTTTTTCGCCCGCAGCAGCTTTGGGTTGCCTATAGATCAGTTTTATATTTCAGACACTTCATGGATTATTGGTAATATCAAACATAAAAACAAATGAAACTGTGTTGTGTGAAAACACATAGTATTGAGATGAATCAAAGTAGTTGTAGGACATTTTGACAACCTTATTCATATGTTCAAGAATCAATGTCAGAAGTAGAGAAAGGAGGTTATTATTATGAGCTAAAAGGTCCAAATCATGAGACATTATTCTAAATTATCTGATAGTCATATCTTGTCATTTTGATTTGGTTCTAACAATTAGGACTTTTTCTCTCATAACTGACATCTGATCCCAGAAATTTGATTTTATATTTCATATTTACGTCCATCATTTACACTTTCTAATTATTATGATTTACAATCTGAATACAATTTTTGAATTTTTGATGGCTTAGAATTTTGATGGTTTGAGGCTTTTTGTCTGAAAAATGACCCAACAGGCTGGTGCATGTGTGTCTATTTGTGTGCATATATATTTTTTATGGTAAGTTGTCTAACTGTGTTATCAGTGTGTATGGGAGTGTGTGAATGTGTGTGAATGTGTGTCGAGTGGAGAAGTTTTTTAATCCGTGGAAATCCTTCACAAGATCAAAGTCTGACACTGTTGACTGCACAGCCACTCACAACTATAGGATTACATGGCGCGCGTGTGTGTGTGTCCGTCTGAATTATGCATGCAGCATGTCCGTGTCTGTATCTCCATGTAGATTGTATGCTTTTACCTACACACAGTATATCACCAGCCTGCACTGCACCGTACGTATGTGACTGCATGTGTGCACGTCTGCAGTCATATTCTGTCATTCGCAGTTTGTCTGATCTTCTTCTTTCTCTCTTTCTTCTCTTCCATCAGACCGTGGAGAACTGTGTGTGCATCCTGAGGAACTTGTCGTACCGTTTGGCTGCAGAGACGTCTCACAGCCAGCAGGGGGGGTCGGAGGAGCTGGACGGTCTGCTATGTGACACTGGAGGGAAGGACGCAGAGAGTTCTGGATGCTGGGGCAAGAAGAAAAAGAAGAAGAAGGGACATGACCAAGTGAGAATACTAAAGATTAAAAGATGGTGTCATCTGTATTTACATATCTGGAAGCTTTAATGAGAAGTATCTAGCTGGTTAAGACATTCAAACAGATCTTCGCACATGACATATAAAGCAGACAAGACCGTGATAGAGAAGAGCGATTATTTCTACACAGTTATTTTGAATGACTCTGGAGGTAGGTGTCAGTCGACGTGATGATCTGCTCACTACCTGAACAGACATTTTTCTTCATGTTCCACAGCAAAGATCTCCAAGTGTGATGCATCTCACTCGCCTTTGTCACATTGCGTGTGAAAAGCATGATATTTATGTCCCTGTAATGTCTCATCTTCAGTGTGAATGTCTCAGAAGTGTGATGGTGGGGACAAAGTGGTCCTACCGCTGTGTTGGCATCGGAAGTAGTAACAGACGCGTTACAGGGGCGAGATGGGATCACTGTGAACCAGCAAAGCAGGCAGGATGGAAGGGCTGTGTGTGTGTGTGTGTGTGCACGACTGAGTGTTTACCTCTCTTACTACAGCAACGGCGCAATGCAATGTGAATTGACACACTGTTACTCTGCTGCAGGATCAATATGAAAAATCCAAGATGTGATGTTGGTGGAACTGTTTCAGGGCTGTTTCAGGCTTGTAATATAAAAAGGGTGACTGTTAAGCCTGGTTTGTACTTCTGCAGTGAATCAACAGCGTAGCCTGTGCATGTAGGTCTGCGTAGCCCCCATACCTATGCAGAGGACTACGCAAGTAGCCAACACACACCTCCTCCAAAATGTAACCACGCGTTGAATCAACTTGGACCATAAGCCCTGTGATTGGTCCACTCGACGGCATTGTATTTCCTGCATTTACAGCACTTCCGGGATCACCATGTATTTCATCTTCTCTGACGTCTCCTCTCTATTCTTCCCTGTAATCATGTCTGTATGATAAACAGCAACATTTATCAGTTTTAGATTAACATAACACGCTCTGAATCGCTGTGAGATCATAGCGGGGCCGGAAACAGACAACCCGACTATCAGAGAGACCACACTGCCCTCAGTCGTTTTGGCGGAGTATTGCTGCCAGACACAGACACATCAACGCACAAGTATGTTGTGCTCACGTCCGTGTCGGTCACTGCTGCATAGGGTCGACGTATAAGTATAAACCAGCATTTAAAGAAAGCAGCATGAAAGTCAGCAATGAGATAAAAAGCACAACATTTTCCACAGACGTCACCAGGATCAACACAAATCGAAACATCCGCACAGAACCTTTGAAAACATGTTTACATACACTATATTCTATGCTTTACTGTTACAGATCATGGGCTATCTATTCTATCTATTTATTTATTTATTTATTATTTAAAAGGTCCATGCATATTAATTAACACTTCTGTAAATATGCCAGAGTTAGCCAAAAGGCTAGTTTACAACCGTAGTCCCTTGCCAGATGTTAAAAAGGCTCCCTAAAAAGATCAAGATTAAACAAAGATAAAATAGGGTAAAATAAGATCAGAATAAGAAGGTAGAGGAGAAACCAAAACACAAACAAACAAACAAACAAACAAAAAAGAGAAGAAATACAGCCTTTGAGCCAGTTGAAGATATTCCTTACAGCCTGCTGTCATGCCTGTCATTCTTCTAAACCTTGCTGAGTTCTACTGATGGACTTGAGTGTGTTTTTTCTCAGCACAGTTTTGAGCAGAGCTTTGATAATTCAGACAAAAGGTGCATTTCAACCAAGAGTTCCAGGGTCTTTTAGCCCCCAGAACTACTTTCCATGGAACTAAAAGGTTCCCGTGCCCCAATTGTTGTCTGCGTTTCGACCGCGAGCTGAAGTCCCGGGTAGATTGTGCAAATCAGGTGTGGTGGAAATCTGGAAATGATAGACTCAAACAACAACGGTTTGTCTTTGTGAGCTTTATTCCGGCCTTCAGTGAGCTTTGCAAAGCGGTCAGATGGCAGAGTGATCTAACAACCGAGACCAGGTCTGCTCAACTGACCCAGAGTGAAGATACAACACGGTACTTATCCTCTTCAGAGAATAACATTAACACATCATTAAGCATCTTCAAAGAACTGTAAGACAAACAAGAGAGTTTCTGATCACCTCTTGCTTCCTGGTCACCTTCCTGACTTCTCACCTTCTGGTCTGCTCCTCAGCCATGGGAACAGATAACAATATGCAAATCCCAGAAGGTTTGGTATGTGTGAATGTTTCTAGCTTCTGATCAAAGCAAGAACAACATACTATCATGTCTGTATTTTTCCCACCACACAGGCCAGTGACGTATGGAGAAAAAACATTATACTAAATAATATTTTGAAATCTTAATAAAAAACTAAACTAGTATGCATTCCCAGGAACTGTGTTTCAACAACTGTGTAAACTCCACAACCGAAAGTCCCAGGACCTTTGACAAGTACTACCCCCCAAGCAGGGGCTTTTCAGGGGGAGATTATCTACCCCTGAACTAAATTTAGACCCTGGTTCCTCTGGTCGAAATGCACGTAGTTCAGGGGTAAAGTCCCTAGTTCCGGGGTAAAGTTCCTGCAGTCAAAAAAAGCTTAAAGGGACTCACTGAAAAAAATTGCTAAAAATAGTAAATTAACTAAATGAATATGCTCATTTTATTGGGACTACTACTCACAATGTAGTTGTTAAGATGTGGTTGAAAATTGGCAAGTCAAATATAAGTTATTTTAAGTTATTTTGAACTAATCAATAATCTTTGCTATTAGCAGGTTAGATCCATGGCAGCACCTTAAGAACAGGGCCCAAGACAATATCCAACCCTCTCTACATCAGTGTTTCCTCTTTACACTGTCAGAGCAGGTGCTTCTGTTTCTTTTGCAGGCTTCAGTATTTCCTTTAATAATTCGTCTACATGCTGTTCTGTTAGTTCAGGAGTATTTGCTCATAGTTTCCCCTTGGTTAACACTTCCTCTAGTCTCAAATGAATATTTATGAATGCACCACGGCTTACTTTGAAATTCATGATGTTTGAGTTAGAGTTGTTTCCCTTTTTCCACTAATGAAATTCACCTACCACCCGGATTATTTTGATTCACCAGACCAAGAAGGCTCACAGCATCGTGCGTTGAGAAGAGTTTAATGATGTGACACAAATATATGTGTCGTCTGAATCCTCTGTTCTTTGTATTTTGTGCAGCATCATTCACACATGCTGCAAGGTTTTCACACAGCAGGAGCACGAGATCAAAGCCGTTTCAGAAGATTTAGCCGTGTTTGACTCTCTGCACTCGGACTACCTGCGCTGAGTTAAGATTGTGAGGTCGATTCAGTATTTCTGTCAGGGTTTCCAGAGTCTGTCCATCTGTGGCAAAGAGGGCGAGCTTCATCCTCTGTTCAGTTAAAAAATTAACACCCTCTCAGCTGTAGAGTTGTTGGAAACTAAACGTCTGCTTTTGAGCAGGCTCTAACCTTTTGTCATGGTAATGAGCAATCAGCTGCACATTCTGGTTGAGTGGAAGACATCTTTTACAACTTCTAGTGAGGCTGCGGGTCTGAAAACCCAACACTTCCGGTGGATCAGAGTGGGTGAATTGCTCATTAGCTCTGCTTGTATTTTTTTTTCTTTCTCCTTCTTTTGATATTTGAGAAAAGATAGAGAGAAGCTTTTTAAAAAAAATGGTAGTAATGAGCAAGGTCTTTGACTTCAAATTGTCAAACCAACTTGTGGCAGAACCGTGGAGGTGAAGGATCTTAAACCTAACTCTGAGATCACATTGTACGAGGACAAATCATAACCTCTCCATCATAATAACAAGTAACCCCTCCCTTCTTCCCTTTATCTATCAGTCTCCACTCCAGTGCAGCTGTGGGCGATTACCATGAAGTAGCGATTTGGGAGCTTGTTGAAGAGGGCAAAACTCTATCAACTGCAGGGTAATTAGAGCAGAGAGGAGGAGGAGAGGAAAGGAGGAGAGGATATGTTGGTGCGGAGGAGATATTAAGAGGGAGAAAAGGGAAGTTGGAGTAAAGGGAGGAGGCTGGAAAATACAAAAAGAAAGGGGAAGAGAGGGGGGAAAGACGATTGAGTATAATAATGTCAAATATAAAGTAAGACAATGGGATTATTGTTTGCATTCTGTCATGAGATTATATCCCTGCAGATTAATAATGATCTTTTCTACACTGCAAAAAATTAGAAGCAAGCAAGTGTTTTTATCTTATTTCGAGGAAAAATGATCTCATCACACTTAATATAAGGCACTTGAAATATCACAAGCTAAAAATAATGACTTCATTGTAATCAGAAAAAGATGTCTGCCAGTAGAAACTGTTTCGGATACGTCTCTTGACGCAAGATGTCATATTTATTTCAAGGAACAACATTTTCTAAGGAACTAAATATTTGGCTTATAATATCTTCAAATAAGAGTCTTGATCTGTGAGGTCAGTGTGTAGTAAAATATCTTAACTAGAAGAATTTGCAGTTTAAGATCTGAGTTTGTTTTTGCAGTGTGTTAATAAATTTCACCCCTCAACTCAGAGCTAGATAAAAGCACAATTACTTCAGACTTACAAGGACATGCTAGATCAGTTTTCAGTAGTTCTCGGTAGTCCTTCACACACTGCACTGATCAAAATGTACAGACAGTCAAACACAAAGATAAGCTTAATACAGCCACATATCTTTTATGTGCAGAACACGATCTATGTGTCTATCTTTCATATTCACTCAGCAGCCATTCAATGTTGTCGGCCTCGCTAATCAGCGCCAGAATTATTAATTTGTGAAAGATTGTTGGCCTGAAATGCCATATGTCATACGTCGTGTCTAGAGCAGTCGTCTGCCTCTAACCAGGGCCCGTATGCACATCCAGCCATTACACAAACAGGACCATTAGTCTTACATATCATTATGGAACGGCCCATTTGGCCGTGGCGTTAGCCGCATGCACGACTGCAAATAAGTGGCAAATTAACTAATTGCGCCATGAAAGCGAGGCTGGTGCAAAACGTCATATGTCCAGGGAACCTCCTGGAAAACCCCTTTCCAACAAAATTGAATTGCGCATGCCTACTATGCATAAACAACAATAAACATAGTGAGCGGTATCGGTGTGACTGAGAGAAGATCAAGAAAACACTGTTTTCAGTGGAAGAAGAAATGGACATTTTATTACAAGAATAAAGAATGAACAAACAGCTGTTATCAGCAAGTCAATCGTCAAAGATCAGACTTTCCCAAAGGATCCGTTCGATCCCTAAATATCCGTTGTCTTCGCATATCTCATCTTAAACGGTAACGCTCAAGTACAATGTCCACCATCCTTTAAACAGCCTAACAGGTGTGGTAATCCTGCCATAAGCACCTGTAATGGTGGGGTGGCTGGACATTCATAGGGCCCAGGGCTGTAGATCAGGTTAATGATAATTGCTATGATGCTGCCATGCACTACCACCTGGATGTAACCAAGCACATTTGACGGATGGCGTTTCGTAGCGGGACGTGGTTTGTCAGTATGTTGATCTAAAAAATAGATACAAAGTTGTCTGAAGGCTGTGACTGGTTAAACTGAGATGTAACCACTTAACCAGATCAATACAAGCACCAACATGTAGAGTTTAACCCACAAGGAGGACTGAAGACTGGTGCGGCTAGCTCTGCTAACCTTAGGGACCTTCGTCATACCAGTTGTCATCCCGTATTTGCCGTGAAGAGGTCTCTCTGGTATTTTATGTTAATTTTTCCAGCTTTTATTTATATTTAATGACACATGAGCTACTGATCGAAATGTAGTTTTGGGCCAGCTGCTTCAGCGTATTTTCATTTTTGATTATTAATGTGAACAAGACATAAAAGCTATTACAGAATAATCCCAGCATGTCTTTTCTGCTACCAATAAAATAGAATAAGGAGGCCGGACCCAGTGAACCTTTTTCTATAACCCAGCTTCAGTTCAAAACACATTAGTCAAACGTCAGTGTCACATCCGTGCGGATATTACTGCTGTGTCACTGAGAAATGTTCCATATGTAAGATTTCATATTTGCACCGTTATTGTTGCTGCCCTTTTTGTAAGTGTGTGTGTGTGTGCATGTGTGTGTGTGTGTGTGTGTGTGTGTGTTTCAAAATGCATCACCAATGCAGCAGGAAATGTCAGGTTTCAATTACAGAGGAGACAGAGAAGCAGAATGCACAAATAGATGAATGCCACCTTATTTATACACTGCTCCTGAATAGTAAATCTCTCTCCCTCCTCTCCCTCTCTCTTGCCTAAGGGGACCATGCTGGCACCCTACTGCTGTCAAGCCTCTCCTCACACAGAATTCAAAATGCTTTTCTTTCCTAAATTGTGTCTCATCTTCCGCAGTGGGATGGCGTCGGCCCATTTCCAGACTTGGCGGAGCCCCCGAAAGGCATCCAGATGTTATGGCACCCCACCATCGTCAAGCCTTACCTCACACTGCTGTCTGAGTGCTCCAACCCAGACACCCTGGAGGGAGCAGCTGGGGCCCTGCAGAACCTGGCTGCTGGCAGCTGGAAGGTAAGGACTGTGCTGATATACCTGAGATACTAAGGAGCATCTGCAGAAGCGCACTGAAGTTCCAGTCTGTGCCAAAATGTGGTCTGAAAAAACAGATTGTGGGCAAAACAACAATGAAGCCTGACAGCCTGCAATACTCTTGTAATTTAGTACAAGAATACAGAGAGAAACCTTATTTACTCTCTATTTACTGTGAATATAAACACGTCGCTGCCGCTTTCAGGCTTGTCAGAAAAAATCTACTCTGCCACCATCTTGGAGAGGGGTTCCCCAACACCTGATCCAATGTTAATACATGGGTGAGACAGCTAAACCCCTCACTTAAGTTCAGCTTTAACATCTGTCAGAGGCAACTAAGCATTTCCCAGAATAGAGGATGTTTCACAATAACAAATATGAATGCTTTGAATAAAGTACGTCATGGGAAATTATATCAGCCTACAAATAATGTAATGTATATGATATGCAAATGTATACATTACATATTACATTACAATAAAAACATTTATTTCATTACATGTCACAAGATATAGAAGTATTGAATATTACAATTATTGTTTCTATAACATATGACTTTTATTGAATATTATCATACACATACACTACCAGTCAAAAGTTTGGAAACACCTTCTCATTCAAAGGTTTGTATTCATTTTAATTATTTGAAACACTGTAGATTAATACTGAATCCATCAAAACTATGAAAGAACATATATGGAATTATTGATTGAACAAAAAAGTGTTAAACAAACCAGAATATGTTTTATATTTTAGATTCTGTAAAGTAGCCCCCTTTTTCCTTCATGACAGCTTTGCACACTCTTAGTATTCTCTCAGTCTGCTTCATGAAGTGGTCTCCTGGAATGGTTTCCTTGTCTAGAATTACTCGCCTTCTTAATGTGTTTGAAAATAGTACAAATCTAAAAACCTGTTTTGATATTGCAGCATCAAAAATACCAGCCCTGAGCACCCAAATTGGGAACTTTCTTATTGTTAGTCTGAAATTCCATACCCTATTTACCCCTCCTGTTATGTCTGTTTCTCCAGAACAGCAATAATGTACCTGGGTCAACTTGACCCAGGGCATATTCAATTATATAAAAGTGTCAGAACCCCAAAGAATCCCAATAAACATTCTTTTAATCTCATTATTAACTGAATTACTTACCTTTTCAATCAATATTTAGTGCAATGGTGTTCTTTAAGTGTCACAGATTGTGGTTCAATGAGGATAATTCATTAGTTTTTTATGAAAATTCATGTTAAAACTTTTTTAATGTACATTGGAAAGACCTAAATATAAATACAGTATTTTTACATTACTGAAATTTGTGTTTATTTTATTTTATACTTGGAATTTTTTCATCTTATTAACAATTTCTTTTTAGATTTTTGAACTTTAAAATGGGTCAATTTGACCCGCTACATAACAGAAGGGTTAATCAGCATCTCCATACAATAGAGTACAGAGCATCTTAAGATAGCCTATTACATCAGAGTTATCAATCATAATGTGGTAGGAGTGTGATGATGCTATATCAGCACACACTCTGCTCCCTGTTTGTGTTTTTTTATCATGTTGCTATGTTTGGGACGTTTCTGCAGCCAACACTCTGCAGGTCTGGACTAAAAGCAAACATAGTAATCATGTGACATTGTCTCTCTCCTCTGCTCTCTGTCAGTCTGCAATAGATGCAAATCTGATTTGTGCGTGACACCAAAAAGGCCTTCGGTATTTGCCGACCTGTGAATGTGAACGGTCTGCCTGTGTAAACTTACAGTGAAACGAGAGAAGAGAGCGGGGCACGGCTGAAACACAACATTCAGCTCCTTCCTGCACATTAGTGTGTAACTGTGACCGTGTTGATCTGTTCTTTGGTGCGTAACCGTTGAGAAACAATCGGAAGTATATCGCATTGTTCCTCAGTTTCAGGGCTTTGTTTTCTTAGACAGTCCGAATCTCAGCTTCCTCGACCACTGCTGCTTTCTCTCTCTTTCATTGTGGCAGCTTGAAGGGCCAGCCTGCAAGCCAAAGTGGAGTGGAGATCGTTGTGATAACAGGAATTTGAGGGAACTATAAAGACAATTTGTATTAGTTTAATGTATAGGTATCAGAGAAGGGGGGATGATTTACTAGTAGCATCCACAGCCACAATTTGCTGCCTGGTTATTTTTGCACAGCCTTATAGAGGATCCACTCTGCAACAACAACCTGCTCACTGTGCAGCCACGCCATGGTACTTAAGTAAAGAGATTAAATCAACAGGGTGTAAACCACAGTGCATGAGCAGCATTGGGAATAGAAAGTGCATGAATAACAACTCTCTGGTCCCCTGTCTCTGCACAGTGGTCGGTGTATATTCGTGCTGCGGTGCGTAAGGAGAAGGGTCTCCCCATCCTGGTGGAGCTGCTCAGGATAGACAACGACCGAGTGGTTTGTGCCGTGGCCACCGCGCTGAGAAACATGGCTCTGGACATCAGGAACAAGGAGCTCATCGGTGAGTCGTTCTGTCACTGCAAACATTTTGTCTTTGTGGATTTGACTGAGTGTTTGTGATATTTGAAAGTGCAGATGGTCGTAAAGTTTCCTCCTTTAAGCAGATCTTTGTATTCCTGTGACTGATTGTTAGATGCTTGATTTTTTTCCTTCAGATGCTGAATGATGTCTGTAACAAACTCAGCTTTTCTGCCAGTCCCCATAGCAACAACCTCCTGCCTCTTTTCACTTTGTCTGCATGCTTGAAGCTCTGAGCTAAGCAGTGTGTGTGCTTGTGTGTGTGTTTGTTTGTGTGTGTAATACATAGCTTGCAATGTCAGTGCACACGTGTCCATCTAGAACAGGGCATGCATGTACATTTTATCGGACTAACTGTCCTCCCTTTTCCTGTGTTGTGTGAACATGCACAAACTGCATTAGAGACTCATCACAGTGTGTTGCTTCCTCTGAGCGTTCAGCAGCAGAGATCAGTGCTGTCTGCACAAACAGATCCAGTGTGAGCTCACTGTTCTTTTTATTGCTGCAGGGTTACAAATGGGATTGAGAGCTTCATTTTCAGTGTTTGCAAGTGATAACAAGAATATTGGCAATTCTGCAAGTATATGGAAATCGCTGAAATGAATCTGTTGATGCTCAGTCATGTTTATGCTAACTTAATGTAAGAAGCCGGTCTTATGTGTAAATAACGTTGCTTAGAGAGAGTGATGGTTTTAGAGCTGGATTGAAGTTGGAGACTGTTTTATCTCTCTTTTTCACCTTATTTTTGAGACTTTGTCCACAGAATTACTCAATTACAGAGTAAAATTCAAAACAGTTAAACTACTACTGTTAAGTGTTGTGTAAGTGCAGCAGAGCAAGAAAGAAAGATGCTAGTTGCTACATGCACTATCATCACTGCACAGTTACATGTGGACAACAATCAATAAATCCATCAGTCTTAGTTTGTAAAATGAAGCTTTGCGTTAGTTCATGCAGAACATAGAAGTCGTACACCTCAGCTGCTGTCAGCTGACAGGCTGCAGTTTGAATCCTTGGGTGCGTCTCAAAGCTCTTAACTTCCATCCTCGTGTCGTTCACTCGCATCTTAGTCCCTCCCACCAGAGATGCTAGGAAATGAAACTAGAGGAGAGAGGAAACGAGGAGATTCCTTATTTTTCTACTATTAAACTCAGCTGATGTTAAGTTTCAGAGAAGTCTGAGCCGCTGCAGCTACCAATCAGTGAGAGCTATTTGTTAAGTGGGCGTGTCTGTCAGAGAAAAGACATCCGCAAAGCCTTCTCTCGTGTCTCCTCGATTATCCCTCATCCGATCAGTCTCCTCTCTCCTCTCTCCTCTCTCCTCTCTCCTCTCTCCTCTCTCCTCCAGCAGATTTAAGAGCCTTGGGACGCAAGGTTAAATGGCGGGTCAGTAGCTACTTCCGGTTCGCAAGAGACTGTAGTTAAGAGCTTTGAGACGCACCCGTTGTTTCCTATCCACACAACCAATCACAGCTCATTCCAACGATAAGGCAGCCTATTTAAACCCTTCTCCCCTCTCGCTAATCCCTGCAACACTTTTTTTGTGTTTGCTGCCCACACTCTGCTGCTGTTGGTTAAACTTTGCCTCCTCCTGTTTAAGTCTGAGTTATACTTCTGCGTCGAATCGGTCGCACATCGGCCTTGTATTTCATCTCCTCCTCTCTATTCTTCCCTGTAATCATGTCTGTATGATAAACAGCAACATGTATCAGCTGTAGATTAACATAATAAGCTCTGAATCTCTGTGGAAAAGTAAACAGAGATCATAGTGGGGCCGGAAGTAGGCGACCGGCTATCAGAGAGACCACACTGCCCTTGAGCGTTTCGGCAGAGAATTGCGGCATGTCACGAACACATCGACGCACAAGTATGTGGTGCTCACATCCGCATCAGCCCCTGCTGCGTAGGGGCGACGCAGAAGTATAAATCAACCTTTGGTCTAAATGTCTGTTATACCCTTGTGGGGATTTTGCAGTGCACTCCCTGGAAAGCCGAAGCAGGCTGCTGGGCTAACCCGGGGAGCGCTGAAGCAGAGCCTCTACCACCAAGCATAACTGTATTTCCATTTGGCAATAAATGGTTAAATCTATGACGAGAGTGTTCCTGACTGAAGTCCCAATTCCTCAAGACTCTTTACAAAAAGAGCATCCCTCAGTAGTGTTGTCTAGACTGAGCTCATGCTCCAACATTTGAGAGCTCCAGCACAGGTATACGTCACAATCCCCCCGACCAAGCCGACCGACCTCACACTTCTGCACATTTAACCACAAACTTCACTTTACACCCGGACTATCCATTGACTTTTCATATACTACATATAACATGCTTGTTTATAATTGCAGCTACATTTAATGTTCTACTTTTTTTCCCCTTATTGGCTTCTTGTTTTTTCTTCTTTGGCACTAACGGAGACCCGAGTGCAAAATTTGGTTCCACCTCATGTGACAGCATGTGTTGGCAAGACAATAAACAACCCTTGAATCCTTGAAGTCACATCTTTAATCTTACACCGAGCTCTGAGTAGGTGTTAAGGCCCCCCCGTGGAACACCGGTCGTCACGGTGCATCGTTTTGAAAGATGGGATAACTTGGAGGATGGGGAGCAGATGATTTTACAGGCTGTCTGGTGTCTGCAGTGTGTTCTCTGATCTCTCTCCCTTTGAAATGTTTGATGACTTTGATTTGTTCTCTCGCTTAAGTTTCATTTCATCAGTACCTTTATTACTGTATAATGCTAGTTGAGGAGTTAACAGCAGTGATATCAGGCAGAAATGAGACAACATGTCACTCTCAGAACTCCAGAGATAGATCTCCTCAGTGACCAAACGTTCACAGAGTGTTGTTTTAAGAAGAGGTGGTGCAGAGTTTAAATGATTTGCAAACCATCAAAAACGGTGTTTGTGAACATTTGACACAATAACCCATGGAATTGAGGTTCTTCGTGATTCCCCTCCACCTCAACCAATCACTCTTTCTCCCACAGGTAAATATGCCATGAGGGACTTGGTGCACCGTTTGCCTGGAGGCAGCAACAACAACAACACCAGCGGCGGGGGCGGCAGCAACACAAGTGTCCTGGTGGGGAAGACCATGTCAGACGATACCATCACGGCGATCTGCTGCGCGCTCCACGAGGTCATCACCAAGAACATGGAGAACACCAAGGCTCTGAGGGACGCCGGCGGCATCGAGAAGCTCATCGGCATCGCCCGCAGCAAAGGAGACAAGTAAGAGGAATGGAGAGATGATGTCAGGATGAAGGGGGGGAAAGAAAGAAAGAGGGAGGGTCAAAGGGAGATGAGGAACCAAAGACATGTTTTGTTTAAACAATGTTTCAAAACTACAATACCAAGGTTAGAGCAGTTTTACATTTTCATCAACTTGTATAATTTTTCAACTTCAATGTACTTTAATGAACTCTCTTTGAAACCATGCTCAGTATTGGAAGCTACATCTGATGTCAGAGAAGCTCCTCTACCTCCACATTTGTCAGTGTACAATGAGACAATCATCTATCCTGACCCTGGACAAGGTCTTCACCGAACACGGTTGTCTCATGTTTCTAGTACGGGGTTTCAGTCTATCAGCTTAACAAGTTATCATGCAGAGGTGTGTTTGCATGGATTGTAGCTAGCTGTCGCTTTCTCTTGGCTTACCTGACTCAGGGGGGAATACAAGTCAAGGCAGGAGCAGAGATGTGACGTCCCACTTTGACCTGCACCCTCGCCCTTGGGTAACGA
Organism: Notolabrus celidotus; assembly: GCF_009762535.1. NCBI lineage: Eukaryota > Metazoa > Chordata > Actinopteri > Labriformes > Labridae > Notolabrus > Notolabrus celidotus. The sequence goes on from NC_048286.1 coordinate 29,592,923, forward strand.
TAGATGGAGTGTATTTACATCACACTTTCTCTAACTCTAAGAGTTGAGTGGGACCTCAATCCCCTCTGCATTGCTTGCATGTGTGTCAAGCATGCCAAGGCGTCGCTTGTGGGTGTCTTGTCATGCAAGCACTGTAGCGGTATGCCGACATGATTCCTGGAACGCCACCTGCGTGTGTCTGTAGTCTCAAGAGGCCAATCCTTCTTTCCAACGCTGCAGTTAAACCCAGGATGAACCAACTTGTTTGTTTTTTATTTCTCACAAACATTGGAGTTTAGTTTTATTGCGGTTTAGTGTTATTTTTACTGCTGACTTTCATCATCTCCAGACAAGAACAGATTATAAACACAGTTGTGTGACATCAGGTGCTGCCGTCTACTTGTGGGAAATAGCCACAGCTACCCGAAAAGTACAATACAGTTTCAGTCAGTCCTTTTGAAGTTGTAAAGCCTTGTTTTATGTTTTTGAGGTTTTATATTTAGTGTTTCTGTTTTGTAAAACATCTCACACAGAGCAGAGACTCCTGCACCAGAGTCCCCTCCTCTCTGAATGTACAGCTGTAGCACAGATCTGTGTTTAATTGTCTCCATATTTTCGAGTGTTGATTCTGGGATGAACACATATTAAATCTAATCAGGCTGCCTGCTGTCCTATAAGAGGGATACATTTGATTATTTGCTTGTTAGCAAAGCAAAGAGCAAGCAGGTGTTACAGCATGATGCTTGACTTGTGTGGGTGAAGAGATGGATACTTAGACATGAAGATGAGGAGGTTCACTGGCGGACTATACGGCCTGATACCTCTGCATCAAATCTACACTGAAGCATAAAGCATATAGGTTCACATCACCCTGTACCCATGCAGAAGTAGCCTGACATGCATCTCCTATATCGTATATTGCAAGCCCTGTGATTCGTCTGCCGGGTTGCATCTTATTGTTGTCTTCTGCCCACACTGATTCTGCAGCTGTACATTCAATCTCCTCCGACGTCCAGTATGATCGACTGCTGTTCCACTTTATTAACTCCAGCTCTAACATAGTACGATTCAGTCGCCATGGTTTCCTGTGCACAAACAAGCAGAGAATGAAGTGGTAAAAGAAACTGGTGATATAACTGAGCATTGAAATCGCATTGCAAACTTATATATAGGTGGAGTGTTGCAGAGTGACGTTGACACTCCAATGTTCAAGTACGTAGTGCTCATGATGGTGAAGGCCACTACGGCATAGCGACATATAGAGACATATTCATCCAATCAGAGAAAAGGGCAGCAATTTGTTTGTGGTGGAAAAAAAGGGTGACAGAGTGAGGAGATCATGCAACAGAGACACAAGGTTGATGCAGGAGGGAGTGAAAGGAAAGATTCAGAGACACTGTGTGCTTGCTTTAAAGATGTGAGTCAGAGGTCGAAACAGAAAACAGAATGTAAGGTTGGAAAAGTGTGGCCGGTCTGTCTACCTGCACAGCACACCTACATTGAGTTTGGCTGGTTGACTTTATGAAGACAGCTAACCAACAGGAAACATGGGACAAAGAAGAGCAAGAGGGGCGACCTGGTTGCTTGGTCAAAATGTTTTATTAATTAAACTTGTCTTAGATCCTTCATGAATATTATCCCTTATCTAAGTGTATCCATTAACAGATTCATTACAGATAGTAATTGATCACTGTCTGTAATTGAAAATGAAGTATTGATTTGATATGACGTGTGTGATCAGGTTGTCTGTGGTGCTACTTTTGTGGTTTAGACCAGGGGTTCCCAACCTTTTCAGCCCGCGACCCCCAAAATATAGATGCCAAAGACTTGCGACCCCCACTGTCCCTCAAAGTGATTTAATGTGGCTTCATTTAGCTGGTCTAGAGAAAATTAGCCTACCTATATGAGCATGTGACTGTGTTTCCTACGCCGTTATGAATTAACCTGCTGCTACTAATGCTGTTGATAATTAACTGTTCACTAACCCTAAACTTAGGAGTCATCTGACAAAAAGAAAGGCAGACAACTCATCACATTTTCTATTTTCAAGGTTTTATTTCAAGGTTAGCTACTATTTTTGTCGATATTTTTTACTATAATGGGTAAAATGTACTATTTTTAGATCATTCAAAAAAAGTAAACATTCTTGAAGACATCTCACGACCCCCCATTTGTGTTTTGCGACACCCCCCCCCAAGGGGTACCGATCCACACTTTGGGAACCCCTGGTTTAGACCAATCAGAGTCAAGTATATAACACATCCAGGCAGTAATTACAGATACAAGTAAGAGCAAGAGCCTGAGATAAATTTCATTTTGAAATCTTTTTATTGGATTCTTTTCCTTTTTTTTTTACATACATTAATTGACACATCACAACATGTATCAACCAAATTAAAAAAAAGAAAAGAGAAAAAAAAGACATTAACAAACAGCAAAAACAACTTAAGGCAATCCAAGCCTATCACACGTAGAAAAGAAAATATACAGAGTACAACGACATAGGTATTTAAGGCAGGACAAAACAAAACAAGACAGCAGAAGAAGAAGGGAATGGGAAAAAAAATACTGAGTTTTTCAAGTTTTAAATGGGCCATCACACTTGCCGCCCAATTACTGTCCGATGAGCCTGAGATAAATTGATCAAATCCATTAAATTTAACCCGAGCTATTCAATTCAATTCAATTCAATTCTATTCAATTCAAAATATGTTATTTATTCCTGGGGGCCATAAAGGCCAGAAAGCAGTGGTATAAGAATAAAAGTTAGGTATATATAGTGAGATATCGCTATTTTAGCTATATCCCGTGATATAGCTTCTACTTTGTCTGTCGTGTTGAATGTTTGCTTGGTTTTGTCATAATGGAGATTTTACATTGTTGTGATAATTAAAGTATGCATTTTTTTCTACATCTTTGTGTATTTCCCAGGCAATGACTGTATAAATCTGTAGACAAACTAAATAGTTTCTTTTTTGTCAAAGAACATTTTTAATTTCTTTGCCCCAGTGATCAGACCGGATATGCACCCACATAATTGGAAACGGTAATTTTTACTCACATGGCTGGAAGAAACAAAGTTTAATTTCCGAGGTGATAATAAGGCCATATGAGCCAATAAACACAGCCATTAGTCAGCTGAGTCAAACCTGGAAGAAGCAAAGTGAAATATTGGCCAATCAATCAAACAACAAACCAATTTAGTCAATTCAAACGCCATATTCCCAGTCTTCATCTTTGTTCAGATCGTATTTGGAGACCGAATGAAGAATGACTCTGCTCTTTGATGTGTTTTTATGATTCCATAGCTAAAAGCAGCAGGAAACAAAGGACAGTCAAGCTTTATTCTGTATGTGTTTTTCTCTCTGCTGAATTCCCAGACATAGTCCCAAAGTGGTGAAAGCAGCATCTCAAGTGTTGAACAGCATGTGGCAATACAGAGACCTGCGCAGCCTCTACAAGAAGGTAAAGTCTGCACATCTGACTCTGCTATGGAAACAGAGGAAATATCACTCTGGTGTTTTAATGTGACATCAGGATATAAATCTACTATGTAGATCATTCTATCTCTTTCTTCTTTTCATGTTATTGTTCTGTCCATCTCATCTTTCCCTCAGGACGGCTACTCCCAGTACCATTTTGTGGGCTCTTCCTCCACAATAGAGAGAGACAGACAGCGACCTTATTCCTCCTCTCGTACGCCGTCCATCTCTCCCGTGCGGACCTCACCCAACAATCGATCAGGTGAGTCCACCCCTCCTCTCCCCTGTCTTCTCTTTTGTCCTCTATCACTCTTTTATCAGTACAGTCCGGTCAGAGGAGCACAGCCACAACACAGCTGAATTCTGATTGAACCGTCCTGTGACGACAGCCGCCTTTAAATTATTCAGCCGTCGGAAAGGTCCTTAAAGCACCTTGACAAACTTTTCACTCCTCTTTGGGAGAGAAAGAGTTTGATTTCTTTGAGCTGTCAAAGGTCAATGTTTCTGATGACCTGAACTATGTTCCTGGTTTAACCGTGGGGTGGGGTGGGGTGATGGGAACTGGCAAGGAAACTCTGGATGAAGTCAGGGTGAGCAGACACATGCCCCAAAAGTTTCAGAGTTTTGTGTGTATGTGTGTCTACAACACTTAAGGGAAGATAATCACTAAAAACTGAAATACAGAAGTGACTTTCTGCAAAATATGGATGTCACAAATGTTGAACGACTGTCTGCAGCTACCTCTCAACTTGTGGTTGGTAGTTTGAAAATGCTACCTAATTGACTCCCCTTGTTTAGCAGACAGACACACCTGCTCCCTGAACCCATGTCCTACTTCATTTGTTATATCCTCAGTGCGGGCAACACAGTGATTTCCACAGTCATTATTTTGTCAAGCATACACACAGCAGTGAGTCAGAGCCACCTCATTACTGTTTCATTTGAATTTGCAACAGGATTGTGCAACAAATGCCCCATTAGTGGATTGGTATTACCCTCACGTCCTTTATGGGAACATCCTTTCCTGACTGCTCCAAGACTGACTCCTCTGAATGAATCATTACTCAGTGAATTATTCCAGCTCCAAAATATCACCTCATTTTAGCGAGTTTGTTGGAAATGGGAACATTTTATATTTATGTGAGCTGAAACTAAGTTTGGGTACACGTTTCCTGCAACACACAGCTACAAGAGGAAGTGACTCCAGTGCAGTTTGAACACTAATTTGTAACTGTAATCGCTGTTTCCACATTTGTGTATAAGGGCCTGTGTCCATTAACGCTAAAACGCTATTTGCTAGCAGTGCTCAAGACCTCAATTTCAGAGCGCTTCTCAGCAGTGCTTACTGTTGCAGGGTTACAGATGCTCTGTATGCTTCATCTGCTGTCATTAGATGACATTGTAATTAGACCTGCAGAGTTAGTCCCTCATTTTATTTCGCTACTCAAGGCACACTGTTATAGTAAAGCTTTTATTTTATGAATTTATTTTAATTTGTAACATTTTACCTCTCTGCTTTTACTGTCAGTTTTCTTTTATTGCCTCTCTCCTTCTATTGTCTGTTTATAGTGCTATTCAAATAAAAGTATTATTATTACAGAGACAGGGTTAAAATAATTAGAGACATTCGTTGTAGCATTAGCAGCACCTCTAGACCTGGGAATTGTACCATGAAGAATTAGTCTGGTAAGTTTCTCCTTGGCCACCGCCATTGTTTTCAACAATGTTGATATCAGCAGCCACCCCTCCGTCTTGATTTTGATTGGTTGGTGAGGTAGAAGTGACATCACTGAGTGTGGCGCTCTCGCAAAAGTTGAAGTACCGTATTGACCAAGCAGCAACCTCCGGTCTCAAAATATGAAGCCCATGCGGAAGTGTTATAAACTGCAATTCATCGAGCGTCCACTTGAGGCTGGCTGTTGAAACACCAGAAACCACATAGACACCAATTCAAAATAGACGATCTTTACAGCAGAAATAAACATGTTTGGTTGAGTTCAGCATTACCAACGATTGGCTTCAAAACAGGGCTCAGGAAGAGATGGGTGACGTCACAAATACCACGTCCATTATTTATATAGTCTATGGCATTGACCCAATTATAAGACCCTGTTGTTTTTCATTAAATACATCTGTAAAAAGTTGCATTATCTTATATTCAGGGTTTACCAATTACATGCTGATATTTGTTACAACAGTGGACACTGTCAGTACAGTGAAGCCAGCCTTCAGTAACTGTTTCAGCAGCAGGCGGTTGAAAGATGAAGAGACATGATGACTGGAGCAAAGTAGCACAAAAGAAGCATAAGTTACCCGAGGACTGAGGCGGAGTTGTGATGCCTTTCTTAAGAAACATTCATCAGTGCAGAAGAGACGATAAACAGACAAAAAAAGTGTGATGTCACTGAGTTTCAATCAACCAATAGACTGCAGGTTATTTTAATTATGGTATCTAATCCTGCAACCATAATTTATTTAATTTAAAACTGACAATTTAAATAAAAGGTGTTAAAAACAACAACCGTCCTTTTTATATTTAATGAGTCTGTGTCATCATTTTTTTAACCCTCCTGTTATGTTGCAGGTCAAATTGACCCATTTTAAACTTCAAAAATGTAAAAATAAATTGTTAATAAAATGAAAAGAATTCAAATTTTAAAAACAAATCTAAGTAATGTAAAACTACTGCATTTATATTTAGGATAGGTAAGAGTTATCTTCTTTGAACCATGATCTGTGAGAATTAAAGAACATCATTGCACTAAATATTGATTTAAAAGGTTAGTAATGGAGTTAATAATGAGATTAAAAGAATGTTTATTGGTATTTTTTGGGTTCTGAAACTTTTATATAACTAAATATCCCACTGGGTCAAGTTGAACCAGGAACATTGTTGCTGTTCCTGAAAAATGAATATAACAGGAGGGTTAAAAAAAAAGCTTTTAAGTTGTTTTTATGTTTTTCGTGCATTTTTGCCTTCGTGATAGGACAGCTGAAGAGAGACAGGAAACATGGGGAGTAGAGAGCGGTGGAAGACATGCAGCAAATGGTCACAGACAGAAATGAGGACTGTAGCCTCTGCATGTGTTGTCATTTTTAACTGAAATAATTACCTTTATAGAAAAACAAGAATAGTTCTTCAAGGGCTTTTTTCTCAAAATCCGTCTTGAAAAGTGGAGGTCATCTCATGAAGGCTGTTTTATATTTGCAGGAGTAGAAATTTTCAAACAAGAGTGCTGAACGCAGGAACAAAAACCAGCTGAGGTCAAGGGCATTGCTGCTCTAAGGTTTTTATGGAAATATATGCTGCTAGCACAAAAAGGACATCAATGTACATAGGCCCCACTTCTGTAGACAGCCAAATGTACATCAGGACTGCAGGTGCATGTTGTCAAATATAAGTCCTGCAAAAAGTAAAACACCAAAGAGGTTTTATTTATTCATCAAACTTTATTTTGTTTGGTGATTAATTGAGGGGAAGCACAATTTTCAGTAGGTGTTAGAATTGCATTAAATCTAACAACATATGAAAGCATTCACACAGGGCCTCACAAACACCAGAGCTGGATTTATGAGGCTGTCAGCTGACATTAATAAAGTGATTAACTCTCTGGTTTGGAAGCCAATCTCTCATCTTTTATTTTGTTTTTCTGTTTATAAAAGTGCGAGCAGATAGAACATCGAGGCGTTTGTTTGCTTCTTTCGCTTCTTAGGAAATTTCCACACTCCAAAGAAAGCCTCTCATTGTGTTTAAAGCCTTTAAAATGTGTGTTTTTTTTTCATCAGCTGCATGCAGAGGACAATTGGTCGAGTGGGTGTCAGTGTGACAATAGCCTGATAATATTAGAAAATAATTGATGAGTGTATGGATCAGTGCTAACTGTGTTAGAACGTACAGAAAAGGAACAAAGAGGCAGACGCAGCTGCATAAACAGGCTGGGAGCATGCTTCACGGCAAGCAGCTTCACCGCTGATAATGATTTCAATATTAAAGCAAATGGTTCTGAACCACATGGCACTGAATCAACAGCCCGGGTTTCTGCAATATGGCTAGATCTAGCTCATTATCTCTGAAATGATCCCACAGCCTCCCTCAGTCCTGCATTTTCTCCCAGCTGTGGGTTTGAGTTTAGAATCAATGATGGTTTTACTATCTGGATTTAGAAGTTGGTAATGCAAGACGGAGATTAATCCGCCTGTGGGAGTTAAAGGTAGTAAAAATACGTGGCTGTAGTGAAGACTGGAGGAGAGAGAGAGTGGCCTGCAGGCAGACAGAGGGGAAAAGATGACAGAAGAGGGTACGCAGAGAGGAGGGATGACTCAGTGTTTACCTCTCTGAAATTACACCTGGGTCTAAAAGCTTCATTTGTAGAGAATGACGCCATGAGAGGGTCACAATGCAAACAGCATTCATGGTAAGAAGAAATACATGCTGTGAAGGAAAACATCCTTAAAAAGATGAGAAACGTACAGGTTTTAAATTGCACGGCATTCATTGTCTCAAAGGATTCCATGCAGCCCGGTCTGTTGTTCTCCTCCTGAATATGAGAGCCTGCTGGTGATAGATTGAGGCCTAAAGGTGTACCCTGTTTGTGTGTGTGTGTTTGTGTGTGTGTGTGTTTGTGTGTAGCGAGCGCCCCTGCTTCCCCCAGAGAGATGATGGCGTTGAAGGAGAGGAAGGCAGACTACGAGTCGACTGGCAATGCCAGTTACCATGGCAACAAGGGCGAACACACATCCAGGAAGGATGCAATGACGGGTAGGGATCCCATACTGCACATCTGACACCAAAATACACGGCCTCAATACTGCCTGTGTCTGTTTTTGTCTTCATATGTAAAGATTGAAAGTATACGTGATTTAAGTTCTGCAAACACACTGAGAGTTAAACCTGTGATCCTGCTCAGAGTTAGAGAGGAATACTGTATACTGTATGTACTGTGAAGTAGAACCATGTCACCACTTCACATACCAACACTACAGATGCAAACACAGGACCTCCAGACTGCTGCATTTGTACTTCTCACAGCTTTAGCCACATGACCCTCCCGACTCGAGCCCATCAGTGTATGTTAGGTCTATCATTACCACTGGACAGATAAAGACTATGAATGAAATACCTTGTGCAAAAGGAGACAGATTCTTCTTGCTGCATGAGCGGTCTGTTGAAGTGTATGCACAGTGAAGAGATGTTTCATAACAGGGATCTAAGAACAGCCTTCAGTCTGCAGAGCAGTTCATGTATCATGGGCCTACTGATAATCCACAGAGCTGTAGATGAACATCAATTTTATAATCCAAGTCTTAAACCACATCATCACATCAGTCCATTATGACACGGCCTGTTAGGTGCACCTCTCCCCTTCTCAGTGCTGTCTGCAGTCTGCATGACAGCTTGTTTTTTAAATGCTCATAAAGCTGCATTGTGGAAGAAGGAAAGTGAGATCTTATCACGTGTGGTCGGACCCATTTGGTCAAGCATGATCTGTCCAATGTGATCAGTTCAGCCGGACCACATCTCTGTATTAGGAGTTAACAAAGGGTCAGATATGAAAATCCTTCCAGGGCCAATGTAGACCTCAGATAGTTCATGTAAATATTAAGTTGATGCTTATTTTCTCTGAAGATAATCCACATGTTTGTAGTTACATTCATTCACTTGTAATTGAACCTGAGAGCTCACCAATCAGACAGCTTTTCATGTGTATGAATTTATTTAAGACACAAATAAGTTCAGGTATCTTGATTTTGTAGAAGCTGTCAGTGTTTCATGAAGTCCATGTTTGCTCTCTGACAGCTGTTTTGTAGGAAACATTGAGCTCAAATCTCTGCCTTATCATCATTAATCATTTTTATTTTAATTCCAGTCTACCCAATGCCTTTCACATCCCACCCACACTCCTCTGTCTGCACAGTGATATCTGATCACAGCAAACATTCAGCTGAAGTCCTTGTCCCCTCTCTCTCTCTCTCTCTCTCTCTCTCTCTCTCTCTCTCTCTCTCTCTCTCTCTCTCTCTCTCTCTCTCTCTCTCTCTCTCTCTCCCTCTCTCTCTCTCTCTCTGCAGGTCAAATGTCCGGTGGATCCTCTACGCTGCTCAGAGGAGCTTATGTGTCGCCAACTGATGACCTAAAGTATAATCAGGTACAACAAGTTTAATCATGGGTTCATAGTGTTCATAATTACAGTGCTGTGAAAAAGTATCTCCCCCCTTCCTGATTTCTTATATTTTTGCATATGTGTCACACTTAATGCTTCTGGTAATGAAACACATTTTAATGTCAGACAAAGATAACCATAGTAAATACAAAATGCAGTTTTTAAATGATGATTTCATTTAGTAAGGAAAACAAATTATCCAAACCTACCTGGCCCTATGTGAAAAAGTAATTCCCCTAAACCTACCCTTGGTGGCAACAACTGTAATCAAGCATTTGCAATAACTGGCACTGAGTCTTTTACGTTATTCTTTACAGAGTTGTTTTAATTAATCCACATTGGAGTGGTTTTCCAGCATGAACGGCCTGTTTAAGGTCATGCCACAGCATCTCAATCGGATTTGAGTCCAGACTTTGACTAGGCCACTCCAAAACCTTCATTTAGATTTTTTTTAAGCCATTCAGAGGTGGATTTGCTGGTGTGTTTCAAATCATTTTCCTGCAGTATAACGCAAGTGCACTTGGCTGGACATTTTCCCTAAGGATTTTCTAGTAAGGTCGTTATTGCAAATGAGAATTGGTTCTCAATTAACTCACCTGGTTAAATAAAGGTTAAATAAATAAATAAATAAGTAAAGAGCAGAATTCATGGTTCAATCAATTACAGCAAATCATCCAGGTGTTCTTGGATTTCTTTAGATTGTGACATGATGTGTTGGTTTTTGAGATCTTTAAACCCACTTCTCTTTAAGTGATTTCTTGATTCAACAGGTCTGGCAGTAATCAAGCCTGGGTGTGGCTAGTGAAATTGAACTCAGCTTTTCAAATCATTTAGTTAAAGCTCCTGTGAGGAGTTTTTAACTAGTTATGAAACAGACTAAAACCTACACCAATGGCTTTTTTATGACCTATAGAAGCAAATAAGACCACCATGAAGGAGACTGGCTATTTATGTTTAGTTATATCTTTAAAGTCTGAAATGGCTTCAGGGGGGTATGTGTCAACCTTTTATGGCATTTTCCACTGCAAATATTCACAATGAGTGAGTGTTAAAATACAGAAGGGTATCATCTTGTTTTACCAAACTCTACTTCACATGTAATGGACAAGATCATAAAGAGATATCAGATGTATCACTTTGCCGACAGGGGGCACCAAGATCCACATGGACTGAAGTACCTCACATGAGCTTTAATCACAGAAGGGAAAACAAAACATGACGATCAATACACTCAAGTGAATCAGGAGAAGCTGTTGGATTAAAGTACTTTTTTGGTATTTGTAACACATGTAAGGCTTCTATGAGACCAAGAGGTTAAATACAGCCTCTAACAGCCATTGTTCTGACACTGCTTGGCTTTCTTTTAAGTAATATAACACTGACAGTCATAGGTGACTTGTTTTGATGTGGAAACAGTCCTGAGAAAGAAGCAACATCTTCATATGCCCTCTTGTACTAACATAAATAGTTAACCTCTGCATTTGAGTTGTGAACAAATCAGCATAGACAGGCATGAAAAAGAAACAGATGTCCACAGAGGGTCAAAGGGAAAACACTCATGTAATAAACACCTGACAGTCTATACGTCTCTTCAACATCTTCCCCGTCTATACAATCCTCTAAGAGAAGATCCGCAGCACTGTCACCCCATAAAACTTGAGATGGGAATAAAGAAGTGCAGCAAAACTATTCTCTTTATTGCATTGGAATATAATGGTGACACAGATGGAGATGAAATACTATGGGGTCCAAACAGGTTGCTGTAAACTCCTATAGAGTCTCATTCAGCTTTATGGGAACTGCAGTGATTTGCTCTCTGAGTCTGGCATTTAATTCTGCATTGATGCCCGTAAAATCCTCCAGCATTGCTTATCAAACCCTCTGGCAGCAGTAGCTTCAGTCTTTTAACTTATGAGTTGGCCAGCTCTCAGAAAAGCACTGAAATAGACACCAATAAGAAGTGGCCATCACCCGTCATCCATCAGACTTGTTTGTTTCAGGCTGACTGACCAGAAGAAAGTTTGTGATGATAAAAAACTGCATTTGGAAGGATGGTTTTGGATGGTTTGCTTAAAATTGATATTAAATTGGTAATCTTACGGGAAATCTGGACTGAATACCTGAATTATTAAAGCTTGCCAGTGGAGGAAGACTTTAACTCTCCTAAAGGACAACATATCTCATCAGCTTTCATAAAATGAGGGTGGTTTTTACAGTCTTGAGTGACTTGTATGCGTGATTATTTGCTGTTGGAAGGATTTAGGAGGGGAAACCCATTAAAGCGCAAGACTGAATATATGAATGACCGCTGTAGGATGTATTTATCATGCATAATTCTCTTGAGAGTAAAAAGTGTGACAACCAACCCTGGTCCCCCCTACATCAATGCCAGCTGGACAAAGAGACACCTGTGCCTGTAGCTAGCCTTGTAGGCTAGCAGTAGTGGATGACATTTAACATTAGGGTCAGGTTTAAGTAGGTTTGCCACCTTGGTTTTGTGAATAAAAGGGACACTCAACCAAGTGTTTGGGGCGGAGGGTTCGGCCACTATTACCAGTTCAGACTGACCAAATTAACATACAATTCAGACATAGGACACTGGTAAGCTCTGCCACTGCAATCTTGTCTTCTTCTGGTGAACATTTCTTGGTCATAGTAGTTGCAATGGCTGCCTGTTTTTGTTTGTTTGATACCACAGCTTGATGCTTTTTTCATTTTTGCGTGGATTTCCAATGCATTTATCCCTTCATATTTTATGGAGTCTCCCTGGGTCGACCGTATCCATTCAAACTCTGACAGTGTCGCTCAGTCAGGATTGTAACTAGTATATCCATTTTTTAGTGCTGGTGGCTTGCATGTATTTGCTCCATCTCCTTCCTTGTCAGTCGTCTCTCCTCCCATTTCAAATGAAGGCGCCCAAAGTTGGTGATAAGAAGACCTCAGCGCGGTCAATTCAGCTTGCTGTCTCTCTTCGGTCAAGTTTCCCTCCCTGCTTGAGCCACTCTGAGCGCTGGAGTGCACAGGTGTGACATACGCATAAACTGGAAGAAAACAGAGACAATTTTAAATAGCCACAGAGGCCCGGGGGACCTTTCTAGACTAAAGAACGAAGGAAATCAAATGAGGTTTTTTGCATTTTCCCAAAAAAACAAGACAAATTGTGTCCCGGGAGAGATTTGTATTTACCCTGGACAGCTGGTGAAAAAAAAAGAGAACAATCCTGAGAAAAAAGGGACGGGCGGCAACTCTAGTGACAACCAGCTGGACAAAGAGACATCTGTGCCTGTAGCTAGCCTTGTAGGCTAGCAGTAGTGAAGGACATTTAACATTAAGGTCAGGTTCAAGTCATGTCAACGTGAAGAGATGTGTTTGGGTGTCACTTTTGCAGAATACAAGTCTGCTTTAGCATTTCAATCCAGCTAGCTAGCAGCTGAAATTTCCTGTGCCATGCTAAGTAGCAAGAGTTGCTCAATGTCGGGGAACACAAAGTTTATAAATGTTGGAAATGTGTTGCATTACAATTTATAATCTTCAAACATTTGCACAGAAACATTCAAACCATTCTTTATTTCTCAAAGCTCATGTCTACAACATTCTTATGGCTAATGTGCTCTGTGATTGAGGTAGTTTGTTAGCTAGCAGCCTAGCTTTGGTGGCACGTCTCTGATTGTTTTCCCTTGGTGTAGATCATTTTTTCACCAGTAAATGTTTTTATACTCATGTCAAGCAAATGTATCTCACATCAGGACGGCTTGGAGCTATTATAATCCGAGTTTTGTCTCATCCTACATCTTTGTTCTTTTTGCAGATCTCCTCTCAAGGCCTGCCGTCAGAGCCCTACCCTCCTTTCCAAAACCCGCCCCCAACCGACGGCAGCAGCTACGAGGACCAGGCTTTCTACGAGAACCAGGTCCACACAGTAGGACGCGCTCCGCAGGGTGACCTCAACATGCACCTGCAGGGCCTCAAGTCCACCGGGAACTATGTAGACTTCTACTCAGCCTCACGGCCCTACAGCGAGCTCAACTATGAGACAAGCCACTATCCTGCCTCACCAGACTCCTGGGTCTGAGAGGAGACGAGGGGCGGGGATAAGGAGGACGAGGAGAGGAATTAATGAAGAGTTTAGTTTAAAACTGGGGGAGAGACAGTGAGAGGACAGTTCCCCTCCCTCCTCATCCTCCCCTGTAGTTCCTGAGTAGCATCATAGGTAGCAGGACGGTGGAGGGGGAGGACGGAGTGCAGGAGACATGAGGAGAAAAATCAGAGGCGTTTCACTCCTTTTAGAGACATCTGAGCGAGGAGGGAGAGGGGACAAGGAAGGAACGGAAGGAAACAGAGGAGCGGCCATGCATGTGCATGCACACCACCAACAAAAACCAACAGACACATTATCTTTCTGTGTTTAGTTTGTGATCAATTACAGAAAGAGCCCCTGCACCTGAAGGCCTCTGGATACAGAATGAAAGAGGGGTGGATACAAAGAAAGAGAACATGAAGAAAAGGTGGATAAAGAGGGAAATATGAAGAGGAAGAAGGACAAAGAAAGAGATAAATGGATGGAGGATGAAAGGTTTTTGATTGTGGATGGAGAAACCTGTACATATGTGGTATAGAAACCTGGCTTTTAGTAATGTGAAGCACAAGAGGCGGAGCTGTAGGACATGTAGGACGTCTGTCACACAAACTTTTCTTTCTCTTTGGCTCTATGGCTTCAGCGTGATGTTTCCTCCTCTGGGCAAAGAACGCTTCAGGACTTCTCGTCATTTGTAACGGCTTTTATTTTTTCTTTCTCTTTTGTTGTGTTTCTACTTTTTTAATTCTCGATTCTGGTTGTATAGTATTTGATGTACACTGTACATTTACGGAGATGCATTGTGTACTGTACATTGCACTATTTTCTGTGTCATGTCAGGCCTTTCGCCATTGGGTCAACCTCACCTTTTCTCACCAACTTTCCAGCTTAAACACATAGAAACACACACGATAGCTGCACTTAGACTTTCAAAAATTCACATCAGAGCTACAGACGGATGCTGACGTGTTGCTAATGTGAAACAGCGGATATGAACTGGATGTTGAACTTTAGTTCTGGTAGGTCACGGTGCTCCTTATACTGCCCTACAGATGATTTCCACTGAATAGCTGAGCAGCATTTTCCATGTAAAACTCATTTTTAGGCTAGCTCTCCTCCCTCATTAACACCTCAAACCCCCTTATTTTTCCCATGAGCCCCTCTGTTGAGTGAACTTATTGTGTATATAACCGTGCCAAACAAGGGTTACTTCCCCTCCGCTGAGGGAGGAAGGTGAGGGGCGTGTTTAAGGGTCCAAGTTCAGCCGACGCTCTAAAGCTGAACATCCTTACGGTTCTAACGATGCCAGTTTGTAAATGCTTTGGTTTTTTAAAACTGTGTTTTACGGGGATGAAAACTGTCTTACTGCACCGGGACTTAGGGGAGAAAAACACAAAAAGAAAACAAAAAAAAATGAACAAAAAGAAAACCATGGAGGGACTGTGAGCAGGCGGAGCATCACTTCCTCCAAAAGTTGTACAAATTTAGTTGATTTCTGTGTTGTAAAATAATTAATGTTTGAGGTACAAAAAAAAAACTTTTCTGAGAGATGGGTGGCAATTCTAACTTCATGGTAGACAAACTGTTAATAGAGTACGGATATATATTATATAAATATAAATATATACTTTTTATGTGCAGATGTGGATGTCACTTATAGCAGCAACATTATGGAAAAAGACTTGTAAAAAAAAAAAACAGCTACATGTAGGAATTTTGTTCACATTTATTTTCTGGTCAACACACTAAAATTGTCGACTTTGTGTAGTAATGTTGTTGCTATGTGGAGTAGAGTAGACCAGGGCCCAGGGATCCACGTTGTCACTTAGGCAGTTTAAAAAGGTGCTACATCCGTGAGAAGTATTTCCAACATGTCTGTATTTTAACTGTGCACAAAATGTTTGTTCCCCCCTGCAACGATTACAAATGATTGATCATCAGGCGTCACTTTGAAGCGTTTCAAACCACGTTGAGAGGACAGATCCCCATGCATGAAAACCCTCAATTCTTAAAATTGGTCTTATGATGCTAAACAGCTCAAATTGCACCCATGAACGCATGAGTATCTGGTGTCAGTGACTCTGAGAGTAGACGATGATTCATTCTGATTGTTTTGTTTTTTTAATGAGAGAAAGACAACATTGTGACACAGGAGAACAGACCCTGGTTCTTCCTACCCGCCCAGTTTTAGAAGTCCTAGAGGTCATGGCGTCTGATGCTTGAAAAATGACCCATAATGCAACTGTCCCCCACACACAGACAAACACTGGATGAAAAGCAGAAGTACTGTATTTGTTTAGTGAGCATCTGGAAACTGACAACGTTATGTATGTCCTTGTGATCCTTAGGCAGAAAAAAACTGACTATAAGACCTGTATGGAGATATAACGTCGGTAACTTTTTTTGTTGCTAGACCAAATGTGTTTTAAAAAGAGAATTGTGAATCTTTCTATTGCCTCAAACAGATTGCAACTGCTCCAAAAAATATAAACGGACCATCGAAGAACCTCTAACTGTGGGAGTCGTTTGTTCACTTGCCAAAAAAAAGTGTGTTTGTGGTGTTTTTCTGTGATTTCTGCTGATGTTTATTGTCTTTGCACTACAACAGCATTCTGTGCAGACTTTCTAACTCAAACCAGAAGCTTTAGATTCAAAGTCCACTATCCTCTATTCGATGCACACTTTACTCTCCTATTATTGTCTTAGCAAGTGATCAGGGTAATGTCGTTTTTCAGTCTGCCAGTTGTTGTTTTTGTGTTCTTTAGCTTCAGAGAGCAAGCTTTTTTTCTAACCTCTCCTGGACGGTGAGTTCAAGGACACTCCAACATCTGGAAATTCACCGCCAGTTGCCAGAAAGCAAAAAGACAAACGTTTGAAAGACGACCAAATAGGCCTGAGACCAAATCAGAGCTGAGTCAAAAAACAAAACAGCTCCTGTTAAATATTTAAAGGATAGTCATAGAAAGACTAATGGAAAGTTCAGTGCATACGATGCACTTTGAATACCTTTTTAGGCATCTAAAAAGTGGGCTGTGTTCCCTGCGACCGGTACACGGGTATGACGTGTGGAGTGAAGTATTCTATCATGTTATGGTATTCAACCAAGCAGCAACTTTGGTCTTAAGAAGCCTAAGTGGAAGTGCTAAAAACTGCAGTTCATCGAGCGTCCACTTGAGGCTGGCTCCAGAAGAATCGGACACCAAATACACACAAATTCAAAAAAGCCGATCTTTACAGCAGAAATAAACATGTTTACAGCCTGGTTCAAAAAACGCCTTAGGTCTGAAGGCTAATCTCTCTCTCGGCACACACTGTGACTCGTTATTTTTGAAGATATGAAACTTATGTGTTTTGCCTAAATAAGGCTATGACTGATGTGATTGACAGGCGGGAACACTGTAAGTGTTGGTGAGAAGGCTCAAAGCCTGCCTCTTTACCTCACACTAGCTTGACAAGTAAGGTTGCGTTCAGCATTTCCAATATGGCACCCGCTGACGATCGGCTTTAAAACAGCGCTTTGGAAACAGATGGGTGACTTCACGGATACTAGGTCCATTTATTATACAGTCTATTGATTTAACCCAGAAGATGGTGCTCAAAGAAGCAAGCTTGTCAATGCCCAATGCCCATTATATAAATCTTTTGTGGTGCTGGTTTGATTGAAAAGACTTTCACTTAGAAAAAATGCTTATGCACAGTGGAAGTTTTCATGCAGGAGCACAGTTTAAATTAGACCTAAACTTCAGATTTCACAGTAATTTAACCATCTTCAACACTTTATTATGTCCTTAAAGTGTCATCAGGTCTGCTGCCAGTATGACCACTTTAGTATTATGCCTTTTTATATTTTGGGTAAAGCCTGACTGTTGTTAGATACTAAATGCTGAAACAAACAAAGTACATTTTTAGTATTTTGGTAACGTAGGCAGACCTTGTCTCTATGGCCTTTGAGCTTTTGTTCCTATAAGGTTAAGTACATTGACTTAAAACTACTTATTTTAAACCAATCAAGTAATTAAGATAGTGTGTAGTTCGCTTGCATCATCAGGCTGAGTTGCCGGATTCCCGTTCCTCAGATTGATTTGATATATTTGTGATCAGGTTGTCATCACTGGCATCACTTCTGCTGTTGAGAGTTAATTACAGTTGTTTGGGGTTTTGACCAATCAGAATCAAGTATATAACACAGCTATATTTGAGTGTGCACACATACCATACCCAACACACACACACACATTAAGAGACAAAAAACTGAGACAACTGTGAGTTAAAACCCCAACACAGATGAAACAGGGATGAAATCAACAGAAATTCTTAAGACTGAGATAAGTTTAACATCCCTGGGGCAGCTGTGGCTCATTGGGTAGAGTCGGTCATCTATCAATAGGAAGGTTGGCAGTTTGATCCCAGCACTGAAGTGTCCTTGAGCAAGACACTGAACCCCAACTTGCTCCCGCTGATGTTCAGTGGGAGCGGGTGTGTGAATATTTATTGAATGGGTGAATGTGACAAGGAGTGTAAAGTGCTATGAGTGGTCAGAAAGACTGGAAAAGTCCAATTACCATCCCTGTACTGCTTAACTCTGCGTCTGACTTCAGAAAACATGGAGACTTCCTCTGTGTGAAATGCAAATTTGTACTGTAAATTCATGTATTCATCTTTCAGGCATTCCACTTACATTGACATGCCTGCACAGGGTCATGAGTGCTCTCTAGTGGTCATCAGAGAATCTGCACCTCAGGTCAGGGTGGCGGCCATTTTAGTCGGTGCAGACAGACACCATGCACTCACATTTTCACAGAGATTTGGGTTAGGTGTCTTTTTTCTGTAAAAACCCTCCGCTGTATGAGTGTAGAACAAAGCATGGACAAGGCGACAGTCACAGCTCCAAATGAGGTGTACTCTGAGTGCATCGTATTCAGCCACAATGCAGAGAGCTTGTTTTGGACACCTGTAGTTAAGAGCATGAAGGCTGGTTTGATTCTACCTTTACCGACCTTCTACCTCAAACTTTCTTCAAAACAGCTTCAGTTCTTATTATAGCCAGAAAGTTTTGTGAGATAAAATGTGGACTGTGATACAAATTCATGCAAAAGTGTGGAGTTGAAGTTTATGGCATTTATTGCAGCTTATCTTTGAATACTCTTGGTTTAAAATACAGATACGTATTTTCATATGTGAGAAAGGCATGACAGAGGATAAGGGCCACACGAGGTTGAAACAAAGAAAAATGACTGAGAAATAAAGTCTCAATGTGATAAGAATAAAGTCAGAATTTAACAAAAATAAAGTCGTAATTTTAGTTTTCAATTTATGAGATTAAAGAAGCAAATCTGAAAAAAATCATCAAATGAAAAAATGACTGAATTTAACAAAAAGAGAAAACAGGATGAAGTTTTAAATTAGTCTTAAATATCACAATTAAGTGGTCATTTTAAGATAATCAAGTCTAAATGATATAGAAAGAAGTCAGAACTTCAGGCTTTGATTAATTTTAACGTAAAATAACTTGTCAGGTGTTGTATACGTCCAGCTGCCTGCACCAGTATGAGGAGCATGGATCATCTTGGGATGTTCAACTCAACAGGACAAACAGTTGTTGCAGTTGCATGCTCAGGTTGCCGGTTAGCCTGCTCTTCTTCATAATAGACTCAGCAGCTTTGTCACACTTCAGGAGCTGCAGCCTGAGTACATGTAAAGACCAAATGCGTCACTGCGGCGCATCGAAGGCCGTCCCATTTCAAAGGCTTCTCCGAATGCAGCCAACAAATGTGTACAAATGTGGCTCAACATATCCCAATATTTTCTTGTGCCGGTTCAAATGAAACCAGGTAATACACTGTTGAATATTGGTACCTGGTTTTAACTCAGTTCATCACAATGAGGTGCTGATGTTCTCAAAGATTGAGTATCCAGTTATTTCTAAAACGTATACTGGAGTAGAACTTCAAAAAATGCTTCACGATTCAGATTTTAGTGGAGGCAGCTGTTTGCTCTTCTGATCTTCCCCTTCAGAATAACAAGCAGGCTAACTGTTCTCTAAAACATTATCATTTTATTCTTACAAATGTACAACTTTGTTCCCAAAATCTCACATTTTCTTCTTCTGGCCTTAAGAAAAATGTGATAATACACAATGATTTACACATTAAGGTGGAAACAAACAAAGGTATAACAACCTTCAAGAATGAATGGCAGTGTTTGTTCAGAGGCCAGAGATGATGTGACATCAATATGAGGAATTTGGCAATTTACAATCAGTTCTCCTTCACTTCAAATGCCACTCAGAGTTTCTTCCTCATCCTTGTTTATTTTTTCTTCTATCAGTTTCCATCCTAGTGCAAAAATAATGAGCAGCCCGGGTTCTATTCAGTTTGTCATCCTGTGTTTTACAACATTTGAGTCACTGTATTTGGCAGAAAAGTAAAGATATCCAGTCGTCCAGCTCCCTGAGGTCCAGTTTAGTCAAAGAAATCAAGAGTAAAAGAAGAGTCCAGAGCTCCATCATCCCTTTGGTGTTTCAGTGTTAGCCAGCATTGCTAAAAGTCAAGTCTGAGAAAAATTGAATGACAAACTGTGACAGAATTATTGTTAAAGGAGCATTCAGTGATATTTGTCCGTCCTTAAGAAACAAAATGACCACAGAAAACCAGAGCTGAAAAACTCAAAAAATACATGAAAATATTGTTTTCACCGCTGCTTGATTTCTACACTCATTACTGTTTTGATAATATAGTTGCATTACCTTTTGTCTCCACTAGGGGGGCATAAAGGGAATACGTTGCACGGAACACTTTGGACAATGTCAATCATTTTTAAATGAGATTTAAATATCAAAAGATGGATATACGATGACCTCTTCTCACCGGCATTTCGCTGAGTTGTATTTAATGTATTTTTCTTAATAACACTTTATGCAATTTCTTATTTTTCTGCTACTCTAACGCAAGCCCACTCATTGTTGCCGCACATTTGTCTGGGAGCAGAGGTCTCTTCTCAGACAGAAGCAGTAGAAAAACCTGGTGTGATTATTTTGGGAGTGATCGAGTCACAGTGTGGCACTGAGCTGTTTATTTTTGGCTCTGCCTTTCAAACTCTCCACAAAGCCCTCACAAAGCCTGTGTGAGCTGCTCTCTCAGCTCAGCTGTCAAACACTGCTCATAAGCCTCCTTGCAGATACCTGTTGTACTGTGTGTGTCGCTGTAAAATGGCTTCTTGGCTTCCTCCTGCGTGCTCAGCGAGTCTCTCCCATGGCAAGCTGCTGCAGGAGCCAGCCACCGATCTGGATTTGACGGTGTCTGAGCTCTTCTGTGAAATCTGTGCCACTGGCTGTCACCTTGCTGCGAGCTCCATCCTTCTCTTTCTGAGTTTCCTTTTCACCAAATCAGTCCTTCAATGAGTGAGTGTGTGTGTGTGGTCTAGCTGCAGATGTTCTGAGTTTGGAACATCTGTTCTTATATATTGACACAAACTTCTCTAAAGCATACTGAAACCTTCAGGCTCGCTTCTTTTTCTTTGCAGAGCACTAATGAACTAAACATTTTCAACATGAAAAATCATCAAGAATAACCATGGAGGAGCTTCAGAGCCCGGCATAAGAAAAGAGTGGGAGGTGGATCTTTTTAATTTCAAACATTTTGGTCGAATGTGGGAAAGAACCGGGGATGCAGGATACAAAAACAAATGATCAGTCCAATAAAATGTTATTATTAATAATACAATAATATAATTTTATCTGATAAAAACAACAAACAAAAGATGCTTTCATTAATGTATTAACAAGCCTGCTTAACCCAACACAGTAGCTGGCAGTATTATGCAATCAGCCAACACATGCAGGGAAGAACAAGCACAGCCCCAACGAGCTGCTGAGAGTAAAAGTGGCGTCATGGCGTGTTTGTCACGGTTCCAGAGGAGGATAACACGACTGCAACCTGCCAACAAGACATCACAAGTATTACGGGAATAGACAAAGGTCTTCCAGTTTTAACACAACCAATCTTGTAAGTCAATTGAAAAGTCGTCATCGCAACAATTAAATAATGAAGAAATACGCAACAGTGGTAGATTCAGATAGCGTTAGCACCAATAAGCCGCGAGAGCCGTAGTGCCGATTTGAGTGCTGCAGAGAGTTGCAGAGAGCCTGAAGCAGTTCATGACAAAATCACTGAATTTACAGCCATTAGTGTTCCAACTTTTTCTGTGGTGGGGGATCAAATAATTCACCAGCTAATGGTGCATTTGTTACAGTGGAAGAGCTGCTTCTACTCAGATGTTTCACTACCTGCCCCATATGATAGAAACATGCTCGGTCTGATCCACAACATCAGTGACACAGGCCACATACATAGAGTCTGACGTCAGTCCAGCGAGTATGGTTGGTTTGGCTGGATGAAGACTTTAACATGAGATGATATGATTTGAGGCAGAGGAGCAGTGGCGGTTCTAGACCAATGTTACTGGGGGGGCCAGGCTGGGGCCAAGGGTGTTGTCAGAGGGACACATTAAACCCTGACAAAAGAGACTGAGAAGGGCGACGACCGGCTGAGAACAAACTGGTAAAACACCGGTGCATCCCTATAGACTAGACATATATACTACTGTGTACTAGATCAACATGCAGACTGACAGCAGCTGTTTGGCTGTTTACACTCAACATGAGTCCCTTAGCGCTCTAAGGGACTGGAACCAAGTGCCACACGTATGTATTCCGCCTGTAACATCAGCGCGATACCAAAGCCTTTTTTTATTGCTTGTTTGGTGTGGAGGGGGGGCCACAGGGGGGTCCAGGTTCAGTTTTACAGGGGCACTGGCCCCTGTTGGCACCTCCCCAGAACCGCCACTGCAGAGGAGAGCTCAGTTTTGCAGCAAAAATAAGTTAAATAACAATTTGAAGAGTCAGAAATGTTCTTTTTTTTTCGTGTTGAAGTAGTGATTTCAGATAGAATTGGTATATTTGGCTCATGTCGCCAAGTCTGAGTCTTTCTTTTCCAAAAAGAAAAAAAAGACATCTTATTTATCCTCCATTAAGAGCCGGTTATTACCAGTTATTAGTATCAGCTCAAAAAATACAAATTGTGCATCCCTTAAAAAAAAGAAATACAAGGGTCAGTCATCAATTTAAGAAAAGTGGGAAAAGGATTTTTCTTTAATTTCATAGATTAAGTGAAAATTTGGAGAATACATTTTAAATGTTGAGAATGACATCATCATTTTGTGTCAGTGCCAGTCATCAGATAAAACATCAGAAAGAGAACCAGGAGAAGACAACAGAGACTTCTCTGTCATTTACATTTTACATTCTGAACTTTGAACTCAAAGTCTGGAGATTAAAGTTGAAGATTTTTAACATTTGAGGTTATTTTTCAAATGCAATGCAACATTCTTACCCCTGAAGTATTTTTTATTTTACTTTCACCTTGCATAGAAACTAAAGGTCATTATTATTATTAATAAAATGCAGGTTAAAAAAATCCTCCTCTCATCTTTCCTTCATGCCTTGCACTAAAAATCCACCATGAGTTACAGTTACTGTTCATTACTTGTAGTTTCATTCACGAGTTTCTCCCTCACTGCTTCTCAAGTTAAGCCCCTCAGAGGAAACACAAATAGAAACAAGGCAAACAAACCAGCAGTGAAAGCTACCTTATCAACAGATGATGATTCAAAGTTATATCAAAAGGTCAAAGGTCAAGTCTTTCGATCAGTTCTTCAAGGATTTCAGCCCTGAGTGTTGTAAGCTCTGTGCGTTTGTCCACCAGACACAGTTAAGTTTGCCAAAGTGGCAACGTGTCATGTGCAGCTCTGTGTGAGCACACAGCGTCAGCTCCCCTCATCTCCTGCGTGGTGGAGGTAACAGTCTCTGCCTGTCCTCCTCCTGCCTCCTCTCGACCCTCTTCATCTTGTAGTTCCACTTTGGGATCTGCAGCTGGTTGTGGTCAGCGCTGCGTCTGAGTTTGTCAGGGTGAAAGTTCTGAGCTGGGGCTTTGCAGAGTCTCACTTTAGGCACCACGATGCCCGGCCGCACGCTGCTTCTCCTCATCATGTTCAGAGGGAGCAGACTCGCTCGCCTGAAAGCCACCGTGGATGCTGCGGCCACGTCGCTCAGCAGCTGCGGCTGGAGGCTGGCCCTGCGGTCCTTCACCTTAGGGATGAGGAGGACCCGGGAGTTCTGGAAAAACCTCTTGTAGTTGTTCAGTCTGTCTGGGCCCATACGCTTCAGCTCAGCCACTCGATGCCTTCTCAGGATCTCTGGCACAGCATAGCGGCGCTTCCCGATGCACGGCGGGCTGCCAGGGGACACAGTGCGGCAAGCTGTGGCCATAACAGGACTAGCAAGACAGGTGGTAACCCGGACCATATGATCAAGAACGCCATCGTCCACATTATTCACCTTGTTGTGTATGTAAAACCTGTAAGGGCAGCAGGACAGGAGGTTGAGCAAATGCCTCCAGCAGGACTTTGGTTCCTCAGCCTGGGCCACCAGCTCCTGCACAATAACATCAAACATGGTAGTTTAGAGGAATCACTAGGAAAAAAAACACCTTTTCAATACTTGTAGTGAATTTGCCTCTGGGGTACTAAAAGCATTATGTGGTGCATTCAATAAAAGGACTGCATTCATGATAAATTTATGAACCTCCAGCAGGGGCCACTCCAGGGAGAAGGAGTCACAGAACTGCTCAGCACAGGGCTTCGACATCAGGCGATACATCAGGTGTGCAGTCTCGTATCGACCGGTGAAGAGAGCCCACTCCCTGGGAGTCATCTTACGGCCGTTGTCTCGTGCCTGAATGTCTCCTCCTGGAAACAGAAAGTGTTTACAAATCCACTCAACCACTACAGCAGTGCATCATGGGATCTCATTCAGATACTTAAGGGTCTCAAGGGTGTGTGACAAATGCCAGTGCTTGACGTCTTGGGTATGAGAATATGTATTCAGACTCCTAAAGCCTGATGCATATTTGAAAACACATTGGCCAAGACCAAAGAGCTGTCCAAGGACACCAGGAAGAAAATTGTGGACCTGCACCAGGCTGGGAAGAGTGAGTCTACAATAGGCAAGCAGGTTGGTGTGAATAAATCAACTGTGGGAGCAACTGTAAGAAAATGAAAGACATACAAGACCATTGATAATCTCCCTGGATCTGGGGCCCCACGCAAGATCTCATCCCGTGGGGTCAAAATGATCATGAGAACGGTGAGCAAAAATCCCAGAACTACACAGAGGAACCTGATGAATGACCTGCAGAGAGCTGGGACCAAAGTACCAAAGGCTACCATCAGTAACACACTTCGCCGAGAGGGACTCAAATCCTGCAGCGCCAGGCGTGTCCCCCTGCTTGAGCCAGTACATGTCCAAGCCCGTCTGAAGTTTGCCAGAGAGCATATGGATGATCCAGAAGAGGATTGGGAGAATATCATGTGGTCAGATGAAACCAAAATAGAACTTTGTGGTAAAAACTCAACTCGTGCTGAGTTGCATCCCAAGAACACCATACCTACTGTGAAGCATGGGGGTGGAAACCTCATGCTTTGGGGCTGTTTTTCTGCAAAGGGGACAGGACGACTGATCCGTGTTAAGGGAAGAATGAACAGGGGCCATGTATCGTGAGATTTTAAGCCAAAACCTTCTTCCATCAGTGAGAGCATTGAAGATGGAACGTGGCCTGGTCTTCCAGCATGACAATGATCCCAAACACACCGCTCGGGCACGAAGGAGTGGCTCCGTAAAAAGCATTTCAAGGTCCTGGAGTGGCCTAGCCAGTCTCCAGACCTCAACCCCATAGAAAATTTGTGGAGGGAGTTGAAAGTCCGTGTTGCCCAGCGACAGCCCTAAAACATCCCTGCTCTAGAGGAGACCTGCATGGAGGAATGGTTCAAAATACCAGCTACAGTGTGTGCAAACCTGGTGAAGACTTACAGGAAACGTTTGACCTCTGTCATTAACAAAGGTTATGTTACAAAGTATTGAGTTGAACTTTTGTTATTGACCAAATACTTATTTTCCACCATAATTTACAAATAAATTCTTTAAAAATCCTACAATGTGATTTCCTGGATTTTTTTTCTCATAGTTGAAGTGTACCTCTGATGAAAATTACAGACCTCTCTCATCTTTCTAAGTGGGAGAACTTGCAAAATCAGTGGCTGACTAAATACTTGTTTGCCCCACTGTATGTGTTTTTATTGAGGTTATGTGCTTTACATTGGTCTTGGCTATGTTTACCATTCATCATGAGAGCCCTGGCACACTCAGCTCGGCCCTGCATGGCGGCCTTCATCAAAGCTGTGAAACCGTGACAGTTTCTCCTCTCGATGTCGAGCCCGGGGAAATAGTTGAGCAGGTAGTTAGAGATGAATATATGACCTGCAAACAAAAGAGGACATGCTGATTTATTCTTGAAGGTATTGTGATGAACTCTCACTGTGCAGCTTTTTGATGACCCCTGAGGACAAAGAGATACATGACATCTACTGAAATCACTTTGCTGGCATCGTTCTGGACATGCAATAATGCTTCCTGATGAAAAATGGGATGACAGATATATCACTCTCTCTTAATCTTTTTTTCATGGACAATTTAAAACACAATGTTGGCCTCGTTTCCACACCTTGTGGTGGCTGTGGCTCAGCGGTAGAGTTGGTTGTCTCTCAATCATAATGTTGGTGGTTGTGTCCCTGGGCTGAACACTTGGACTCAGAACTGCTCACACATCCAGCCATGTGTGAATGCCAGTGAATGGGGTTTGTCAATACTAATTGGCACTTTGCATAGCACCCTCTCCCATCAGTGTGGATATCAGGGAAATTTGACATGTAGTTCGCTTTGAGTGATCGGAAGATGAGGAAACCTTGATTTCAGCACAGTCCATTTACTGTTTATAATAAGCTAAATACATTAAGGGTTTTGTGAACACAGCATGAGAACAAACTATCATATTTGTCTGAATGTAGGATGACCCTGATTATAAGACGACCTCCACTTTTCAAGACACATTTTTAGATGGTAAACATTAAATGGACTGTGTTTAAATAGCGCTTCTGACCACTCAAAGCGCTTTTAACATCATGTCACAGTCACCCACTCACACCACATTCGTACACTGATGGCAGAGGCTGTTCTGTAAAGAGTCAATCAATATTAACTATTCCAATTCACGTACCAATGGCTCAGCCATCGAAAACAGGTAGGGGTTAAGTGTTTTGTCCAAGGAAACCTTCGCATGTGGGCAGCTGGACCTAGGATTTAACCCCTAACCTACTAACCTTCCAACTGAGAGAAGACAGACTCTACCACTAAACCACAGCTGCCATTACTGAGTCCCTTCAAGACTTTCTGAAGACCAAAACACAATAGACAGAATAAAGGTGAGATATTAAACATTATACACATAAACATAAGCATGTGAGCATTATCACTGCAACGTGTTAGCGTTAATACTGACAGCATGTTAGCTTTATGTTAGAATTTTCTTCAGTTAAACAAAGAAAAAACTGAAATGATTGTTTTTGGAGCCAAGGAAGAAAGGTCAAAGGTTACTGCTCAGCTCCAATCTGCAAAGATGAAATTTCAAACCAAGCCAGAAACCTTAGTGTAGTCATAGATAGCAGGATGCAGAAAAGCTTGCCCATGCATTTATCTTTGGCAGACTAGAATACTGTAACGGGGTCTTTACAGGACTCCCTAAAAAGTCCATCAGACGGCTGCAGCTCATACAGAATGCTGCTGCTCGAGTCCTAACAAGGATCAACAAAGTAGACTACATCACTCCTGTTCTTAGATGTCTACACTGGCTTCCTGTCTGTCAGAGAATAGACTTTAAAATTCTGCTGATGGTTTATAAAGCACTGAATGGTTTAGACCCAAAATACATTGATGATCTGCTGCTACTTTATGAACCATCTGGACTTCTGGGGTCATCAGGTACTGGTCTGCTTTCAGTCCCTAGAATGCGAACAAAACATGGTGAAGCAGCGTTTAGTCATTATGCACCACATATCTGGAACAAACTCCCTGAAAGCTGCAGATCTGCTCCAACTCTCACCTCTTTTAAATCAAAGATTAAGACTTTTTTATTTGCCACTGCCTTCCAATCTTAACTTATTTTAACTCACTTTAAATGCAAATTTTAAATGTCCTTTTAATACATTTCTAATTTTCCTTTTCTTTTCTGTTTTATTATATTTGTCATTTTAATTGTGTTCTTTTTTGCTTGTCTGAATGTCTCCAATGCTTTTAATGTTTTAATGTAAATCACATTGAGTTGCCCTCGTGTATGAAATGCACTATACAAATAAAGTTGCTTTGCCTTGCCTTATCACTGAGGCATGTGAGCATTATCACAGCAACATGTTAACATTATCATTGTCAGCTTGTTAGCATTATCACTGTCAGCAATGTTAACATTATCATGCTCAACATCTCTGCATTATCACTACAGCATGTTAGCATAATGACTGTTCGCATGTTAGCATTCTATTAGCTGTTTTTTGGTCACTATTCCATTATTCTAAGTGTTACATCGTATTTCTCTGAATATAGTGTTTTAGTAAATCCTGTATCAATCAAGGCAAACCGTTGAATTTAAAAAGTAGCATTGGCAGAGCGAAAGCAGCGTTTCAGCAAACAGCAGGACTCAGTTTTGAAACAACAGACAGAACCAGAAGCAGGGTCAAAAGAAGGAGACAGATGAATAATGGTGGTTTGACTCTGAGGACCAGACATCCCCACACTTCCCACCTCTGGTGACAGGTTTCAGGGAAAGTTTTTGTGCTGTGTACCTGACCCCTCTGCCACAGTCTCAGAGTCCAGCTCACCTGCTCCCCTGAGGTGTAGCAGAGTACTTTGTCACGAACGGGGATCGATACTTCTTTTAATGAAGCAGAAAATGAAGAGCAGTCTGCAGCTATTCATCAAAGAGCACAGGGAGACATTCATCATCGTTAGCAGATGAGAGGCCGGGCTCCACGTCTGATACATGTGGCTGCATCACTATGAAATTACTTACCGTGGTAATTTCTAATGCCAGCATATAATAGCGAATCCTGCAGCTGGGAGCATCAGACCTCATCATATGCTCGGTGCTTTAACGTGGACCAATTTTAAAACTCAATTCTAGCAATGAAATTCAAAACCACTGTAAATTAATGCATCAAAGGGAGCGGGGGAGAGAGGGTTCAATTACGCAAAGCAACATGTCTAACTAGGAGACAGCTTTGAAATGAGCTGCTAGATATGTAATGAGGAAGAATATATAAGGTTAAAAGACTACAACAGGTTTATTAATGGGAAAAAACGTGGCTAAGCTGTAATGTAATACTCTAAGTGGGAAACCTGCACATCCTGGATAATGGATCTATCTTTCATGATGATGCTTGGTCCTATAATTTGTGTTTTATCAGTCAGTCTGAAAGTTTAAATCCTGTGGTGACACCGACAATGAAACGGTTGCATGTAGTTACAAACACAGGGGAATGAAAACTTGAGTTCAATAAGCTCTCTTCAGACTCATTTTTATGGATTCTGGTCAAAGTGAGCGTGTCAGCATGACTCACTCAAACAGATATGAATGATGAATGAATGAATCCATTAGCTTTGCCTGACTCGCTATAACAGACTGAGTAATTTCAATCACTCAGTGCTTACCCACATAATTGATCTCTGACTTAATATTTGATGCATATTGAAGGGAATTTCTTTTTCTTTTTTACTCCAGCATGGGTGCCAGAACCACTGTTGTGATGTCTGTCTATCTGTCCATCTGAGTCTGTGATGAGAGCCCAGTCCATGCCAACCATCTGTTCTTCATAGCACAAGTCAGCAGCTCTCCAGAGCAGCTCAAATGTGTGAGTGTCAGAGACTATTTCTAGTGAAAAACATATTTTGAAATCATGTTGTAATCAGTATTTGGTGTACAATAAGCAGGATAATGTATGTGCAGAGGGTATGCACATGATGTCAAAGGTGGAGTCGCTCGAGAAGCAGTGAGGGAGAAACTTGTGAATGAAACTACAAGTAATGAACAGTAACTGTAACTCATGGTGGATTTTTAGTGCAAGGCATGAAGAAAAGATGAGAGGATGATTTTTTTAACCTGCATTTTAATAATGATAATAATGAACTTTTAGTATCTATGCAAGGTGAACGTAAAATAAGAAATACTTCAGTGGTAAAAATGTTGCATTGCATTTGAAAAATAACCTCAAATGTTACAAATCTTCAACTTTAAGAGCAGCTGCTACAACACATCTGTGACAAAGTTATGTTCAGAGTTTCAGAGTTACCTGTTTGTCTCAGGTGAAATTAAGTCTTTACATTTTAGAAGATCATCTGTGCAATAAAACAACGATCACAGCATAGAAGGACACAGGGTTATACTTCCAAACTTGGTGAAGGATGCATTATTTTGGTGATTTTATATTTTAATATTGTAGTCTGTAGGTATTTATCACAGATTAAATTAAATCAATAATTAAACATGCCGTCTTTTCGAAAAAATATCAGAGTCAATCAGATAATAAAGTCAATATATAATTTTGTAGTGTGTTGATGTCCACTGATCACTGTGTCTTTGGTAAAATGCACTCCAATCGAACCTGACTGCAATTAATCTGGGCAAATTTGTCTGTTCTGCTTCCATTTTTGTCCTTTTTTTTGTCTTCTTTTTGTCCTGTTGCAGGATGTTTTGCCAAGTTAAATAGTGATGTTACACCCCCATATAACACTGTTTAAACAACGGAAAGGAAACACATATAAAGTTCCCTGAATTTAGCATTAAGCTATGGAATCTGTAAATAAATGTCAGTGACAGATGAATTACGCATTGATATGAATGACATTTGAAGTGGTTAAAAAATGATAGTAGGCTGGACATTCAAACAAAATGTTACAAAACAGCTGCAGTTGTGAACAAAAATGTGTTATTTTTAAAATTGGTGGAAAACAAATCCAAAACCGGAGCTGTCATTGGTTAATCAGTGGCGGCTGTCATCCAATAGCTCAGTGGCACGCCCTTATCGTCAGCCTATCAACTTTCTGCTGTCTTTTTAAATGTGTCTCTCTCTCCAGCTAGTTCCTTCTTGCATTGATGGTGCGCACCCCTCCACCTCCCTATCTCCACCTGGTCTCTGCAAATCTTCAATTCCTAAGATTCATCAACCACCACCACCATCACCAGAGTCTGGACTCAAGGGGATTTCTTCTACTGCCAAACTCTCACATCCTACTCACACAAAATTACCCCCATAGAGTCCTTACGCCGAAGATTTCTGACAAGTTTCATCATTTATTCAGTTGTAATAAGTAACCTTTAATATTTAAATTATGTCTCTCCTGATTGAAATAGTATTAGCTGAGCTAGCGTCTTGTGCTTCTTTGATTCTCAGCAGTGTAGACATGAGAGACTGCACCGATGACCACATTACATGTTGCTTTTCTCCATGCTTACCATGTGTTTTCATAATGTATTGCCTTTTTATTCACAAGCTAACGTACACAAAGAGCGAGAGTTTGAAGTGAATGAGCGTTTTGACATCATATGTAAGAGTGACATCACACTTGACTGGATAGTAATTGGTTGTAATGGTGGAAGAACCCCGACAGGGTGAGCAGGTACACCATTGCAAGGTAAAGGGGTCTTGTCTCACCATGTGGGGTTCCAGTCCACTATAACACTCACTATCACAGCTTCATATTTACAGTCCAAACACAAAAGAGGTCTTATCATCTAACTCACAGCAGAAGAGCAAATAATTGTTTTCCCCAAACATCATAATCAAGTCTCGCCCTCTCACGCCCACACAGTCAGGGAGACGTGTCACTGCTATGAGTTGAAACACCTCTCGAGGAGGATCATTTGTGAAATACAAAACAAAGTAATTAAACAAATACACGGTTTAAAGTTGAACTCACCTGCTTGTGCTGCAAATATAAGAGCAGTGTTTCCCTCGTTGTCCTGCCAGTTAACATCCAGATACGGACACTGAGAGAGGGCGATGACCACGTCCACATAGCCATGGTAACACGCCACAATCAGACCGGACTGAAACACAACAACAAGAAAGATTTAGTTTCCTTTTCTCTGTTTGTTGTTGATTGATTTCTTAAGTCCTGAGAAACACCAAAACTGTTTCCTGGGGTGACAGAGAAGATCTCTTTATGTCGTTAAAGCAACACTTTCACACAAAGAAGTCAGTGAGTGAGAAAAGAAAGAAAGGAGTAAAAAAAAAAAAAGAAGAGAATTGTAGAAAGAGTCGTACAAAAGAAATAATACATATCAGTCTTTCAGTCCTCGGGGAAATTAAAGTTTGATTTTCACAGTTTGAAACAGACGGATATGAGTGAGTTAGAGACTGTTAACTCTAATGACATGAGTTTCTAAGTTAGGCTGCACACATTGTTCAAACGTATTCTAACGTTGAATTATACGAAAACACACACACAGAGAGAGAGAGAGAGAGAGAGAGAGAGGAGAGAGAGAGAGAGAGAGAGAGAGAGAGAGAGAGAGAGAGTAATAGACACGACAAGAGAGGTACAAGACAATTTTACACCAATTCAACACCTCTCAATGTTATACTCAAAAACACATCAAAAGGAAACAGAAGTTGATTTATTTAAGCAGAACACTGACAAGGCAAGCTCAGCAGGAGATCCAACCATCTGTCTGCACACTTCAGCCGGTCAGTGGCTGAATGAGGACAGTTTCATGTTAAATCGACCGCAACATGCAGAATCCATAAACATGGAACGCTAACTGACGAGGAATCACTGGGACTATTTCTAAAAACTGTAAATATAAATCACTTTAAATCAATAAAATAATATTTTAATCAAGTTTTTTTGCCAACGTTTTTGTATCTTAAGTTAGTAGCCTCCGCTTCGCGTCAGGGTCTGGTCTCACCCTGTCAGGATTTTACTATAACTACCTGCTAACCATACATTATGCCTTACATATTATTTGAAATGTACGTAATCTTCTTATTGATTATCCTTTGTAGCTTTTCCAAACTAGACCAGGCTGGTTTCTCCCCATTCCTTAGATCAGGTCTCACTTCAACATAGCTGAGCATAATTCAGGTTAAGT
This sequence comes from Notolabrus celidotus, assembly GCF_009762535.1. Lineage (NCBI taxonomy): Eukaryota > Metazoa > Chordata > Actinopteri > Labriformes > Labridae > Notolabrus > Notolabrus celidotus. The sequence goes on from NC_048286.1 coordinate 29,625,702, forward strand.
AAATGATGGACTGATGTATGTCTACAACTTTGACCCACTTTCACCCTGAACAAACACGTCTTCACAATCATTTGTTTAGAGGTAGTCAACCAGTAATGTATGTCAAGGGAGTGAAAATTCAAGGAAAACTTGATGATCATAAAAGGATCAGCCAGATCTTTTCTGGAGGTGTTGGGTAAAATGTCTCCAGATACAGACCTGATGGTAATAACAGGGTCAAGTAAGGCAAAGTGAGTGAGTAGATCAGTCTACAGGTTCTGAATAAAAAAGGCTTCTGTTTCAGGACAAGACTGAAGTTTCAAGATCCATGTTAATGGCCCATCAAGTAATCCAGATACATTTTGTCATAGCTTCCACTTTGGCGCCAGTGTGGGGGCAAACAAAAAAACACCCTCTTACTACTCACTTCTAGGTGGTATCCAAACATACCCCAAAGAGTAGAGCTACAGAACTGTTTGACAAACTAAATATGGATCAAACAAGAAGTGTACTTCAACATAGATCAAGATGATTATTGGGAATTTGAGACAATGGTGCTATCAAAAAATTATTTTTTTCCCCTGAGGTTTTGCCTTTTGGAGGAACAGTTGTTGAAATAAATGTGAGAAAATGTCCTAAATTTAGCCTCACATATAAGTTGCACATACATCAGAAACTTTGAGCATACAGAATTGCAACCTTACAAAATAAAAGAAGTCAAAGCAGAGTATACAGAGTTAGAAACTGAGGCATTATAGCCCTCAAACTGCTGAGAAAGTCAAAGAGAATGAACATTAAGAATCCCAACCCTGTTCTCATTTCCAGGTCAACACTTTGTCACATCCTCTCATACAGACAACACAAACCAAAGGTACGCCTTACCATCTGTTCTCTGCTGCTTTCTGCAACAAAGCTTTTCAGATGTGGTTGACATTGAGGTGCTTGTTCAGGTTGAGTTAAGTTTAGGTAACAAAAATACTTAAAAGTGTTAGTGAATTATCATAGTTTGGGTTAAATTGATAAGTCATCTCAGTGTTGTGGTTTTAGATAGGACGGGACACAAATGAGAGATCTCCTGAAAAAAGTTCTGTGATATTCGAGCCATTTATCCGCCTGATCTGGGATCTTGTTGCTCCTTCTAGTGTCTCCTGGTTTCTCTAACACAGGATGACCAGAGCAGTTGTTCTTAGTGTCCAACATCACTGTGGAGAGATTAACATATGAGTAATATGAATGCTCTGTGGGTCTAATACACAGACTGTGGTTATATTATCTTGGTTTTAGAAAACAAGCCAATGTGGAAGATCCTTAAACCGGCTGCACTTCTTAGTTGATTTCTTACCTCAGTGAACATCTTCTAAAATCGGTTTATGCTATTGATCTTGAGTCAAATTCTGGTTTCATTTTATTGGTATTAAAGGGTTTTTCAGGTAGACATATCTTCACTTTATTATACCTGGCCTGTTAGCTCATCAAACAAGACAAAAAAACATTAATTCACAAGGTGTACGCTAAGAGTTAAATGCACCAGAAAGGCGGGGCACAATAAATATGTGCTTGCATGTTCATTTGACATATACTGTATAAATAGTATAATAACCAAAAACAAAAATTCAAGTAAATTCAAGAAAGGATTTTCAATCACAGTATGTTACAAAGATATATAAGAGATCACTGATCCACAGTATTAAACCCCTCACTGCAAACGCCCTGTCCCCTTTGGAGGTTGCTTTGATTATATTCCCTCTGCCCGAAGGTCTCAATGTGTCAGCTCATATGACACTTGACATGTCTGATATGTAGCTGGAAGAAAGTCCAGTGAGGGTTTTAAAATAAATCAGTCAAATCAATCCTCAATTCCTGTAAGGAAGCTCACACAGAAGTGATGTGGTGATGATTTTTGGCTCTAGTTCAAACCCTGGCAGCTGAGCACTTCCAAAAAAATGAGTCCTTTTAATGCAAAAAAACGTCTATTTGACACAGAGTGAAAGTTCTACCGTCTGCTGCAGTATCAGGAACATCATGACAACTCAACCCTTGGTGACCTCAAAATGACATGTGCATACTGTCTGCAAAAATGTCTTATCAATCTAAATTATTTTGCACAATAAAACCACCTTCTTCTTCTTCTTCTTCTTCTTCTTCTTCTTCTTCATCTCTTTACATTCAGGTATGATTAGACATACTGTAGTTAAATATTGTATTCCATTTCTGCCAAGCCTGTTCTGCTATATACAACACAGCGTACCTCTAAAACAGTATATGGTTATATCCCGGCCTTTGCTTAGTCCATGTGTATCGAGATGGTTCAGACCCTCATACAGGACGGGAGTGAGATGTTGCTTTTTTTGAACGAGCAGTTGCTTGTTTGCTCCAGGGAGGTAGCTTTAAACTGTGAAATTTAAATCACATCTGCCATGAATCAACCCGACAAAACATTGTTAAAAAGCTCATTACCCGGCCTATATGTGAGGAAGAGGCGCAGAAGAGGAGGCCGCTCATCACTACAAATAGGAACAAACCGCATGGAGCTGGACGACTTTACGAGGGGGCTTAAATATCGTTAGTGCAATATGCTTTGAGAATTGAAGCTTGGAGCTTATAGCAGGGCAAATGATACTCAAATTGTGGTGCTCTAGGCGTCAGCAATCCATTCTTAGTAAATGTTCCCCTCTCTGAGATCATCATCCGTTTATTTATTCATGGTGGCCTGTGTATGGGGGTCAAGGTTTGCTGGCTTTTCCCTGCAGAGTAGACGGAGGGACCTATTGTGTGCACTGTTCACCCAGTGCAGCTCCCCCCAGGAATGGGTGAGATTAAGCATCTTTTCTGCCACCCAGACATGCTTTTTTATTTTCTTCTAATAAATAAAAATCCCCTTCCTGTCACCAGCACAGCTAGAACCTCATCGTGTGGACAAACCATGTTTATCTAGCTCATTCGACAGCTATATTGGCCAAGGACACTGACTGTATAGCTTTGATAACTTGGCATATGCTAATCCCTGGCTCTTCTCCAGCTCCACCTTCTTATCCAATTATGGTAACTTATAGCTCCGGGACACCAACATGGTGGAGGCCAAAATACAGAGATCCGGGATTTAAAAGGCAGTTGACAAACCAGTGGGTGAATACACTAAGGCCTCTTCCACTTGTCATACTGGTGACACGTACAGCAGATGCTGGGATGCATGATAATCAACACTATATGAAGACCTGGTATGTGCAGTAAGTCAAAGCCAGTGCTACGAACAAAAAGCCGACCTGTTTCTGATGATGACAGTATTAGAAAGACATCCACAGTTTCAGTTATCTTGTATTTTGCTGATAACGTTTTATGTTAGATCAAAGTAACAACCCCCAAAGAACCAAAAACTTGGGTCACTCTAAAGCCTGGTTTATACTCTTTGCATCAAATCAACTGTGTAGCCTATGCCGTAGGTCTGTGTAGCCCTGTACCTACACAAAGGCCTACACATAGCCACTGTGCACCTCCTCCAAAATGTAACTCTGCATTGAATTGATGAGGACCGCAAGCCCTGTGATTGTTTTGCTCAACAGCATTGTATTTCCTATATTATAGCACTTTCTGAATCACCGTACATCAACTGTGTATTCCATCTCCTCTGATGTCTCCTCTCTGTTCTTCCCTGTAATCATTGCTGTATGATAAACAGCAACATGTATCAGCTGTCAATTAACAGAATACGTTTGGAAGCGCTGTGAAAAAGCAAGCAGAACCCATAGCGGGGCGGGAAACAGGCGGCCCAACTATCAGAGAGACCACACTGCCCTCAAGGATTTGCTGTGCGTCACGGACAGATCCATGCACATGTATGTAGTGCTCATGTCTGTGTCTGCCTTAACTCAACCTTCAGCAATATTTGTGTTGTTGGTACCTTTTATAAAACATGTGCATTTCAATATAAACAAGGCAAGTGAAATCAAACATAAAGTACCTTTGATAGCTCTAATGAACAGGTTTCAGTGTCTGTTTCCTTATACAGTCGGTGGTCTGTGTTTATCACAACTGAGTAGTCAAGTCAGGTTGGCTGGCTTTTTCCCACAGAGAAAACGAGTGGCTGTCATGATGTTGTGACCGATAGTGACAAGTTATATGAAGGGATGTGATTGTCAAAGGACAAACAAGCAGGAAAATATATATATATAGTTCAGAGTAGGGTGCAAAATGTTAACTGCACAAATTATCTACAGGTTATATTTAAGTGTGACAATATCTGCTTCCTAAGCTCCATCTTCTTGGTAAATACCAATAAATAGTTGTTTTCATCAAGTTAGACGAACTACAGTCACTGGGGAACATGTCAGAAGGATCTGGAGGTCTTCTCCAGGAGATTTGGCGAAATAGTGTTCACCAGTTTATGGCTTTTCTGATATTTATTTACTCTTTGACTTTGACTTTTCAAATCCTGGCCCTGGCCATTTTCTGCATGTCATCCCTCCCCCTTCTCCCCACATTTCCTGTCTCTCCTCAGCTGTCCTATCGGATGAAGCCCAACATTATAACGTAAAAGAATAAATACAGTAATTCAAAATTTGAAGCCTTTTCTAAGTAAAAAACAAAAGTGGGGACCTCTGTGTTGTTACCACAACACACCTTTAACACATCTGTGCCGATATCAGTCCGCTTACAGACTCCTGTTAAGTTACTTCGGAGAGCTCTGTCAGCACGGCAAATGAACACAAACAGCCAGGACAGTCTACCTCTGTCCTTTTAATATCATCAGGTTGAGCTGGAGCTGAATCCAGCAAACACCCTCATGGATAAATCTGGACTAAACATTCTTGTACCTGATGCTTCTGATCAGGCAGTGACTACCAGTTCAACATGCTCTCTTAGCATCTTGTAGCTTCCACCACAAATAGTTCTACATTATGTTGAATCTTTTTTCATTAGCACCTTCACAAGCTAATGAATTAGCCCCAGGCTGGACTCTAGCTCCTGGCTTCTTTCCAGCACCATCCTCTGAACAAGTTGTAGTCACTTCTGGTCTCTGAAAACCATCATAAACATGACCACAGTGCAGAACTCAGACGCTTCAAAGATGCAGTCAATATACCTACAATCCAGCAGGCCACTTCTACTATGTTGATGCAAACAGTGGCCTCATACAGGTGCTGAAGAGAACCTTGAGTTACCTCTACATGACATGCAGAAGTAGTGACAAGTATCTGTTTTTAAGGACGTAGCATGGACAGTTTGTTCAGGGTGATTAAAGTGAGTGCTTCATCACAGGATACCGACCTGGCTCTGATGTCACAATTATTAAAGATTAAATCATCTTTTGTGGTACAGATTTTTATTTCTTCACTACAAACATGAGTCGATCAATTCTACTCAGTCACCTGGCAGCACCACTGAACACCCTCCTCTTTGTCCTTACAGACCTTATTGTTGCTGTCTGGAACCCCCGCCCCCCCTGCTCTGTTCTATCCATGAACACACGGAGTATCGTTTTCCCGGTGCTCAGGTCAATGTCTTTACAAGCCCTTTAAAGGCTGAGCCCTGAGGGCAAGCTTTTTGACATAGCCACTGCACGGTTACAGCCTCCCATCTGTCACTGGAGGCTTAACCAACTTCTCTAAACCAGGGTTTGACCTTTAGTGGCTCACCTGAGTTCAGGACCTGATCCAGTCTCAGTTGGCCTGAACCAAAATCCTGATGTGACTGCTGGTGAGAGAAAAACACTGCAGTTCACTCAGGGTAAACCTGTGCTATTCCTTGTGTGCCTGAATGTTACATACCAGATCAAGTCCTACGGTATGTCAGAAATGTGTATTTTCTGTAGTTTAACTTGTTGCTGCAAACTCTGTCCTTTTATTGCAGGTTTATTCACATTTTTGTATCCACACTAGAGTGCCACAAGCCAAGCAAACAACACCCTCCACGGATGAAACTTACTCCAAGTGTCACTTGATGGACTTGATCAGTGCATAACGGGCTACCGGCTGTGTCAGATCTGCTCTAGGGTCAGCAAAGTGTTGTCTCGTGAACGTCATTATACAGGACAGAGCAGTATCCCACTCAGGACGAACCCATTGGCTGTCCAGGCTGATATGGGATAGATAGAAACCCTAACTGTGTGTTTCATTAACACTGACAAAATATTCTACATTTGAGATATTTTAAGACCATCTAGCCGGACTGAGGATCACAACATCTCAACAGTTTGTGCTGTTTGATTGAGACTAGTGAGCTATAGACCTGACACCAGACAGTTCACAGTGGGAGACACAGATCTAAAGTAGCATGGTGAAACAGTGGAGCAATCAACAATGCAGACCCGTGTACTAACAACAGAATGAATGCTGGGCCACAGCAACATGTCAGACACTAAAGTAAATTCCATCATCGTTATAATCGACATATCTCCAGGTGCTACAACAGCTCTCTGCACATCTGTTTACAGACAGCAATATGTGATACAAAGGACCATTTTGAAGAGTGCTGAAATGGACCAGTACACTCCAGTACCCGGGGAGGCCACCTCTGAAGTCATCCCCTCTGGGTAGCTTTTTCTTTTTTGGCCTACATTGGGGCGTCTTACCAGCTCACAGTACCCTTAAGCCTTGTCTATATTTCTTCATCGGCCCTATGCCACAGTAGCCAACACGGTCTTGAGTACTACATACTTGTACCCCCCCGGCAGATCCTGAGCAGCCGGGATGCAGTGGCTGGTGCGAGGGGGAAAGCATATCCGTAAGCTAAAGAATCCCAGGTCAGACAACCAACCTGTTCACGTTCCTAACAGATTTGCCCCACTTAGCAACACACCTGCTAAGACAGTAACAAAGCACCAGAAAGCTAGCACTCTGGTAATTGGAGACTCCATAGTCAGAAATGTGACTGAGTCTTACCTTGTCTTGAAGGTGGGTTGACATAGAGTGGTCTAGACTTCCTATGTTTGTAAAAGCATCTTGAGATAACGTTTGTTGTGATTTGGTGCTATACAAATAAAGATTGATTGATTGCATTGTGTGAATTCTATATTCAGGTTGCCTGTTTCTAGTCCTGCTGCACTTTCTGCTCGTCCCAATGGAGCTACGGCAACTCTGAATATATAACGTTTAATTCGAGTTGATAATTTATGATATTGATCGTGTATTTTTACAAAGAGGTATAAAGAGGAGACGTCGGAGGAGATGGAATGTAAGACTGATCTATGGCGATTTTGGAAATGTTATTATGTATGAAATACGATGCTGCCCAGTCGACCAATCACAGGGCTTGCGGTCTGTGTCATTTCAATGCATAGTTATATTTAAGAGGAGGAGCACGTCAGGCTCAAGCGGCAACCTCCGGTCTAAAAATATGAGTCCAGACGTGAACACTTAAGCTGTTGGCTAGGAGGCTCAAAGCCCAGCTCTTTACGTCACAATTGCTCGACAGCAGCAATATGGCTCCCGCCGGCGATTGGCCTCAAAACAGCACTTCAGAAACAGATTGGTGACGTCACGGATACTACGTCCATATCTTATACAGTCTATGATCAGGCTACATACGTAGGCACCTGCGTCGGAGTACGGCTACACTGACCTACAGCGTAGGCTACGGAGTTGACGCAGAAGTATAGACCAGGCTTTATCTGTCCTCTCCATATAATAGTTTCTCTTGGCCATTCATACTAGCATTATATGGCACAGTGTGACACTCATGTCCTTACGTTATGTCAGTTTTCACCAAAGAGTGATATTAAATTAATGCAAACGTGCAAGTCTCCATAGTGTTGGATCAACGAAGACAATCTGATCAAAAATAAGACAGCAGCAATGTTTGCCTGTCTTCATACGGGCATAAAGATGAATATTTTCTCAACTGGAGAAATGAAGACCAATGATGTACTGATACTGGCCACACAATACACACGCTAACAATTGAATAAGGGGAGCACTGGCACTCATATTTCCCATTTGAAGCACTGGTTTTGAGCCTCTCATAATGCTGCTATTTAGGAGGAGGCAGGTGACTTACACCATGATGGCAGTGTTGCAGTGCTGGTGATGCTCATACACAATAATTGCACAGCTGTACATGAACTCCATGGAAAATTGTGTCACAGGTGAATTATTTGACCTGATGGAGGGCAGGGAGCAACCTTTGGTTTCCAGTGGAAACTCTAAAAGCCATCTCTGTGTGACAAACTGAAGACTTTGCTGATTTCAGTGGAAACAAACCAAAAAATCAAACACGTAATAAGAATGCATTAAAACCAGACACCTACTCTTCTGTTCCTGTCCGTCTCTCTCACTTCCTCCTCGGTCACCCCTTGTCTTATCATGATCTTTACGATGATAGCGTTGTTGTTGCAACAGGCCTTAAAGAAGGAAACTGGCTCAGGGCTTTCGGGGGTTGGTGGTCGGAACCATATTCGGGAGTCAACTGAATTGTCTGGGGGATAGAAAGAATCGTCCGAGCTAATGCTGCGGGTGTCCGACCGATCGGGCAGGGACTCGAAGTCCAACTCCTCAAACTCCTGGTAGATATCGTCGTCATCATCCCAATAGTTCCTTGTGTAATCAGCCTCAGCGCTCTCATCATTGTCCTCATCTGGCTCATCACACTCATGTCCTTCTTCATCAACCCTGGTGAGGGACATAACAGGTTTAGCCATGGCAACGTTATTGGTCCTAAAGTCAGTCCCAACCGGTCCAATGCCAGCGGGCACTCCATTCTCTCGAACCTTTGAACCTTCACCTTGTTCCTCGGTTATCAACACCATTTAAACCCTCCCCTCCCCTGCCCCAACAAACTCCTCCAATTCTTCTGCCAGGACAACTTTAGAGGAGCCCAGAGCTCATGTCCACCGGCCCTCTGTGATACGTTGTCTCATCCTACCTGAGACAAGATCGCTGGATAATCGACTTCTGTCCGTCTCGTCAGGTTCCCAGAGAGAAACGGGTCATCAGAGGTCAAAGGTGAGGCATGACATCATTGCATTTGCTTTCTATCTTTAGTCATTGTGGGATAAATCTTCTCAGGATGCCATAGGGGTTAGAAATTTCAGCACTTCCAGAGACAGGTCGTCAAGAAAGGTTTGATCTGATGCATGGTCAGAGGTATTCATTCTACATTTATGAAGGAAGCAATGAGGTTTAAAAAGCCAGTGTCAGCATTACCTCTCCAAAGAAATCAAGTGTCCCAAGACAAAGAGTATCCATGAGTCCAGAATTGTTCAGAAGTCATCGTCAACTTCCATGTGACTCTTGGCAAAACCTCGCCTATCCCATTGTTTAATCATGACATCAGAACCCAGATGGTCAGCTTGGACTCCTTAAATCCTGCCGCCCCGATCAGAAGTTAAAAGTAAAAAAGTTGTCTTCTGGAAAGTAGAAGAACTGGCAGTCGTCTTGGTTGGATACAGGGGCTGTCACCTGTAACAGCGCTCAGAAACTAATCCCATGTTTCCCACTAGAGAGACATGGGCTCTCTCTGATGATGGTCGGCAATGGGATGAGCCATTCTCTCGCACTGACGCATGATAATCCCTTTAGTCGCTCTCTCTCTGGCTCTAGCTGCTCTGTGGCATTCCCCTCCCCAGTGACGAGAGACTTTGAGTGTCTGCTTTTGGAGAACAATGAAGTGTAAAATTCAGTGATACAAGCCAGGAGGTCAAGTCTTCACTTTACTAATCTTCTCTCATACTGTCTGAAGATGTTTCACAAAGAAAGCAAACAGGTGTGATATTTTTATTAGATATTAAACTATACCCAGAATACATGACATTAACAGACCAGAAAACTCATTACACCGTTTACACCCATGCTCATGCTCAACCTTTCCTCAGGAAGAGATGGTCTTGAGAATTAATGTCATCATTTCAGCTAGTCAGGCCTGCTCCACCCCCCACAGGTTTCTCCTGCGCTTAGCACTGCCAGCTTCAATTGGATTTCTCCACCATGTGACTTCATTTGTGTACGAGGCAGAGGGGGAGAACTCTGGTAACCCTAAATCAAGTTCAGGCCCTACGTCACCTTCCTCAGTGTCTGAAAATACACTTCTATTTAGAGCTCTGTGAACGTGTTGAACTATCTGTGTCAAAGCTGACATTATGACAAGAGTCAGAATAATCACAGAGGACAAATGTCATTTAAAGACAGTTTATGAGCAAAATTTAACCACTACTTATGACTTTGTGATTTAAATGACAGTAATGAGCTGTGATGTACCTAAACAGCACCAAGCAGCACACAAATACAGTTAGTTACTAGCTGGTGTACATAGGCCAGTTTACTTATAAAGCACATTTTATCCCAAAATGAAGTCAATGTGATACAGACAGGACAATTAAAGAGGATGAATCACAAATGTATGATCACAAGGAGTTTAAACACACACTGAAACCTGCACAGCTGTTATTTTATATATGTAAATTTGTGGGTTTTTTTTCTTATTACTGATCATTTTATATTATTTATTATGTATTTATTAAGATGTATCATTATTAATTGTCTCTCTTTTCTTCTTTCATTAATTTATTCTTCATCTTTATTTATGTATGTATTTATTAATTTATTTATAGTCCATCCATATTTGTTTATAATCCATGTGTATTTATTTATTTTTATTCATTTTTTTTATAATTCATATGTATTTATTTATCTGTTTGTTTATTTATTTATTTATCTATATTCATTTATTTATAGTTCATATGTATGTATTTATTTGTTTTTTATGTGGCTTATCTTTATTTAGTTATGTTTCTTATGTATTTATTTAATTGATTATTTATGAGTATCTTCATTTATTTACTTATCTTTACTTATTCGTTTATTTTCTAACTCATATTTATTTATTTTTTTGTTTGTTTATTTATTTCTTTACAATTCATATGTATGTATTTGTTTATTCATGTGGGGTATCTTTATTTATTTATTATAATTTCAATGTATTCATTCATTTTATTGTATTTCTGTGGAGCATTTAGCAGCTTAAGGAACAGCAATTTACCAAGGATAACACTTTTAAACTATTGTGGATATTTATTTGTTTATTTATTAATTTATTTATTTATGGACAAACTTGACAGGAACTAGTACAGGAAGTAGTGTACAGGAAAGATCAGGAAAGAGTTAGGGATAGACAGATTATAACCAATGCTCAAAGACAGTAAACAAGACCTTATACAATAAAGTCAAGAGATGGATGGGAAAGAAACAGAAGACAGAAAAAAAGCTGAATAATAATAAGAATGTATGTAGCCTAAAAGAGAACAGGTTCAATTGAACATGAATGAAATAACTTGAAAATAAATACATAAAAATTAAGCATTACTCATGAGTACAGATGGAGTGCATATGTTGAGGTAAATCAGATAAAACGTATAAGTAAATGTATAGTTGTATTTAAATAATAGGGGGAGAGAAAGGGAGGGCAGCACAAGACAAAATAAAAAGGTTGATGTCCTGGGGCTGGGTCAGTGAGGACGGGGAAGCAGTGGTGTGGGGTGACTCTCCAACTGCAAGGCACTGAGGGTATGAAGGCAGTGAGTAGTTACAGAACAGCAACACTGGGATGGATTTCTTTATATCATTTTATCTTATTAGTTATTTTTTCATTTTAATTCCAAACATTTTAAGTTTCATCAACATCATTTTTGATTCCAGTGTTGTCTAATTCACACGGTCTCAGGTCCTGATCTGAACAGCTGACCTGAGGCTGCCTGTGGAATCCTTCCAGCTCTTTTGTGTTACCCTGTGTGGACAAGGTTTGTCACATGAGGACACAGTTCACGCTGAGCTAGACAAAGAATCCCACATCTCTGGTGGTTAAATCCAGGACATTACACCATCCTGTGAGATAAGCAGCCTTTCACTGAGTCTCTTAAGGAGGTGTACAGAATGTCTTCAAGTTCACTTTGAACAAGGTTTAACATTTCCTGTGCAAAGTAACCACCTGTCCCAGTGAAAATACAGTGCCTGAAGTGGGGTTTAACAATAGAGAAGAAAGACATTAAACTCCTTATGACAGCACTAATCTCTTCAGAGCTCCTTAAGGAGGCCCAGCTCACAGGCACTTACTCCATGATTTGACTGCCATTAAAAAACTCTGATCCCATTGTGATCTTAACAAAAACCAAGCGCAGGTTGGAAAAATGAGAATTAGCTCGACAGTGGAAATCTTGTTTCGGCTTGGAGTGTATGGTTGGCTTCGGAAACTGTTAAGACTTTGCATTAGCTGAAAGGTAATTGGATTCAACCCCACATCCTGTCTCTTGGAGCTGTGCAAGCACTGGGAATTATCCCATTATCCCAGAACTGGACCAATGCGTATTGATTATGATTAAGTGACTAGGGCATGCACTCTGAACCACTCTAGACACAAACATTGTATTTATGTATGACGTAGATCAGTTCTTAGAATAAATCAAGGGTTTGCCTCATTACATTAGCGCCATAGAACAAAGTCTGCACTAAGAGGCTCACTGGAAAAAATAAAGCAGATGCAGAATTGTGGTGCACGATGGTGCAGTGCACGCTGTTGCCTCTCAACTAGAAGGTTCCTGGTTCAAATCCCCAGCCGGCGGGTGCCTTTCTGTGTGTAGTTTGCATGTTCTCCCCGTGCATGCGTGGGTTCTCTTCGGGTACTCCGGCTACCTCCCACAATCCAAAAACATGCTCAGGTCACATGATTGGTCACTCTACATTGCCCGTAGGTGTGAGTGTGTGCATGAATGGTTGTCTGTCTCTCTGTGTTAGCCCTGTGATAAGTTGGCGACCTGTCCAGGGTGTACCCTGCCTTCCGCCCGAAGCCAGCTGGGATAGGCTCCAGCCCCCCATGACTCCTAACGGGATAAGCAGTCAAGATAAGATACATAAATACATAAAAAAATGGATGGAAAAAACTGAAGTTCCTCAAGTCTCCACTAGGGGCTGCATGCAAGAGCTGGAGAATCCTCATGAAGTCCTGTGTTAAAGCCAAGCGGCAACCTCTGGTCTAAAAAATATGAGTCCAATGCGGAAGTGTTAAAAACTGCAGTTCATCGAGGATCCACTTGAGGCTGGCTCTGGAAGTACAGGAAACCACATACACACCAGTTCAAAAAAGCCGATCTTTACAGCAGAAATAAACATGTTTACAGCCTGGTATAAAAGACGAGTGTGGTCTGGATAGCTCATTTCTTGATAGGCACACACTGTACAGGGGGTGAATTTTTTAGAGATTAGAGATTTAGAGATTATGAGTCTTCCAATGAGAGGCACAGCTGACTTGATTGACAGGCAGGAACACTGTACCTGTTGGCTAGGAGGCTCAAAGCCCACCTCTTTCTGTCACAATCGCTCAACAGCAGCAATATGGCAGCCGCGGATGATTGGCCTCAAAACAGCGCTTCAGAAACAGATGGATGACGTCACGGATACTACATCATATTTTATACAAAACATTATCAAAGTGAAAGTTTAAAACACAAACAAACATGAAATGTACACGCAGGAGGCGGGCAGAACAGCAGGACAGGATTTGATTGGTTTCATAATTTGGCTCCTAAAGCAGGGGTTGGTTGGTGTTTTCACATCATGTATTGATTGCCATCAGGACATAAAGATCAAATTTAACCAGTATAACAAAAAGTGTATCTAAATCTGACTGCCAACCCCAGCTTTAAGGCCATTAATCATCCCTGAGTGTACGCAGGCATACACATTGGCTACGTCTAATTTATAAATGTCTTCTTGGCTTGGTCTCAATGTGTTTGTGTGTGTATCTACAAAGATCAAGAAGCCAATATGCTTTGCGCTCCTGCGACACTTTACAAATGTGTGTTCCCCGTGTTTGGACAGAGTTTGGGAAGAGAGCATCTAGTTTTGCTGCTCCTACTGCTTGGAATAAACTCCAGAAGGACTTGAAATTGTCAGATCTTATCTCAATTGACGCCTTTGGCTCCATCTTAAATGAAAGACAGATCCCAGAACAGTGCCTGTGTTTTTAAATGCTGTTTTTGAGATCACAAATTGCACTTTATTTGCAAATTAGTTGCAGTTTTAAATTATTGATTGTTTCTACATACTGTGTACATACTCTCTGTGTTGCTGACCTCTTGGCCAGGTCGCCCTTGTAAATGAGGTCTTGATCTCACTGGGTCTCATCTAGTTAAATCAAGTAAAATAAAAATCATTCACCATGGTCTGAGAATTGAAGATCTGTATTGCCATCCATGTAGACGAAAACCTCTTTAATGAAGATACAAATAATAAGACCCTGAAGATATAAATATCTGAAATCTCACATGTTCAGGGTCTAATCAATTATTTCCCAGTGTTACAAACAGCATGTGCTTATTTGATTATTACCCTAAGTACCTTTTATTTACAAGTAAGCTACTTACAATGGAAAATAAGGTGTTTACCAAAAGAACTGCCCTACAAAGAAGAGGACTTTGTTTCATATTGTGGAGTTATGAGCCTGATAAAACATTATTCATCTCAGCTATTTTTATTCGTGTGAAGTGTATCCATGTTTACAAAAGGTCCCTGTTTGCGTGAGAGTGAGGGGAGTTTGTCCCAAAGCTCGCAGCTGACTCTGATCCCTCCACCTTGATGAAGTGAGCTCCACTCAGCTGTGGGCATGACTTCAAACAGTCCGCAGCCAAGTAGAAGTGGGAATAGACCAGTTGGAGAAAAGCCTGTTGCCAGCATAGCTCAGCTTCAGAAACCAATGGGTGACATCACTGGGTCCATGTTTCTACACAGACTGTGATCTCTACACAGAAGTCGTCTTTGGCTGCATTTTCAAGAGCTCATTTCCCTTTTATACAAAGTTATTTGAATAATTCCAGAGGTCTTTGGAGAGATAATTAGCCAGATATTCACAAGAGAGAGAAAAGCAAAGATTAGAGCACAAACTGAATTTCTTTGGCAGGAAGTTTATTTTTTCCTTTCCTGTCATGTTAACCATCTTGCTCCTTCTGAGATTTCACAGCGGCGACATTGGGGAACCTCGTCTCCAAAACCAGAAATAACCACAGAAGGAACGTGTATTTTGAGGATCGCATCGTCTCTGGTGTGAAAAGAAACAGCAGAGTCTGGAGTTCTCATTAAAACTATTTATTCTTGTTTCAAATGAATGAACCAAAAATGAATAGAACGTACTTCACTGTATGTTACAGTACATGCCACTCCTTTTTTTTTTTTTTTTTTTGCACATATAAAAATAGAAATCATTTGCTTCTAGAAATTGAAATTCAAGACCAAAATGTTGAAGTGTCCAGCTCAGTTCAAGATGCACTAAAAGGTCACTTTATAGCCTCAGCTGTATAATGTGAGCATTCCACACAGCAGCACTAAAGTTAATGTTCACAATCCATACCTTTTTATAAAAGCAGTTAACATTTAACAAACTCCTAATGAAACACGTTGAACACAAATGCAGTGTAAATTCATCTTTAAGTTAAAGTCACTGTGCAGTCACCAGTGAAATACTGACGTCTTTTAGTCTCAGTGTGAAGGAGAGTCAAACATAAAAACCCTGTGGTGAAGACCGTATCAGTGGATTCAAAATTATTGCAAACAGTGTTTTAAAGTGCAACACATTTGAACAATTGCATGAAAAAAAATGTTACGACTTGACAGTTACCGTCTCGACAAAAGACTTGAAGTCACATCTCTCAGGATCTGAAGAGTGAGGAACATTGGATTTAGTTTCAAAAAAAGGCCTGTGACTCTTTGTCAGTGGAATACATCTTTGTATGTTTTGACCCCTTTTAATTCCCACAGCGGTGATTTAACAGAGATGCTCTCGTTCTTCAGTGGGGGGGGGGGGGGGGGGGGGGGGGGGGGGCTTTAAAAATTGAACTGCAGGTTCTTAAACCTGCTGTGAGAGTTGGGACATTTTCAGTGAGACAGTGGAGCAAGAACGATGTGGAGACACAAGAGAGAGACAACACCTACCAACTAACTTTACATCCCCGTGCAAAAAGGTACCTGTGAGAGTGAGTTTAAAAACATCTGAAATGCTTGAAGTTTTTACAGCAAAGGTTTGAGATTTTGGGAAAACTGAATCAGGTTTGAATAGTTTTCCTTCAACTTGTTGAAACTAAAGCCAGGTTTATACTTCTGCGTCGGACCCTACGCAGCA
Organism: Notolabrus celidotus; assembly: GCF_009762535.1. NCBI lineage: Eukaryota > Metazoa > Chordata > Actinopteri > Labriformes > Labridae > Notolabrus > Notolabrus celidotus. The sequence goes on from NC_048286.1 coordinate 29,641,773, forward strand.
GTGGTAGACGCAGATGTGAGCACTACATACTTCTACATGTCGTGAATCAATACTCAGCCAAAACACTTGAAGGCAGTGTGGCCTCTCTGGTAGTCCGGTCGCCTGTTTCTGGCCCTGCTACATTTTCTTCTTGCTTTTTCACAGCGATTCTGAGCTTGTTATGTTGATTTAGAGCTGATACATGTTGATGTTTATCATACAGCAATGATCAGGGGGAAGAATAGAGAGGAGACGTCAGAGGAGATGAAATGAACGTCCAATGTGTGGGGATCCTGGAAGTGCTGTAAATGTGGGAAATATAATTTTGCAGTGTGGACCAATCACAGGGCTTGTGGTCCATGTCAATGCTCAAAGCATAGTTATATTTTGGAGGAGGTGCACCTCAGTTACATGCCCTATCGATTAGACGCAGAAGTATAAACCAGGCTTTAGAAATAGATCCAGTACAAAAGTCCTCGTGAAACCCCGAACAGACTTTTTTTTTAATGAATTGTTGAGATGCAGAACACATGAGACATCAGGAGTGAAGCTGAGGAGCTAAGTGGAAATGTTACATGTAGACAGAGCCAGCTTCGCTCCAGCCCCTCCGTTTACTGTCTTAAAGCTTCCTTAAGCTAACCATTTAACAGCTCTTGCTTCAGATGTGACAAGTCGATGGATAAAAGAAAAGAAATGCACATATTCACATTGTGTAAGTCTAATTATGTAACTTGAGAATGTGTTAACATAAGAATCACCATCCATCACTTCCACCATTATTGTGTGGTTTGTGTTTAAATTTGAGCCAACACTGTGATCATAGGACAAACAACTCAAACACATAAGGGAAGGCGGACACCTCGTCTTTTTCATTCCTCATGTTTAGTATGAACCTGACGGTGACTTTAGGGCACAACTTTTTCTTTTTTTTTCAAATCAGGCTATTAGAGACTCCTGACAGTCTCCTCAAACCTCCAGTTTCAACGTCTCCTCGGTTAAATGTAGGTTAAGTAGAGGGGAAGAGGTGAGGCAGAGGGTTGATTTTAGACGCTTTCTTTATATCCAGCAGCAGCAGCAGCTTGTCAGGAGTGAGCGCCTGGCAGGAGGAGATATGACAGCATGACAAAGAGAGCCCTGTTCAAAGAGGGGACTGAGTAAACTGTGCTCAGCAGTGCCCACTGTGGATACAAGTGGTCATTACATCCATCCATGCTTTTATCTATACCACTGAACCCGTTAAAGGGTTGCAGGAAGGCTGGAGCTTATCCCTGCTGCCTTTAGCTGAAAGGAGGGTAACACCTGAACAGGTCAGCAGTCCATCCCACAGCTGATCACAGATAAAAGTGTCTCTAAAAGGGAACCAAGTACTGTCGGTCAGGGTGAGAAAAGATCAGACCGCCATCAGAAATGTTGAAGATGTTTTGGCTGTATGACATGAACAGATATGAACCCACAGAGTCCAGCAGTGTATCCACAAAGGAGAGAAACCAAACTTCTGCTCAAAAACAAGAGCTCAACTGGCTGACTTGAGACTTCTAGGTGATATTTGAAGGCTGTTACTGTCTCTTTAAGGACATCGGTTTCCTTTAATGAGCACCCGGAACCCTTGATGATGAAATACCTTTTCTCACACCTCAAGAGAGACCTATAACAACACCAGTGTGCTGTCACCGTGTCGTGTGTATGCTTACAAATTGGAGGTTTTGATTTTGGCAGATGTGTGTATCGGTAATCTAGTGTCTAATTAAAGCACATGTCCAGTTCTATAGTGTTTAAATGAAGAAGCCACAGTTTGAGTCCCTTACAAACACTGAGGAGTAACGTTGAGATCTCTCCTCTTCTGCTTTTAAAAAATACATTATGATTCAGATCTAAATCAGCGGATTGCCCCTTTAAATTTTTGAAATGTGTTTTCTGTCAGCACTGGAGCTACTTCACTTCACTTCAGCTGAGATGAATTCACTTGACTCAGTCTAGTTCAGATGCCTGTCAGGGTGATTTGTGTCAAACACTTTCCCCCTGTTTGAAATCAGCGTTGTGTTTTTAAAGCCGTCGTCTCCTCACTGTTCACAGTATCAGTCTCAACAGCTGATGAGCTGCCGCGAGCTTATCTAGTTTGAATTACATTAAAACAAATCTCAGCGTCTCAGTGTGTAACAGGCCCTGATTGTTGTGACTGTGAGGCTGCTTTTTCCAGTTTCAGTATCATGAGTTCGAGCCCCACACTCTGTGCACTGTAAAGGTAGATCTGCTGTGGATGTAACAAAGAACCACCACAGTTTAAAATTCACAGGAGAGCATCTGAAGAAACAGCGAGTCCTGAGCCGTGTCCACATGTCCAAAATGTCTTTTACATGTCAAAGGAATCCTCACAGGACGATTCAACAGCTCCCTCCAGATTCAAAACACACACAAAAAAATAAAAAATCAAACTTCTAATAAAATCATCTTAAAAAATAAAACATTACAATCACGTTTGCTACATCTTATATGCCCTCCTGATACAGATAACCTGCTTTAGATGAAGGGTGTGATTTGAGACGAGTGATGAGTTGTTCTCACTACAGTCCAAATATCTTTCACAGCTGAGACGTCAAAGCGACTTCGTGTGACCTAGACGACAAACAATGAAAGGGAAGCACGATCTGAGGTAAAAGCTAAGATCAACTGACCTCATTTCAACTCGAAGCTTCCTCAAATAAAACAGGTTCAGACTAAAAAATGTCAGCTGCATTGAAGAAGACCAAAAACACAGAACGCTGTATCACGCCGACTGTTTCCGCTGGCTGTCTGACAACCACGCTCGGATATGTGAGATTTCTCTGTCTTCGCTCTTTAACGTCTCTATCACTCAACCTGTGACGCTGCAGATGTTGGTGAATCAGAGGACTACACTGCAGCTGATGTTCACAGGCTTTGTTTGATGCTGACAGCCTGCAGGGAGGAAACAAAAAAAAAGGTTTCACCACGGGGTGGGGGGTGGGGGGGGAGCCGATGAAAGCTCGAAGCGCTGGACAGTGTGAGTCAGCTCCACCGATCCCACGGCGGCGTGGAGTCTAGGAGGCGGAGCTGTAAGAGGAGGCGCTTCTGCCCGCGTTACGCTCGTAGTTCACCAGGCGCTGTCCAACCAGGTATCTGGAGGAGGAACAGAACAAAGACGTGTTAACTGATTGTTTTCAACATCCAGGGTGTTTGTTCTGTCAGAGGAGCACAGGGAGGGCCTCCAGGGAGAGCTGGGAGGAAGATGAAGAGCTGTGTGGTGAGAGGAAGTGAAAGCCGTGTGAGGTCTTGTTCCCAGGATAACAATATGTAACAACAGCCTTTGCATGATTAACTAATATTGGCCTCTTAGGGACAGAGCCTTTGCCATCGCTGCCCTAACTCTCTGGAAGTCTCTCCCTCCAAACATCCACATCTCTGACTCACTCCAATCATTTAACAAACACCTCAAGACCTTCCTGTTCAAAAAAGCATACACCACATAACCTCTACTCCCGCCCACCTCTGTCCTTGTTCTGTTTATTCATCTGCTTTATTTCGATTTTTTCTAATTATTATTTTTCTGTGAAGTGACCTTAAGTACCAAGAAAAGTGCTATACAAAACCTATTAATTATTATTATTATTATTATTGTTATTGTTCTTTTCACTCAGTGTATGTCAGTGACAAAGCCACAAGCAGCTACCGCGTGACATCAGTTTAATATCTGACATTTGCTGTATCTGTTATTAACAATAATAGCTCCATGTAAAAACCACAGATGATCCTGGTGTGACGATGCCTTAAAGGGCATTTAAAATAGGAAGGAGAATCCTTTGACTTATTTGTGAACACTGCAGATTTTTGGGGTCTACTGACTTGTCGTTCTTGATGTGTTCGTAGAGGCGTTTGAACTGTCGGATCTGGAAGGACAGGACGGCCAAAATGATGACCACCATCAGCAGGAAGGGGTAGATCCTCCTCTCCACCAGCGTCTGCATCTCTGGCTGCACACCTTTAACAGGAAGAGGAGGAAGATGAGGTTAGGTAAGAGGAGACAGAATAAACACAGGAGCAGAATCTCCGCTTAATGACTGTGTGTGTGTGTGTGTGTGTGTTTGTGTGAGTGTGCGTGTGTCTGCGGGGAACTGATTGACTCCAGAGTTCAGCAGACAAAGTAAATGAAAGACAAAAAAACAATCAATTGTATTCAGGCTTGCACAATAGCTGCCGCCCTGATTACCACAGAGGCTGGGAATCTTTAATTGACTTGTTTTTCAAATCCAGGAGCAGCACGAGTCCACATCAAAAACAATTGTTTCAACAAAAATTGCTGCCCTGGGAGGGCTTTGCATAAATGAGGCCTGAGTCTAAATGAGTGTGGATCTGTCTGCGCTGTGACCTGATCATGTCTGAGCGTGTTTGCTTCCTCTGTGCCAGCATTTATCTGTAACTGTTTCTAATTCAGTCAGAGCCTGAAACAACACGAGACCAGGTACTCTTCGGGATTAGCTCGACTTGCAGACCTGTGGGGTTGTCAGTTTTAGTCAGAGTGTAAAGATTCCTCATTCTAACGTGTTTTTCTTCATATTATAGTCATAATCAATCACAGAAATACCTTCAAATTGTGGATTTAGGCCGAATTTGATCCCAGTAATAGAAAGATAAATATGAATCTTGGTCAGAAACGGAGGATCCTGAACTCTCAAACTATTCTTTGTAGGGAGACATGACTGCACCAAATAGTTCATGTGATGTTTCCACAGACATGGAGACTCACCCAGCAGCGGTGTGATGCCTTTAGAGACGGTGTACGGCACACAGAGCGACAGCAGCAGGACACAGATGACAGGAGCAGCCAGCCCTCGCACGATGAAATGGAGGTCAATGTTCCGGATACCGTTTGCATACACCTGAAGGAACGAGGGAAAAGAACACACTTCTGAGGAAGAGGACTATTTTATTCAGTCTTTACTACACACCATCTTGGACCGGCTTGTAGAATCAGCTTATATAGACAGGTAACAAACATAAAAACACAACACAAAGAAATACCTGTGTTTTATCTTTGCAGCTCATTTAAATGTTAATAATTCAGTTCTACTTGAGCAAAGGAGGCGGACTGACCTGCTCGATGACAGTTTTGAGCCACCACTGAGGACCCATCAGTGTGATGGCAGCGATGATTTTGGCATGGAGCACGCCCAGAGCCCAGTCCTGCCACACACACGGACACACACACACACACACAAGAAAGAAATGACATTTGTCTCAAGTTTTAATGTCTGTTTGGAACAAAGGCCCAGTCTCTGTCTAACTTTATCTGTGTCCCCTGGTAGAACACGTATTACTGGATGTACTGTTTGAATTTAGAATTGTACAGATTTAGCTAAATTTCTATGTTCATGCCTTATTTTGAGAAATACAGACAGGTTTTTCTTTTTAACTTTGTACCCATCTTATTTGAGAAACCGTTGACGTGTTCAATGACACAGAAACACACAAAGCTTCATCACAAAAACTGTAAAATGGTCTGAAAATAAAAAGGAAAACAGCTTTACTTTACTTTTCATCTCTCCAATTAAACAATCCCAGCATCTTAGCTAGACACATCTAACAGTGTCTAATACAAACTGCACAGTCTTACCTGCCAGGGGTAGAAGAGAGGCGTCTGGTCAAGTGGGACTCTGAGAGGAGCTACGACCACCAACTCAAACTGCAAACCCAGCAGCAGAGGAATCACACCCGCTAACATCACCGCAACCACGAGGGTCTTCAGGATCTGTAATCAACAAGAGATCATGCTGAATTAGGGATGTCAATTTCCAGTATTCTAAATAAAAAACATTAACAGCTAATGAGCTGTGTGCAACAGCTTTAGTCAGCTGATTCACATCGAAACATGCTTTAAATTTAAAACACCTCCCTGATAGCTGAACCAAATATGAGACCACATGATGTTTGTTCCAAAAAAACAGTTTCAGTAAGTTCTTGACAATCAGTTAATCAATACTCGATTCATTCTTAACATCCCTCCTCTAAATTCAACACTTTCACACAGCACAGGGAAAGCTTCACTTCCTCCACTGACTCAGAGTGAAAGAAAGGTCCATGTTACCATGAGTGTCCACTCATGGACTTTGACCATGATGACGTTGCGTCCCTGCGGCATCCAGGACAGCATCACGGTGGCAGCTCGGATGGACAGCCAGCAGACGTACAGACCGCTTGCCGCCGTGTACAGCTCATGAACCATGGCGCTGCCCATCCAGAAAGACATCAGCCAGCGACCTGCACACACTGAGACACAGCAAAGAGGAGGATGAACATCAGGCTTTAAGACCGACACAGAACAGAGAAGATAAAACCACACGACTTACCTGGCAGTGTGAGGCAGAGCAGACTCGCCGTTAACAGTGTCACACACATAAAAACCACCAGCAGAACGATCTAAACACACAAAAAGGACAAGAATACATCAGCTTTGTTTGAGAGATCTACAGCAGCAGTACAGGCTTCAATAACGACAGGTGGTGCACACATGATGGGAGTAACCTAAGTCACCTTGAGGGGGAAGTTGATCGGCCTGTGATACGACCTGAAGCCCACAGGACCACCCTGCTGCAGGATGGCTTGATGAGCTGCATGAAGCCCTTCGCCAAGGCCAGGGATCCTGTTGTTGTTGTGGCGACCAGGTAGGTTGTTGTTCGGTTGGTCGTCATCCTCTTCGTGGTCCCCCAGCAGGTAGGAGTGAAGGTCGCTGTGGAGAGGGAGCCATGGGGAGGAGTTACTTTCACAGACGTCTTCTGAACACCGCTGTCATTTATCATCGTTCAACATTTGTGGTTGAGCAACAACGTATTCTTATATGCCAGAGTATCAGTGTCTGTAATTCAGTCAATGGAACCTTAATACAAATGCACTGGGGTCTCTGTCATGTTTTGGTCTTGACTACAACACTAATGAAAAGTAAGATAGTCCAGAACCGTTCCCTGTATTTAGCATGTGCTAATTTAATACTAATTTTACATGTGTGTGTGTGTGTGTGTGATAGCGTGTGTGTGTGTGTGTGTGAAGCCTACAGCATGTATCCAGCAGTGAATGTCCAGGCATGGACGAGTCGTTTGAGCCACTGGCGAGTGTGTCCTTGCTCCAACAATGCCGGCAGAACAACCTGAAGCAGCAGCAGCTCCAGAGAAAGCTCACTGACCGGGGCGTCGCTGCAGAGACCGGACACAACATCTCATCAGTTTGAACATATCGTCTGTAGAACTACTAAAGGCAGCTTCCTGTTAGGATTTAGTCTGCATTAAAAGTAGTGTTTTAGGTTGTACCTGTAAAGCATGACGTTGTAGGGGAGGAAGGCTGGGAAGAGCAGTTTGATGATCCTGATGGGAAGCCAAAGCATCAACAGGACGATGGAGCCAAACACCACCTGAAAACACAGAGAAATAAAACAACACGTCACCGCTTTGTTGCCATCTAAACATTTTAAATCAAGAGTCATAATATACGGTTACTACTGGGGTCACTTTCCAATGCTGTCATAAAACCCTCCATCAATATCCTATCAGTTCTTTCTGGACACGTTCTTTCAAACTAATAAAAACTTCAGAGACTCTTTCCCAGACCACCACCACCACCCCATCACTGCCTTCTTCCACAGGATGACCTTGGTTTCCTTACATTTCTCTATTTTCTGCTTACTCCTCTCTTCTCTCCTCTGGTCTGTAACCCAGAAATTGATCTCAGTGCACTTTTTCTAATTATGCCTCAGTTCCTAAAAGAGTGAGGATAAAGGAGGCCAGCCAGGAGCTGTGAGTGAGGAAGAACAGTAGTGTCCTCTACAGAAATACACTATATGTGAAAAGTTTGGAAACACCTTCTCCTTCAACGATTTGTAGTTAATTTAATTATTTGAAACACTGTAGATTAATAACAAAGACATCAAAACTATGAAAGAACATATATAGAATCATTTAATTGATTTTCATTCATTCATTTAATGAACAAGAGGACACGGAAAGTTAGCCGTGAGTAAACTCAGAGGTGAAGGCTTTTTGACTGACCACAGAGAGTATGAACCTCCTCAGGTGTCTGTAGATGGGCAGGTGGATCATCTCTTGGACCGGGTTGAAGTCTGGATCATTCAGGTTCCTCAGGAACCACAACACTCCTGGACGAAGCACCTGCGAAACAAACATGCATTTAAAAGGCTTAGGTGGTTCATGCTTTTTGAAATGGTAACAACTAGGGATGTAAATTTTAAGTGTTTTCCGTGATCGATCTTGGGAAATTTTAACGATCAATTATTGAATAATCATTAAAAAAACAACAATGCCAAATGTGTTTTTTCTGTGCGTCTGGCCTCCTCTCACCTCTCTGAGCAGCAGGATGAAGGAGGCGAAGTAGAAGACGTAGACCATGCCGACGAGCCAGTGGAGGAACATGGTGGTGCCAGGGGCCGAGTCGAAGCTCTGCTCCCTGTCTTTCAGAGTCGCATCAAACATCTCCTGCAATAAGAAAAGCATGCTTCATCGTCTGTTCAATGAAACTGATGTCAAACTAAATCTGTTTTTCAATCTATGACTGTGAGAATTGTGTTCAAATTTTAATGTTCAGGGAGTGTCTCAGTAGAATTTGTTTACACAGCACCATCACGACAAAGATCAATCTGATGGTTTAGACATGTAGTCACAGACTGAATCAACAGGATCAGTTGACCCCGCATGACTCTCTTACCAGTGAGCAAATGTCGAGCCACCATCCACAAATCAGAGGGAACAGGCCTATCTCCATGACAACCAGCAGAGACACCTGTCACAGAAATATGAAGAAAACACTTGACTTCCTGCTTTAATGATTTGTTCCATTTAGGTCACCAATCATTGATCTAAATGAAAGCTTTGCTGGTTAGATGAAAACACAACAGATTAAAGGAAAACACTGAAACCTGTGGTCTCTGATTTACCTTCACAACGATGTAGCAGACACCCAGCAGGCGTCTGGAGCGCTGAAAGCTCACTAATGAAGCCAAGCCCTGAAGAAAGCACGGTTAAGGACTTGCACCCAAATATGAGAGTAACGACAGTTCACTGAGGTTGTATTGCAGCCGCTGATTGCACCATGAATTGTGCATCACTGAGAGCATGAAACAAAGACTGTTTTATGTCAAGGATACATGGCAGAGGATCAGAGCTCCAGCCAGGAGGATGTATCCCAGTATGGTGGTGATGAGGCCGTCAAAGTGAGACGCTTTGACCTGCAATCACATAATATCATCATAATCAATCTCAATCAATGCACAACAAACACCAAAACCAGTGACACTACGTTTTCCTGTGCACTCACATAGTCTTCAAAGCCCAGTCCAACCACTGAGAAATGACCGATGTGATACGGGCAGAACGCTAGAGACAGAGACAAATCAGATTAGAATCTTCAGACAGGCGTGAGCACAAGGAAGTTCACGGGACAGTCTTACATCAGTTCATTAGAATAGAAAAGCTGCTTGGATTAAAATAACTTCTCTGTTTTAAGTACACAGACGGTTTGACAGATTCAGGGTTGGAACTGTTGTCTAGATTGTCTTACTTACCGAAGACCAGGATGAACAGAGTGTTGAGAGACACCACCCAAAACACGTGCTCCTGGAAACAACAAATACAAACATATGGGTTACAATTTCAGCAGAAGACACATGTAGACTATGTGTGTGTGTGTATAGAGGCAGTATGATTACTTACCAGGAAAACTAAAGAGCCATCCAGCCCAAGCATCTAGAATAAACAGACAGAAGCGTCATGATAACCCTTGATGAAAAACATGATCATTTTTACCCCTCTTCTAAAACAATGAAATCCTTTTTTGGGCCCCAGACCAACCCTTTGCATTTCCCTTCACCCCCTCCAAACCCTGGATGCAGAAAGTACTCTCTTTAAGTAAACCACGTTAGGCCTACTGACTGCTTCCATGCGTTCATGTTGACAGAGGGATAAAATATAGATTCTAACCCTCTCCCAGGTCAGCTCCTCTGCGGCACGGTCCCACTCCAACGCGTTCCAGTTCAGATCTTCTGCAAAGTACAAAACAGCACACCAAGAATGTGAGGTGACCGTGAATGATCCTGGTTCAGGTCTATTCATTCTAGTATATAGCATTGAAAAACAACAGGCCACACAAAGCCAACCTTGTCCTCCATTGTTGGCATCAGCATTATCCTCTTCCCTGCCTTCTTCATCCTCCTCTTCCTCCTCCTCTCCATCGTCATCGTCTTCGTCATCATCAAGTTCTGGATCGTGTCCTTGATTACCGGCTTCGTTTGGGTTGGGAGGTGCGAGTCCATCTTGGGCCGGGTCAGCGGGGTCCCGGACAGCTGCGTCGTCTGCAGCAGCCTGACCATCGACACCAACATTACCACCCGGGACCTGCAGAGTAATTTAATTAATTTTTAAACAGTCATGTAAAATGTATATCTGTGGACACCCCTAGTATGTACTGCTTTAGATATTTGTTGATCTCGCTCCACAACCCAGAGTCAGGCCCAGCTCAACAGGCACATTCAGAGATCACAGAGGATTACTGTCCTGAAGTCACCTCAGGCAGGCATAAACTAATGTGATTTAATCCAGTAACCAGGCACAGTTTGAGGGGAAAATTAATCTGGATTAAGTTTTATTCACTAAATCAAAAATTGTTTTAATCAACCTTCATGTGACACAACGTTTAGTTTAGATCTCACCTCGTTAGCCAGTGCAGGACCATGAGGATGGTTAGGAACTAGAGGTGGTTGATGCTGATCTAACCAGAGAGGGGCACCACCGTGGACGATCTGCTCTCTGAGCCACACCAGGCTGATGAAGGCGCACAGCGTGCAAGTGACCACAAAACAACCTTGGAGACAGTCTGCAAGCAGGTTTTGTCTGCCGGGGAAAGAAAAGGATTATGAATATTATACCCTGAATGTCATTACTGTTTTTACACATTACTTTACCAGACAAAGAGAAGAGAGGATGGAAGGAGAAATTAGTGCTAACCAGCTTTTGTCACCAATCAGATAATAAACATCTTTATAAAACTCAAAATACTGAGAACACACAGATCGAAAATATGCAGGAATACAACAGAAGAAAGAAAGAAAGAGATTCAAACTTACGTTGAAAGCATGTCTAGTGGCAGGGTGAGTAGAGAGCTCACAGAGCCTGTAAACAAACACTTGTATATCCGACCTGTAAGAAAAACATACGAAAAGAGGGGGAGGCAAAGTAAATAAGTTAATATCACTCATATGTAAACCTGCACACAAAAGTGTATTGGTCTTTTAACTTCATCGTTTGGACTGGATAATATTTGTTGTGATTCAAGTTTTTCATGACAACCTGCTCTGAGGAGGAACAAAAATGAACGCACAAACATTTCAGACATCACGTCTCAGCAAGCTCAGTGAAAGCATCGTCACATTCCCTCATTTAAAGCATTAACAATGAAGGGATCAGTCTTTGGAAGTTGACAACAGACTTCAACAACATTTAGCCAGAAGTCAGGGACGTTTGAGAGCCCAATTATTAGAATCTGAGAAGCAGCCAACAACTCCTTTGTTCAGATGTGCTGCTTCACAATCCGTCTCCTGATGAAACGGTGTAAAGAGTACATCCTGTAGAGGAGGATGGTTCCATTTGAGTTTGGTTTTTTTTTGCCTTTTTAAACTGTTGTGAACATTTTTTATCAGACTTCTCTTTTTTCTTTTTTTATCTTGGGTATGATGTCACCTACATGCTGTGAGAGGCACCACGCCAAGCCAGGCAAAGGCTACCAGTGTGTAGTGAAACCAGTATCTGATGGCTGTTCCAATACTGGTGACCAACCCGGCAAAGATGTCCTGGACAGGCAGGCGAGATGGCATGTCTGGAGAGTAGACTAGGACAGAAAAGAGGGGATGGTGGAGGACAAAAAGAGACAGTGAGGACAGTGGAAGTGAGGGAAGACGATAACGGTCAAATACCACCAGATCCGCCTCCAATCCATCACAGCACCGGCTCTGATAGGTTTCTATTCTAGTCATTCTTTAAACCCCCACTGGATCTGCTCTGTTGCGTTCTGGCTGGACACGGATCTGGTGGAAGTCCCGTGTGAGTCGTCATGGCCCTGGTTACCTCAGGTATTAACTTAGTCCTGGGTGATCACAAGTAAACAGCTCCACAAATACATTCCTTGCTTTTTCATCTCTCTCTCTGCCTCTGCTGTGATCTGCATTCAACTTTGACTCACTTCTTTATTTGATTATGAAAACACAATGTGTGTGTGATTGCACATAGTGTGTTAAATTCAGCAGAAGTCATATGAGGCGAATGTAAGGCACAGTCTACCCAAGTGTTAAGGGCCATACCTGGAGCTCCCTTGTGATTTCATCACCCAGGGTGTGTGTCAATACCCGATGTAAACACAAACAATTAGGCACTCAGAGGAGCTCATAAAAAAATTAAAGCATCATTAGTGTACCGATCTAATCTACAGGAGGAAAAAGAGACTTACTTGGTGTGAATGCAAATCGGTGTTTGCATAATTCACAGTACTCCTTTCTGCTGTGCTTCAACCACTGCAGTAAACTGTGAAAACAGGGGAAACACCTTGTGAGTTCACTCTTTATATCCAGTAGCTCTTTATATCATTGCTATATCCCCTCTGATGATCTATCTAGAGGGCCTTGCAGCTTAAATAAGCTTCTTTAACAAAAAGGGATACTGTCAAGTTATGTCTATTTGTTTATATTGTTAGTCAGTGGTGAACTTTATCTGAGATATTCTGATTTACTTAGATTCTTTCCCCCCATAAACGTGAAAACACTTCAATAAATGTCAAACAAATTCAACAACTTCAGCTAAAGCAAACAGATGAAACAGGTGAAAAGTTCATTCTGATAATGCACCAACTTGAAGATAAAGCACGGGCAAGAAAGACTCATTTGAAACACTTGGTCAGTGAACGTACCATTCCTGGTGGATGAACTTGATACTGCCCGTGCAGACGCAGGGGTGGTAGAGGGGCTTGTCCAGGGTCCCCTCTGACCGACATACCCGACAGATGTCTGCTGTAGATAAGACACACAATAACACACCATACCATGAGATCACACTCTCACAATCTTCTTTAAAATAGTTTGAACTTTTGCATCGATTTCGGATTTACAGACGTTTTTTTTCTTTTGATCCAAAATGCAGACGGGCACTAGGCGCCTTAAATTGTTGCTACGCTTCAAAATTAACTCCTTCTTCGTCTATTTTAATAATAATAATAATAATTTATATGATTTATATAGCGCTTTTCTGGATACTCAAAGTCGCTTTGCAGAAACTGCAAAAAATAAAGCAAATAAATCAAACAGAACAAAGACAGAGGTGGGGTGTGAGTAGAGGTTATGTGTTGCTGTTTTGAACAAGAAGGTCTTGTGGTGATTTTAAAGGAATGAAGAGAGTCAGAGTTGCGGATGTTTTGAGGGAGAGATTTCCAGAGAGTCGGGGCAACTTGCTAATTGCTGCAAAGTGCTCTGCTCATGGTGGATTAAGATGAGATAGCACTGAGTCCTGTCTGTAAGACGGGACTGGATCTGATCCTGTCTTGATGTTGGGTCTTTGTTAGTAATAGAACATAGAGTATGGTCTAGACCTGCTCTGTTAGTAAAGCCTCTTGACATAACATTTGTTGTGATTTGACGCTAAAAAGATTGATTGATTGGTTGCTTGGTTGGTTGGTTGATTGGTTGATTGATTGATTGATTTGTGCCAACTGGGTACTCCAGAATCACAGAAAAATTGGCATTCATACCTCATAAAACTGTTACACAATGAAGCTTTGTATGTAGATCTTGAGATTGCACCAACAAAACAAATTCAAAACAAATCAAAAGCATATTTAGGGGTCTAGGGGTGTAGGGGAGATGTCAAGTGCACCTCTGTGTCTCACTTAGATGGCCTTATGATAGCGTAGAAAACACACCTTTCCCTGATAAGAAGAGACGATGAGATAAGATGTGGTTTAAAACTCTGGTCAACCCTTTGACATGGACCTTGGTTTAAGTTGTATATGTCAAATTACATTAAGCACTTCCACATAACATAACGAGTCCTGCTCTGTTTGTAAAGGGTCTTGAGATAAAATGTGTTGTGATTTGATGCTAGCTAAATACAGATTGATTGATACTTTACAAAAACTACATCAAAGTGTTTCATGATGTATGAAATGTTCCACATTTTTAAAGAGGGAGGTGGGCAGTGTAAAGGTAAAAACTATTATGTATAATTGAAAACAAAATGTACAGTGTGTTGTAGACTGAATGTGATAAATGACATTTCTTTTTCTAGTTTTAATGTGTTTAACAAGGTTAACAAACCCTCTGCTACTGCTTCATTACTTCATGTTATGATAAAGGTTAAATTGAAGTTACTTCGCGTTAATGCCTCTGATATTTAGCTAGTGAGCGGAATTATGACTTTCATGTAAAAAGGGTGATTTTTAGACTTCAACCACCAACACGTAAATGAGATAAATGTAATGTTTGTGAGGGAAAAACAACAGCAAGCTAGCTTTGCTGTTTGTATCCACCGCACAGACCAACCGACGCGATTACTTCGCCTAGCCGCATAGATCTACTGTCAGTTATTTGTGTGATTTCGGACGTTTCTCCATTTAAAAACCTTTCCAAGAGGTCAATATACTTCACAGTGTAACACGGTTCTCTCAAAATGCATGGTAGTTACATAACAAGGGAGAAAATCCGTTCAAAAGTGGCGTCGCCTGCCTCGTTCGCTTCGCAGAGTATCCCAGCAGCGACTCCGCCGCTTGCAATACACAATGAACGTAGGCGAACTTTGTCGCGCGTGAGTTCGCTTTCAGTTGGTTCACACCTTTAAAACAGCTGATGGCTAAGGGTTGGAAGCTAATGCTAGTTGGCTGCTACTTGGCTAACGGTTTCTACCATTCTGTTGAACCTCGGCTGATTTATAACAACATGTACAGTGGGTCATTAAGACAGACAGGTGTCCTGTGTAACTTGGAGTGTGGCATTAAAAGGCTGAAGGAGTTTCACAGAGACGGGAACAATATTGTGAATAAAGTTGAAACATAAGCTACCTTCGTCGGCGGTGTCCATCTTGACTGGCTGCAGAGGCAGCCCTGCTCCACCGTGGTCAAGCTAGGTCTGTTATTACTGCTGGTTAGCTACATGGGAACATTTCGAGTCAGTGTTCATTCCGAGCTGGAGATCCACGACGTGGCAAACGGGATCAATTCACAACAAATATTAACGTCTCTCCATTAAAAACTGAGAAACCAACGTAACATCCGCGAGCGGTCAGGACATCCCCAAAGAAACAACATGACTGTTCAGAGCGGAGCCACTAGATGGAGGCCGAGTTCAGCCAGCCAGCTTTACAACTCCAATAACAACACACAGAACCATTTGATTTGATTTGATTCGATTTGATTACTTTATTTCGAACATGTAAAAGTAAAAATACAAAAAAAGCATACGAGTAGAAAAGAAGAAAGAGTTATACAAACATACAAGAAAAAAGGAAACAGTTATACAAAAGGAACAAAATCAATACTAGCAAGCAGTGAAACAATGTACTTTACATGTGCGAAAAGGAGTAGGAAGAAGTTAAAACTTATCTAATCCTACCCCCTCTATTCACTATTTTCTGCCCTTATACGAGTGCAATCCCACACGTCAAATCTTCATATATTATCTTCACATTTACACCAACAAACAAAAGTGAACCAAGTACTGCTCAATGGATAAGACAGATGTTGTCAAGCCTTCCGCTAGAAAGGATAACTTACATATTAAAGGGTAAACAGCATATTTTTGAGAACATGTGGAAGCCTTTCATTAATTACGTTAAGGACTTAGATTTAATAGATGATCAAGTGAATTACTAAATTATGTGGACATTGCAGTTTCAAAGCATGTTGAATCTTTCTTTTTTTCCCTAGGTGCTTTTCACATTCTGTATTTAATGTATTTATATACTCCAATTTGTATAGATTACCATTTATTCTAACAGGAGAAGTCTTCTTGTATTATTATTATTATTATTATTAGTAGTAGTAGTAGTAGTAGTAGTATTTTTTTTGGGGGGGGGGGTGTTAGGTCTTGTTTTTTTGTTTTTTTTTACTTATTTGTGATGTGTAAACGCAGCAGTTGTATTTCTTGCTATAAAATATGTGAATGTAAAACGCTGTAATTCATGCTGCTAAAAAACTAAATAAAAATATTGTGGGAAAAAAACAAAAACAAAAGTGAACCTCTCGTGATTCTCAGCACTTGTCTTCCTCCTTGTACCTCATGAAAATCATTTCTTTATACTTCTTCTTGAACTGAATTATGTTCAGACATTGCTGTAGCTCCATATTTAGTCTGACCCACAGTTGTACTCCACAGACTGAAATACAAAAGCTTTTCCTCATGGCCCGAACACTCACCATCTTTAATCTTAACTTCCCTCTTAAGTTATAACCCCTCTCTTTTTTCAAAAAATAATCTTTGAGTATTTCCTGGAAGGATATTTTTCCTAGCCTTATATACAATTTGTGCAGTTTTAAAATCTACAAGGTCAAATAATTTCAATATTTTGGATTTGAGGAACAATGAATTGGTGTGTTCACGGAAATCAATGTGAACTATTCCGATGGCTCTTTTCTGTAGTACTGACAGTGGTTGCAGTGAGCTTTTATAAGTGTCTCAGTACAGTAACTGAGATATTGTGAAATAAGTGAACAGTAGAGAATAAGTAGTGATTTATCATCCAGAATGTTCTTGGCTTTGGCGAGAACTGAAATTCCTCAAGACAGCTTGGATTGAACGTGTTTTAATTCCTACATTTTCCCAAAGTCATTGTTGTTTACTAGCTATTTGAAACCATGTCAGGTTTTATTGTTAAACATGTATCAGATATAGATATTGCATGTTTGACCCTACAGCATACTCTGCTCTTGAATACTTTTTATTCTTATAACCAATACAAATGTGTGTTGTATTTCAACCACTGCAGTAAGCTGGGAAATATAAAGACAACCCTCAGACCGCTTTATTTCCTCAACTGACTCCTATCTCAAAACCTCACATCAGCCACCCTCCTTAGATATTAAAGTAAGAACATGAGCAATCATTACCCAAGCAGGTTTGTTTAGCCTCAGTTTGTATCCAGTTGTTGATACTGTTTGACAGGATTGTCATTTTATTATCAACTATGTTCAAGTACAGTCATGTCAAGTGATCTTTCTTTTACCTTGTCGGTGAATTAGTATACAATATACATGGATTTGATATTTCAACTTGCACTGAAACCGTCTGTGTATGATTGAGTTATAAAATCATTCATGTGTCAGATACAGAAATTGCTTCTTTAATGAAAAAGCCCACTTGAAGGATGAGCATGTAGGTACTTAGATAAATCCTTTTTCTGATGATAGCCAGATAACTTCAACATGAGGCTAACCTCTAGAGTCTCTCACAGTCCCTTCTTCTTATCTTTTCAAGCTAAATATTTAACTTGAACATGATTTATAAACTTGTTAAATCAGTGCCTTTAAAAACGCACACCAACCAGTCTTTCTAAGACATTTCAGATACAACTCAGAGCAGAGACTGCAAAGAAACATCTCAATACTGAATCTTAGAATCACAATTTGACAGCAACGTCCCAGTGTTTTCACTCATGTGTGTGAATCTGGTGTCTTCTCGTGCTCTGGTACTGTCTTCAGTGTCCTTCCATGTTGCAAGTCTGATTTAAAAGTCTGGGCATCGTACACCCACACAGTGTCTATGCCCTCCCCAGCGGTTTGTTCAGGAACCCAGGTAGGAAAGGGAAAGCGGCAGGCCACCACCTTGGCTGTAGTCGGTAGCTCGCTCGCTAGCTTCAGCTCCAGCTTTTCCATCTGCAGACACAGACATAGACTGTTATGTTATAAAGAGTAATAGTTTGCGATCATGAAAAACAAATGGTACCGTTGTTACTGTATTATGACTTAAACTGTCACATGGAAGAAGATACAAAATAAAATAGGACAAAACTTCTGCTGGAGAAACAAAGAACTCACCATTTGAGGCACTCCAAAAATCACGACATTTGAGTACTCAGCAAAACTGACCTGGCAAAAGAAAAAAATACATTAATGACATCAGATACACTTGTAATGTCCTGCACCAAATGATACTTGATGTCAATCAGGAAGCTTTTACATGCTTGAAGAAATGATGTAATGCATGTGATGCATCACTGACCTTCCACAAGTCGGAGATGTAGAAGGAGGAGGAGCGATGGACTCCCTCTCTCCGGGCCTTGTAACGAGAATACCACACCAGCCAGGGGTTCAGCTCGAAGCCTGAAGCTTTGAATCCCTGCTTGGCTGCTGCGATCACCTGAGAACAGAAGAATGTGTCAGCAAAAGTAAATCAGTTATTCACAGCAACTGCAGCAGGTGCAGTGTGATGTAAAAGAAGTCAGGTTAAACTTTGAAGTCAAACGGGTAAGTGCTCATTTGGGTTAAGAGCCTTTGTTTGAGCTTACTAGTACAAATCACGGTAACAGAGGAGATCAGTTCCTGTTCATTGTATTTCATAATCTGTCAACCAAAACAGTAATAGTTCTGTCTGTCTGTAACATTGTATTGTTTTGCTGCTACTGTTTGGAACAGGTCTAACTCGAGAATGAGACCCTGTGTCTAAATTATACTACAAATCTTCACTAAAAATACTAAGTCACTCATAACAGGTTTCTCTCACAGTGTCATTAATTCACGACTCCTCAAAACAGGTCCTGATCCAACACTGAACCTAGACTTGTTGGATCTAGATGAGGATCCCAGAGAGGCTTCAGACTTTTAAAATACAGGTTCAGATTTTTTGAAAATGCCAAAGTAGGGGAGTTTCATTGCTTTTTTCATCTAGACTTGTCAGATCTGGATTTGTTTTCTGAGAGGGTCTACAGACTTTTGGAAACACTTCAGCTTAGTGAAAATGTGATCCTATTTGTGCAAACTGAAATGAGCATTGTGTATTCTTCAGTGAATGAGAAACACTAAGATACAATTATGTTTTCCCCTGCAATAAATTTCACTTTAAATCATCTTTATTCCTCACAGCAACGTTGAAGTCAGCATATCTGATTATCTGATTTTGCTGTTTAGGGAATGGTTGAAGAAATCAGGTCCTGATCCAACACTGAACCTAGACTTGTTGGATCTAGATGAGGATCCCAGAGAGGCTTCAGACTTTTAAAACCCAGTTTCAGATTTGTGAAAAAGCCAAAGTATGGGGAGTTTCATTGCTTTTTTCAACCTAGACTTGTCAGATCTGGATTTGTTTTCTGAGAGGGTGAATGAGAAACACTAAGATACCATTACGTTTCCCCTGCAATATATTTCACTTTAAATAATCTTTATTATTGTGATGTTATCATTCTCAGTCATCTTATCGTGAGTCACCCTTAGGAATGAAACTTACTATTCTTCCATCTCCACTCCCAATGTCCACCAGGGTCCCTGTCCTGGCTCGCAGCACGTTGAGGACGTTCTCCACCTGAGCTGTGGTCGCAGGGACGAACGGGAGGCAGACCTTCCTCAGGGCAGGGGTGATAAACGGAGCAGCCACGGCGTACAGGGCGACCAGGGAGCCTCCCAGCACCCCGGTGACGATGACACCCAGTCGGCTTCTGCTCTTCCCCTCCCCGACATCACCCTTTGACTGTCCCGGGTCAAAGAGGAGCTCCTCTTGTGTCATGATGCTGGCTACACAGATATGTTACACGTTAACCAACAATGTCATGACACCTGGGGATAAAGGGGAGCTGGACAAGCTAGCTTACCAACGGAAGTGTCGTAAATATGAAACAGCTTCTTCTCATTGAGAGTTCTGTCAAGTGCACAACACGTTTTTTAAAGAACAGACTTATTATCTGATTAAAGTTGGTCCTGTTACCCTGACATCCATCCATGCACACTGGGGGATGACCTGTGCAGCGCTGTTTTGAGTCCGTAAGGATGACAAAAAATAAGCAAGCAAAGGTTCCGTCTTGCCTTTGTTCCCTGTCGGTTAACATTCTAAACGTACAAATACAAACACACATGCACTGGAAAAAATGCTCCTCCAATAACAAGAAAAAAACCTTATTTCAAGGTACTTTTACCTTGACATAAGCAACAAAATCTGCCATTAGAACAAGAACAAATTTGCTTTTTAAGATTTCTTAAAATAAGAAGTAATATTTAGAAAACTGTGATCCTAGAATTAGCAGGGAAAACTTATTTTAAGCAATAATTTACCAGTATTTTAAAGCTTAGTTTCTCAGAATAAGCCAGGAATGCTAACAATTAGTATTTTTTCACTCCAAAAAATATTTTTGCTCTAATACATTTCATGTCAACTTCTTCATTTGAGATATATTCACCTTAATTTGAGTTGTATTATAGTGGCACTTCTCTAGGTTTAAGACCATCTTGTTCTTGAAATAAGATTCCAAAGTTTAATTTGAGAATTTTGAGATATAATGTCTTCTCATAGTGAGCTGGATATACTAATATTCAGTCATGTTGTTTTTTAGGATAAGCCAGCTATGCTCAAAAGTAGGTGTTTCATTGTGTGCATGTGGTTTGAGGATGTATATTTTTATCTGATTTAGAAGAAACAGTGTCTGAAAACTGTAACCCACACTTAAAAAAACAACTTTTCTTTCTGTCTTTCCTTTATCAATGGAGCTGTTTTCAGATAGATTCTCCAATAAAATGCATTTACTTAAATCAAGTAAGGTGAATTGTCTTAAATCAAGATTATCCGTCTTCTACAAATAAGATCTCAGCTTGAAAAATGTAAAATAAACCTTTTTTTTTCTAAATTACAACTCGAAACAAGATCATTTCAAAATCGTTTGACATAACAAGATATTTAAGATGCATTGAAACAAGTCCCAGTACCGGTATCTTGCTCAAATATTACTTCATAAGTAAATGTATCTTAAATCAAGATATTTTGGCTTAAAATGAGACAATTTAACTTGGTAAGATTTCGAGTTTTTGCAGTGTGCTGCTCACGTTCAATGATAATGTGATAGTGTCATGCAGAGTAGAGAAGAAAGACGACTTTGATTAGATAATCAATTGAGACACTCATTTAATCAAAAGAGATGAACCAGAAAAAACAAACAAAAGTGATATATGAACTGATATAAACATATTAACATTGATTGATACTTCCTAACTAACAGAAACAAAAATCAAATCATGTATTCCTCAAGTTTAACCTCTCTGACAACATTTGTACATATAGTTTTTTTTATAGGAAAGGTGTCCCTGACTTTACTTACTTGAAAAGTATTAACAGCATTATTGCTGGCCTGTTTTAAAATCATTGACTTTCTTTTTGTTCTGTAGTGGAACGATAATGTCCAAACGTAAAGGAAACATGACAACACACAACAAATCAATCATAAAACAATTAACAAAAAGGAGAAAAACGGGCAGTGATGCAATGTAAAACTGGTATTAAGGATGCACAACAGTTTCTCTGTTGGATGAAAATGTATTTGTATATTTTATAAGAACTAATTTAGCTTTTTTCAACTCCATTCTGTTCTACGACTGTGGCAGCTCATATAAAACTTAACTCTATAGTTAGAATAAAGATCCACCACAAACAAGACCTGTAACAAACAGCCCTTATTTATATCAAATAAAGTGAAACCTAATTTAAAAGGTCAGAACAGTCAGGTAAACAGAATGACATGATGATCTCCTTTATACATTTTTCGTATTGCCATTAAGTTTTGCATTAGAAGTCATTAGACAGGGTGCGGTGGACAGCATGGTCCATCCCCAGCGGCCCATGGTGGATCTGATGATGGTGCATAAGGTGCTGGCTTGTGGTGGGGCCATCATCCATCATCAAATCCTCCTCTTCCTCCCCTCTGTACCCGTCCGTTCCATCCTGAGAGTAGCTGTGCTTCATCACCAGGATGCTCCTCCGTCCTGCTGGCGTGGTGAGGTGGGACAGGTGCGGGGACTGCTGGCTCACCATCATTGGGGGCAGTGGTGGTGGAACAAGAGCGCCCCCGTCACCAGCGTTGCCATCCCTCATGCTCAGGTTGCTGCGGCTACCATGGACACTGCCGTGCATGCTCCCTGCCTGAGAGCCACAGTGGTGATCACGGATGCATTTGGAGGAGGAGCGGCGGAGCTTGTGGAACTTTTCGTAGTCCTCAGCCAGGGCGGCATCAGTCAGGTCGCCGGATGGGGCGCGACGCAGAGTGCAGAGCTCATAGTGAGGGGGATCAAAACCAGGGTGGAGGAGGGCAGGGTCAAAGTCATCTCTGTGGATAAGGACAAATTATGACATAGAAACAGATTTCACAGATTTTGTACACACTGATAGCTATGTCTCCAGGAACAATTCTTCAAATCATCTTCATACAGGAACCAGTAAGATGTGATGTGTTAAGCTGTAAAAATGAGATTCAAGTCAGCTGATCTAACCTGCGGATGATGTATTTCTTGCGAGGCTGTTTGACCTGGATGATGACGGAGATGACGAGCAGGATGACAACCAGGCCGCAGGTTACTCCAATGATGGTGAGGTTGGTGTGATCCAGTTTGTCCAGGATACTGGCTTTCCTCTTCTCTGGTTTTGGGAGATGAAATGAAGAAAAGTGATGTAATGTTCATCCAAAACTAAGAAATGACTGGTAGTGGTAGTGAGCTTTTCAGTGAGCATACCTTTGCAGTGATTCTCATCCCATGGGTAAACACAGTTCTGGATGCCGTTGCAGACCAGGGTTTGGTTGATGCACATGTTGCTATGGCAAAAGAAAGTTTGGCTTTCACACGGAGCTGAAATACAAGAGGTAGGAGTCATGAAGATGTGTCACGTGGAAACCTGAAAAAAACATCTACCCATTTCAGAGTGTCAAAATTCAGACTTGAATTTAACCTGATGTTGACTCAGGTATGCAACGTTTAGATTTACTTTACCATTAGGTTTTTGGCCACTTAGGGGCAGAGCAAGACTCTGAAACAAGAGCTTGATATATTGTCGCCCTAGAGTATATAGCTCTTTATAAATGTGTGGTCCTTTATAGATCCATTCTTCACTCTGCTTTCAGATTCCTAGAGAAAACATAAAGTGCTGGCTAATTGGCTGATAATTGAACAATTCTATTCAGACTGCAGATCAATCAGCTTTTGGTGCTGAGTATAGGTAACAAGATTTTATTCATATATTTTGTTGAAGTTTGTTTGATGGTAGTGGATGGGGTGGGTAGAAACTAAAACAAGAAGTAAGAAAGCTTCATACAGTTAAGGGGAAATGCAGAGGAGGAACATTTCTTTCTGTAGGATTGTCAGTACCAACTTTTCTCACTAATGCCATTTCATTTATGTAGCTTATATTTTTTTGATAAGTTAAAGGGGTATTCTCAAAGTCTTCTTTTCTATGTTCTTTTGCAACACTGACTGTGAATCACAGGTGTGTAGCTGGGCCTCAGTCTAACAGCTCCCTTGCTGATGGTTTCGCCTGTCTTTGCCTCAAAGTCAATCTGCTTTTTCATTTTTTCAAACTCACGTTCATGGAAGGTTGTGAAGAGGATCCTGAATTTGCTCTTCCTGCTCCCCTCGTCTGCCCACAGTCTCACCACGCCCACAGAGGACGACAGCATGACATCGTTGGCCACCGTGGAGCAGAACTTATTCTTCAGGTGCTCAACTGAACTGCTGCCGTCGTAGATGGCAACAAAATTACGCTTACACTCGTTTGAGTTGTGCATCTCGTACTCCAGGAAACGCATGTAGATCTGTGGAGAGAGCACAATCAGAAGTTAATGGACCAGGCTTTGACAGTAATTACGTCTTCAGTTCATCTTTTATAACTGAAATGAATGGATGACGATGAAGTTTATGGGAAAAAGTCATGTTTTTTAGCTGGTGCTTGCAAAAATGAAGGTTTAGTAGATGTTTTATTAGTAGACACCACATTATGGTTTAACCCAAACTTACCACAGCAGGCTCTGGTTAAAGCTCACTTTTCAACCAAGTGAAATTTAATACATAAATGCATTCATCTGTCAACAGCTTCATGTAACTTCACCACAACAGACAATAGTTAATAACAGCTGGATGTACACATACCCTAGATCTTGGCGGAGCCTTGATGTACCACCTGCAGTCCACCGCCTCAGTCTGCAGAGCCCGGCCCTCCACGGTGATCTGAGCGGACTCCACGAAGCCTTCTGGACCACCCATCTCAAACTCACAATCTATGAGAGACAGTAATCTTGTTAAAGTCATGTTTACTTTGACACTAATAAATCAAAGTGATACCATACATGTATGTCATTATTTGCACTAACAAAGTAGTTGTTCACAGTTAGCAGTGTCTACATGGGGCTGGTCTAATTTCTGTGCAGGGATATGATAACCAAAGTGTAATACTCACATGGAAGAGCAGGAAGATCCCCCAGTTTTTTGAACTCAGGGTCTAAAAGCAAAACATAACATAGTTACTAAAAATCTAAGTGTGTCAACGACTGCATTCATAGTTTAAAATCTGATCAGTTGTTTGATTTATAAAACCGATGCCGATGTTTCACAGACACTGACTGGTTGTGGATTTCTTTCTAACTATCTTTTATATCTCCCTGTCAGCATGTGTGTAGTACAAATAGACTGTAAATAAATGACAAAGTGGTCTTTTCAGCCATTTCAACCAATAACTCTAACTTCTCTACTCACCTACATGCTACTTTTTATCAGCCACAACTTGAATAACAAAGCTGAAAAATAAAACTCAACATTTGTTGATGATGTGTAATGGGTTTTTCTTTTTGTTACAATTGATTTTATAAAGTTGGTATTGAAAAAAGTATCGTTAAGGAACTGGTATCGAAATGAAGGTATCGGTACAGGTATCACATATTTTTGAACGATATCCAGCCTTAGCCACAAGTGAGTAATTTGTAACATATGGACTTCAACTTGCAGTAATTGTGGTTTGTAGTTATAATTGGACATTGCGACGAAAACATACAAAAAATCGGAGTCATCTCCATCTGTGAGGCTCATCTGGATAAATCATAGAGTGTATAAAATATGGAGCTCCCCTTGGTGACTGGCTGCAGTATAGGTCACAAAGCCCACCTCCTTCATTGAAGCAGATGAAACATGGGTTAAAGCTGCTGTGAGGAACTTTTGATCTATATCAATTTCGGCGCCCCATTGTGGACAAAGTGATACCTCTTATCTCTTGTTCTGTACATGCAAAATTAGTGTTTTCAACAAAAAACCTCACCCTGCTGTCTTTTAACAGCCAAATGTATTCCTCAATGTGATTACTTGCCATGAAAACAGCCAAAAAAGGATGTTTCTAAAGCCAAATGTCAATCATGTGGTCTGACACCTACCCCTCAGAGTGGTTTAAGGCATTACAAATGACAACAGAGAAGGTACCAGTTTTGCTGTTTATGGCTTTGTTTGCTTTTGAAGGTCATAAAGAGGCATCAGTGTTGGTTTTAGTCTGTTTCTCAGCTCTTGAAAAACTCCTCATAGTGCCTTTAAACTAGAAAATGAACAAATACATTTTTCTCAAACATCTATTCCATCATAGCAGTTAGTTAGTATCATGCTGATTTATGTGTACATATTAATTTGTGGAGTGAGTACATGTCAAAAATATGATTGACAGCTCTGTTGACAAATGAGGCAATGGAGAGGCATGACGTCCATATGAATATGCGGTTGATTGTATAAACACAGTTTACTATGTTTCTGTTAAATCATGATGTTTGTTATTTTCCACAATCTTTCCATGCCACCCATGTTCAAGTACACATGCTTTAGATTTACATACGAATAAACCTTGACAACAAACGTAGACCTTATAAGAATGATTAGACTATGCTCATGTAATATTCACTGTGATTATTCTTTTCAAGGAAAATGTTTTCGAGGCCAAACTGAAAACAAAAATAGCAGAGACCTCGTATTGGAAATGACAATATTAAAGAAATATTGTACAACAAAATAAAAACACAGCTGTCCTGGATTTACATAATCTCTGAGGCACAATATTCCCTCTGCCCTCATCTAAACTCCCCAGATGCCCTTCATCAAAAAGAGAAAAACACACATTTCACATTAGAAAGGGAGGAAAAATTGTGCTCTAAACCTTTGTGCTGATGAATCTACTTGTGAGTTGGATTATGAATCCTGATATACCGGCTTAGTTCAGGACAGATTAGGCCCAGCAAACATTGACGACTGGATGATAAAAATGTCACAATGTTCCTTTCTTCAAATCCCTGCAAAGTTTGATTTTGTATAAAGAAATCCAGACTTTGAGGAAACTCTGTAAATGCTGAATAATGCATTATGTAACAACACATAACACCAGACAAGGGCACAAAACCTGTGTCCAAAGTGAAGCAGAGTGGAGAAGACAGTTTGTACGTTAGGTTTGTACAAAACTTTGATTAGTGACGTGTTAAATAAACTTTGAATCAGATAATGGACCTAAGAGGAGCAGGTGATGGACCAAACCGAGGCTCAAATCAACAAGGACTCTTATTAATCCTCTCATATTCCTTACCGGGCTCTGCTTCAGGCTTGTTCAGATTACTCACATTCACTCTCTCTCCCTCTGTGTGTGTGTGTGTGTGTGTGTGTGTGTGTGTGTGTGTGTGTGTGTGGCTTTGTGCCCAATATGAAGAATAAAGATGTAAAGATGAGCTTAAGGGCAGATATAGGATGGTTTATGTAAATCCTGTCCTAATAATATTCCCTTTGAAAAATGGTGCACATAAGAACACTGAACGCTGATACAGTGTAAATGTATACTACTAAGTGGAATGAAAGCACATGATTGGTATGGTGTTTGACCATTTAATGTTTCTTACTTCAATCTAGCTTCTAATTATTTACAATTCTGTGAGTTGTTTGAGCTGCTTCAGTGTACTCACCCTTCAAAGGTTATATCATAGATTAGGGTTTATTTATCATATCTGATTATGTATTTAAACCCCAGGAAATATATATATTTTTCCATTAGCTGGCACAAGGGGCAAACAGACTATGAACAAGCACTCATTTGTGTTTTTTGCACATTAAGTAGATATGTATCAAAAAACAAAAGCCAGTTTTGTGCACGTTCACACTAATATTGAGCTTCAACACAAAGTTCAGTTCACACTGATTAAAATGAACTTGTTAAAGTTCATAGCTCCTTGTTTTAAATGTTGAATTAAGGTCATGGTCCAAAAAATGAGCTGTAACTAAATTATTTTCCAATAGAGCCTCCTTTGCTTCCATCCCTCGCCCATTAACAGTTCTTTAACTTTATGCGTTACTGTACTCTACTATAAAATCACGGATACATTTAAAAGCCAAGAAAATCCCAATTAAACACAGGATAAAAATCAATGTTTAAGACAACTTTGAACTTCAAGAACACACACGTAAATATAATTTGTTGGCTGAATATTTGGCTAAAGGTTCGGACTCTAACTCTCAAACCTGAAGGGAAAATCAGCGTCATTAAGATGATGTGGTTGAAAGTGATCTATTCTCCCTGTCCTGATTCTCCTTCTAACCCCTCCCCACTCCCCTTGGAGCTCCTCCAAAACGACGCCCACGCTCACACGCACAAGCAACTCATGTCTCATTCAGCAGTAAGAAAACACCAAAACATTATCATAGTGAAAGTTAAAAACACAAACAAACATGAAATGTACGCTCTGCAGGAGGCGGGCAGAACGGCAGGACAGGATTTGATTGGTTTCATAATTTGGCTCCTGATGGCAGGGATTGGTTGGTGTTTTCCCAGGTTTACTCCGGCTGTAGATGGCAGCTTTTTTTCACTCTTTTTTAAGAACACATTATGTATTGATTGCCACCAGGACATAAAGATAATCTTAACCAGCATAGCAAAAAGTGCATCTAAATCTGACTATCAACCCCAGCTTCAATAACTCTCAAAAAATGCAGCAGAGCAATGAATACAATCATAAATTGTTCATCTGTGGTTTGAAAAAGCAAATAATTTAGACAGAGTTCAAGTCGGGGTCAGTGTATTGTGCATTAACGCTTTCAAAAATACTGCTGCTCTTTAAAAAATGTGTGGAAGCATGTGTGCATGAGGCTGATGTTATTCTCTCTCTCCACCGGTGATGAGTGGAATTAGACAGGAGATTAGCATTTGGCATGGGAGACTCAATACATGTGATGTAAACAGACAGAGACCCTGATCTGCCAATAATGAAGAGAGGGAGAGTTAATGCTGTTTATCAAAGGAAGGCGCTTTCAGATGCATTTCCCTTTCTGAGAGTATAAATGATTAAAAATGCCAATTCAGTCTTTACCACTGGAGGATACAGAGACTCTACTCTTACATTTGGTGAAGGATCACAGAAATTGTGTCCAGTGTTTTCAGAAAGTACTGAACCCCAACATGCACAAACAACCTCTGCCTCCAGCAACTTTAAACTAGTTTGCATGCAAGGACCTCACAGGAGTGTCTGAAACTAGAACATCCCTCCCAGAACAAAAAGATAACGTGCAGAGGCACGATCATGTTAAGAAAGACAGGAGGAAGATAGCAGGACGGCTGGATGGACAGAAGGATGCAGATTAATCTCTGCCCCCCGTCAGTGTAGGTGGCCTATAAAATCTGCTGTTAATGAAGCCTCTGCCTTGGACTCCCTTAAGCTGCTGCTGCGGCTCAAGCGCTGACAAGCTGTATTCCCCTGAAGACAAGCTTTCATTAACTTGTGTGTGTGCATGTGTGTGTGCATGTGTCTGTGTGTGAGTGTGACTGAGACACTCTGCCTCCCTCTGCCCACACGTTCCTTGTGAGCTGCAGCTGGTATGCCTGCACTGCAAATGGAAATAAGGTTACATTCCCAGCAGCACGCCACCGGACCACTATTAAAGTTTTAATGAAAAACTTTTTGTCTTCACTTGCACTTTTCAAACACTTTTCAAACACAGCCTGGAGCTCCTCTGTGGTACAGATCTTAATCAAACACCTGCTACCTTGTGACACTGGAAGTACAGGTTATAATTTGTCACATTACCCCCAAAATAAAGAGACAGAGAGAAAATGGTGACAAGTTTCGACATGTGGCAGCCGACATATCAAACTCACTGCAGGCTAGTGGATCAGGAAAGAGTGCCAAAGGAAGAAGTCAGAGGCTTAGAGTCGTAGTAATACTCTAAACATAAACCTGACCAGACAGACACAGCAGCAGCTGGTCTGATATAAGAAGGACAGTGGGCTGAGGCAACAAAACATCAGACTTTTACACAAGTTGTGTCCTGTTTCATAACACTCCGTACAAATGGTATTAAAATGTAACCAACAACACAAGCCTGGATGCTTCTTTAGCTGTTCGTGAAGCCATGCCCTCGACCTCTAAATACAGCAGCATCACAAGAAGCACTTTGTTTTGGTCGACAGGGTGTGGAGTTGTCAGATGTTTGGTTTATGCACTGACTGAAGTTTCTCCGGGTCTACATGTCAGCATCCTCACCTACACAACCCCACAGATACACTTCTTTTTATGTACAGGACTTTTGACTGTGTTTACTCAGTTGATAGACAGTTATGAACAACCAGATTAAATTGATTCAGTTTGATGCCTTCATAAGAGTTATCATTTTACATTCTAGTTCAGAATCTATCAGTTCATTTTGAGGCTTTCATTTTTTTCTAAATTCAAACAATGAACCTGATAACTTGGAAACAGTTTTAGTAAAATAAATAAATAAGCTACACATTATTTTTTATGATACTCAAAGACACTTAAAGCTCCTGTGAAGAATCTTTCTGTTTGTCTTAATTTTGGCAATGGAGCATTCCCTCTTTTAATCTCTACAAGTTTTTTTTATTCCACAAACGATCCTTCCTTGATTTATTCCATCTATCAAATAAATAATTTAATTTACATCTAAAGGCCCCGCACAAAGCAATTTAGAGTTTAAGTATTCTTTTGTTACCTTTGTCTTACCTTATTTAAAATGTATTTCTGTTCTTGTGTCAGTACCTTTGACTATATGTTAATATGGACACTGTGGGAGATGTGAGCCACAGTACTGATTTGGTAAGTGCTAACATATTGCACTGGAGAAGCCACAACCAGGGGGGGAGACAGACATCGTAAACATGAGGAGCTAAGCCCTGACCTTGTCATTTGTTGCTGGTAAACGTTGTATTTTTAAAGCCATTTTAAATACAAATTCTAAGTTTCAAGACTGTGTAGCCTACTTCAATTAACGTCTTCAGACTATAACTCTGAAAAATTAATGACTCCACCTAAATCAGCATAATTCAATCAAGCTATAATGACAGAAATATTGTGCAAAAGTGTCTTCAATGTTCATTTTAATGTTATAGTTTGACACATGTTCCACCTGGTACAATAGAGGAGGCGGGCCTAAGATAGCAGCTAGTCACCTTGGGGAGCTCTAAAAGTTTTGGCTTCACTCAAGATAGCTGCTGTCCTGTCCATTGTTGTTTCATCCAGACTATGTGCTGTAGTACAGGGGTTCCCAAAGTGTGGGTCGGGACCCCCTGGGGGATTGCGAGACACAAATGGGGGGTCGTGAGATGTCTTCCAGAATGTTCTTTTTTAAAAGTTATCTAAAAACAGTACATTTTACCCATTTATAGTAAAACACAGACAAAAATAGTAGCTAAACTTGAAATAAAACCTTGAAAATAGAAAATGCAATGAGTTTTCTGCCTTTCTATTTTGCCAGATGACTCCTAAGGTTAGGGTTTGTGAACAGTTAATTATCAAAAGCATCAGTAGCAGTAAGTTCATTCATAATGGCACAGAAAACACAGACACATGCTCAAATAGGTAGACTAGTTTTCTGCAGACCAGCTAAATGAAGCCACATTAAATCACTTTGAGGGACAGTGGGGGTCACGAGTCTTTGGTATCTATATTTTGGGGGTCGCGGGCTGAAAAGTTTGGGAACCCCTGCTGTGGTACACTGAAAGTGACATAAAATTAAAGTGAAATACTTAAAGCACAAAATTGACTCATGTTTGGATTCTGATTAAACTGAAAAAGGATTTAACTTATTATTAGTCAGTATGTGACCTCAATTAAAACTGGAGAAACAATTTTCTTTTCTCTTCGTTCTTGTACTACACCAACAAAGCTAAAGTCAGAGTAAAGTCATTATAACAGTTTGGTGATAGGCTTAGAAAGTTTAAATAGGTTTAAAGAACATTTCATTAAGGGTCAACGTAGCAAGGATTTATACCTCCTTTTAGGCAAAGTAATAGCACACATTTGAAGCAACGTTTAGAGTCATTTGAAGTTACTCCTGTTGCTACCTGATTAAAGGTAGGTTGGGTTCTATTTATTTTTGCTTCTGTTTCTGAAGCTTCTTAAACCACCAAAAGGTTTCTTGGCCACTGGATAGATTTGGTTGAGAGGTGTGATTTGAATAGAGCTGTAAGAGGCTAAAATGCTTTCCATCAATCAATCATTGTTCAGTCATAAAACAGGACTAAAGGTACAGTATGTGATGACACAAGATCAGGTGAAGACTGCTCTGTCTGTTATGTTTGTAGACATATCGTAGGAGTTCTTATGACTAACCTCTTTACCTTAAACACATTCATTTGATCAATTTTAATCCATCCATTTTGATTACTGCAATCACTTTGTGATCACTCACCTTGAGTGAAGTTGTACCGAGCAGAGAAACCGATGGCCTCCAGCTCACCATCAGCCACAAACTTGATGTACAGATACCGCCCGCTGGATCGGACGTATGCCGGGCTCACCTGCCCACAGTAGCGACCAATGATGGGCGAGAAACCAAAGGGCCCATCCCGGACCTCGATGTGGTCGAACTTGCACTCCCAAGACGGCTCTATGGAGTACTTCTCATCAAAGAATAAGTCGATGCACTGCCGGGGAGCGGCTGAGGAGGACGACAGAGTGCAGAGGAGGTGAGACTTAGAAGCAGGTGGAGAGTTAGTAAAAAAGCCACAAAGATGAAGCCTCACCTTCTATGATGTAAACACACTCCCTCTCAGCTGGGTATTTCTGAGGGTAGTTGGGTGAGGTGAATTGGCCTCCCTCGGGCTCCTTTATCCAGGCTCCACATTGCCCCGCTGGAGTCACACCTGAGTTGTTCTTCACTGGAGAGACATGTAGACAGAACAAAGACACAGCGGCAGATTAAAGTGTTAAACTTGGCGTAAATCAGACTGCTGTTTCTTCCCACACCATTAAATCTCCTGTAATTCAATGTGAAGTGCAGATTTGCTGCTCTGAATGTCACGAAGACTGGATTTAACCTCATACAAAGGCTG
Organism: Notolabrus celidotus; assembly: GCF_009762535.1. Lineage (NCBI taxonomy): Eukaryota > Metazoa > Chordata > Actinopteri > Labriformes > Labridae > Notolabrus > Notolabrus celidotus. Next base: position 29,674,099 of record NC_048286.1, read on the forward strand.
TAAATATAACTGTTTAGGTTTTTATTTGTGCAGTGTGAAGTGAAATAACTTAACTATTAAAGGCCCTGTGAGGAGTTTTGAACTGGCTGAGAAACAGACTGAAAATGATACTGATGCCTCTTTATGATCTTCAATAGCAAACAAGACCATCAGTAACAACACTGACACCTTCTCTGTTGTCATTTTTAATGCCTGAAACCGCCCTGAGGGGGTAGGTGTCAGACCAGATGATGGAAATCTTGCTTCAAAAACAGCCCTTATTTGACTGATTTCATGGAAAATAATTACATTGCCTGATAAAGTTGACTGTTAAAAGACAACAGGATGAGGTTTTTGTTGAAGACACTACTTTTGCATCTATGGGAAAAGAGATAAGAGCTATCACTTTGTCCACAAGGGGACGCCAGAATCGATACAAAACAAAAGTTCCTCACAGCAGCTTTAACTTGTTTTTATATCAAGCATTTAGAATAATACAGCTGAACTGATGACATCATTTAGTGCATCAATTATATCCTATAAATGTCAGAAAATATTACAACCAAAATGCAGATTAATATAAATTTCAGGTGAAATCTTGAATCATCTAATTAACACGTTCAATTTTAGAGATTTTATTTTACCTTGACTGACTTTACTGACTCTCTTGACTGCTATATTACGTTATTATTGTAACTACAACTCATGATCATATTACACACCCTTATTGCTTAATCAGTCACTACCAACCATAATCACACCATGTCAACCTGTCACTACTGAAACATTTTTAATCCTGCCTGTAATTACTTCTATTTAATCTAAATTCCATTGTAACATTGTATATATCTAAATTATATTCTAGCTTTATTTATCTATTTTAAGTTTTACTTATTTTATTTATTTTATTTATTTAATTTAATTTAATTTAATTTAATTTTATTTAATTTTATTTTACTTATTGAAACTTTTTCTTGATTGTACTTATGTCTGGGTTGCTGTAACAACTGAATTTCCCTCCAGGGGGATCAACAAAGTAATATCTTATCTTATCTTATCTTACTGGTATAAAAACTAAATCTTTTCACTTTGCAAATGTGAGACATTTCACTCAATTCGTGAACTTCTTGCTTGATCACAAAACAGCATGAAATTCATGTAGAGTAAATCAAAAATAAATATGTATGAACTTTTTCTTTCACCCTTATCTGAGCATCTTTCAGTCAGCTTGTTTGAGGTAAACACGGTGACACATAAAGGAATTAAGAATGAATGCACATCTGTTTCAGAGCTGCGGTCTGTCATTAACTCTTAAAGAAAACAATCAAATGGTGATTAGTGAATGATGGACAGTGACTGAGGCTGATACCTTGAGATTTAGTTTTTGTGTTGGAGGCACCTGACAGCACAGGTGAGATGAGGCTTGCTGCTAAAGCTGAGAGAGAAAATGAAAGGGGAGGAAGTTTGATTAGTTTTTAGACACTTGCTGTCCTTTTTAATATCACATTTGTAATATCTACTCATATCAGAGGAGAGAAGCAGCTGTAAACACACCATATGGGCTGCAGGATTATAATCCTGTCATGAATAATGATTCAAAGAGTCTTCAAACAGGCTGGATTATAAAACATGATTGAAGCAGTTAACTCACCGACATGCAGCAGAAGTTTGTGCACCATTTCTGTTCCCTGAGGACGGGCAGCTCCGTCTCATATATTGCCATTAAATGGTCCTAACCCAGCGTCCTGTTATTCTGGAGAAATGATTTTCATCTCATCAGTTTCTCACAAAATCCAAAGGGCAAAGAGTTCGATATTTCCATCCCTCTTTCTCTCCGTCTCCCTGAGAGCTCAGAGGATTACACTCCCACAAACCTTCACAATTTTTGCTCCACCTTTAGGCTGCACTAATCCTCTCAGAAGATATACGGTCATGGACGGAGATTGTGTGTGAGTCAGTGTGTGTGCGTTTGCAGCTGTGCCTGTTTGTGTGAGTGCATCATTTTAAGATAAGAGGCAAGATAAAGTGTTTTACTGATCCTGAAATTCTGGTAGCAGATAGCTCTAAAATCACAGAACTAGAATAAAGTAATTAGTATAAATGATTTAATTAATTAATATTACTCATCAGTCAGTCTCATTATTAAAGCTATTCTGCAATAACATCTTTTTTAGAGGAATATTTGAAAACAAAAGGAAATTGCTAAAATGAAATGAAATAATGATGAGGTTCTGTTATGAATTTCTATACAGTTTTAAACTTTAAGCATCTCTGGAACCTGCTACAACATTAAAGTGTATGAACAAATCAACACCATGACATAGAACTGTATTGCATGATCTACTCTCACATTTTTAACGGGACATCTTCAACTATTACTTTCATATTTGAAGCTGAATTAAGTTTATTTTGCCACTAGGTGGCAGAAAGTCCTCTAAATACCAAACACACAAATGTATATATTTGGTAATCAGACACTCAGTGGAAAGCATGACTAGTTAATTAAAAAAACAACACTTTTTTTCCAGGAGAGGTTTTTGAGTTTACAGGTATAAAAATGAAAAAGTACTTATCTGATGGGTCCAGCTGTATGTAAACCGCATGCCCTGCAGACATACGGTAAGTCAAGCAAAGTGGGTCCCCCATCAATGATATTTATGTGTCAGATATAAAATCACACTGTTTAATCTTTTTTCATTTGCAGTGAAGTTAGCTTTGTTAATTATAATAGTCAGAGTATTTTTTATTTATTTATTTTTTGGCCTTTTTGTCTTTATTTGACAGGACAGCTTGAGAGAGACAGGTAATGTGGGGAGTGGAGAGCGGGGGAAGACATGCAGGAAATTGTCGACCGGCCGGGAATCGAACAGGCGACCCCTGCGACGAGGACTGTACCCTCTGCATGTGGAGCGCTTAGACCGCTAGGCCACCAGCGCCCCGTCAGAGTATTTTGTTACCTTAAACATAAATTCAAAGGAAAATGGTCACTAATCATAAAGCAAAGTTACATAAATACATTAAGGTTTTAAACTCAAGATCATATAGGCTGAACCTGTAGGCAATGTAGAGAAGTGTTCTATATCATTATCCCATCCTATGAAGGCTTTAAATATAATCCAATGTAACCTTTAGTTCAAAAGTGTTCAGTAATGGGGTTGGGGTTACCTTACCTTTGAAAGATTAATCTCAAACTGTGTGTCTGAATAAGGGGATACACTTTGTCCCCTGGGGAACTGTGACAAGTCCAATCAACTACACAAGCTACCTCCTTAAAGTAACTGATAATGTATATGTTATATGACCCCTATTATTAACAAGCTACCCGCTAAAGACATAAACAAATCTGGGACAATTTAAATGTGGCCTGAAATCATCCAGTGTGTTGCAAAGGTTAAGTATCTGAATCGCATCATTTACTCATCTTTTAGCACACAGAGAAAAAAAGCAGAAAGAAGTCAAAGATCAATATTCCTTGATCTTATATTGTTAAAATACTAGACAAGGCCTTGCTCTCTGTGCTGTCATAACTGTGCAACATAAAACCAGGTGCTATTTTATTGTATTTATTATTTAAAAGGACCATGCATATTAATTAACATTTCTGTAGATATGCCAGAGTTAGCCAAAGGGCTAGTTTACATCCGTAGTCCCTTGCCAGCTGTTAAAAAGGCTCCCTTAAAAGATCAAGATTAAACAAAGATAAAATTGAGTAAAATCAAATCAAAGTAAGAAGGTAGAGGAGAAACCAAAACACAAACAAACAAAGAAACAAACAAAAAAGAGAAGAAAAGAAAAGTAAAGTATAAATTGCACCATATGATTAAAAAAGAATAAAAGCTACATAAGGACATGATATGACAGTTTTTGAGAAAGTGTCCATGGATATAAAATACATGGAGCAAGACAATCAGGAAGCAGCAATGAGGAAATGTTAAAGAAGACACATGCAGACACAACAGGACCACATTTAACAGTGCTGTACATATTTGCATCTGGCAGTGACTACCAATCATTAAACTAGCTAAAGGCGCCAATAACTGTTTCTATGTTTGATCCTTTTCCTGATGGTCTCATTTGATTTTGTTCGTCATATAACGGCCTTACTGTTATTTTCAGTCTGTTTCATGACTAGTAAAAAAGTTACTTACAGGAGCTTTAATTCAAGTCAAGTTCTGACTACAGTATAAGGTAACAAAATATGAATTTATTGACATATAGGTGCTACAGAATATACAGTGTATATATAGTAACCATAAACACAATACATTGAACTCATGAAATTGAACTTAGAGAGAAAAAAGTGTGTAACATGTATGGTCTCAAAGGGTCAAAGAAACAAGCTGATAGCTAATAATACAACATGTGTTTTGACATGTCTAACCTTGATCTTTTACAATCTTCATTAATATTGAGCTCTTTGTTTTCAAAGTAAATGACCCAAGTGATCTACTCTGCCCATTTCCCCAGTGCATTGGCCTTCAGGTCAAAATCTCCTCTTTGTGCAACCTTTAAATCATCATCCATTCCAATCTCACATGCCAGATGAAACATGGTGTTGAGCCATTCGAGCTCAGCGACCTGCAGCAGCCATGGCTTCAGCTTTGTCATGTATTTTTGAAAAGCTTCTTGGGTATGGCTGTCAGATCTTTGAACGTGGGCTTTAAAGTCCTTGTCAGCTGTCTCTGGATCACAGTTGAGATTGAAGGTAATAACAGCCGGAGGTCTTTCCTTAGAATGGACCAACTCATCAGCTGTAGCGTTTTTCAGGCGGAGGAAGTGAACCTTCAAATTGTTTGCAAACCATTTTCCATGAACCACGTTCAATAACGGGACGTCTTCCTGCATTGCAAACATGTTGTTTTCTCCCAAGTTTTCCAATTTCTGGTCATCAATAGTTAACAGCTTGATGTACCTGGAAGATAATACAAGCAAAAATATCTGGTGAGCTGACTGCAGATATTTGCAATGGCAAACTGACAGGTCAGTGGCAGCTGGACTATAGAGGTTGTGAACATAGACTGCATATTAAAAATGGACTTCATAAGTTTTTACTGACTGTAGAGCCATAAGGTTTTGAGCTCCCCCTGCTGGCTGTAGTAAATATCATACACCCTGCCTCCTTCATGTCAACAGATGGACTGTAGGTCAATTAAAATACATGTCAAATATATTTTGCTCAAAAATGTTTTCTGTCTTTAAAGTTCATTCTTATCTTGATTATTTCCAAGTGTTCATTTCTCTAAGAATTTAGTTTTAATTAGAGTTTCACCATATCACCAGGGGATTATAGTCCCATACAAACACTGAGTAAATGCATTGAACAAATCAATGACTGGAGGAGCCAGAACTTTCTTCAGTTAAAGAAAGAAAAAACTGAAATGATTGTTTTTGGAGCCAAGGAAGAAAGGTTAAAGGTTACTGCTCAGCTCCAATCTGCAACGATGAAATGTTCAAACCAAGCCAGAAACCTTGGTGTAATCTTAGACTCAGACCTTAATTTCAGCAGCCACATTAAGACAATTACAAAGTCAGCCTACTATCACCTTGAGAATATATCAAGGATTAACTTAAAGGACTTATGTCTCAGCAGGATGCAGAAAAACTGGTCCTTGCATTTATCTTTAGCAGACTAGACTACTGTAACAGGGTCTTTACAGGACTCCCTAAAAAGTCCATCAGACGGCTGCAGCTCATACAGAATGCTGCTGCTCGAGTCCTAACAAGGACCAAAAAAGTAGACCACATCACTCCAGTTCTTAGATCTCTACACTGGCTTCCTGTCGGTCAGAGAATAGACTTTAAAATCCTGCTGATGGTTTATAAAGCACTGAATGGTTTAGGCCCAAAATACATTGCTGATCTGCTACTACTTTATGAACCACCTCGACCTCTGAGATCATCAGGTACTGGTCTGCTTTCAGTCCCTAGAGTCAGAACGAAACATGGTGAAGCAGCGTTTAGTCATTATGCACCACATATCTGGAACACACTCCCTGAAAGCTGCAGGTCTGCTCCAACTCTCACCTCTTTTAAATCAAAGACTAAGACTTTCTTATTAGCCACTGCCTTCCTATCTTAGATTATTTTAACCCACTTTAAATCGAAATTTTAATTCCATTTTTAATATATTTCTAATTTTCCTTTTCTTTTCTGTTTTATCATATTTGTCATTTTAATTGTGTTCTTTTATGCTTGTCTGAATGTCTCCAATGCTTTTAATGTTTTAATGTAAATCACATTGAGTTGCCCTCGTGTATGAAATGCGCTATACAAATAAAGTTGCCTTGCCTTGCCTTGCCTAGAGTTTGAGTTCTAAAAGATGTATGATGCAATAATTGATTGTCAGCTCTGTTGAATAAATGGAAGAAGAACGGTGACAGAAAAATGAACACTAAAACAAGAGTCATTGACCTCCCCATAGTCCAGTGTCTGCTTCAAATCAACACAAGAATCTGCTGTGGATTGACCCCGGCAAAAACATTAAGTTCATACCCATGTTGCTCTTTTACCTTTTTATGATTTATTAATTGTCTGAGTAGTCTGAAGAGCTCTTTATAAATAAAACATTTCAGAATTATTATATTTATTTCCTAGAACAGGGGTTGCCAAAGTGTGGGTCGGGACCCCCTGGAGGGTCATAAGACACAAATGGGGGGTCGGGAGATGTCTTCCAGAATGTTTTTTTTTTTTTAAAGTTATCTAAAAATAGTACATTTTACCCATTATAGCAAAAAATATTGACAAAAATAGTAGCTAAACTTGAAATAAAACCTTGAAAATGGAAAATGTAATGAGTTTTCTGCCTCTTTTTGCCAGATGACTCCTAAGTTTAGGGTTAGTGAACAGTTAATTATCAAAAGCATCAGTAGCAGTAGGTTAATTCATAACAGCATAGGAAACACAGCCACATGCTCATATAGGTAGGCTAGTTTTCGGCAGACTAGCTAATTTAAGCCAAATAAAATCACTTTGAGGGACAGTGGGGGTTGCAAATCTTTGGCACCTATATTTTGGGGGTCGTGGGCTGAAAAGTTTGGGAACCACTAACCTAGAAAAAGCCCTGGTGTAGTTTCTCTGTCTTAATCAATCCTTCAACAGAAACGTCTTTTTGCTGATCCTGCTCCAGTGTCAGCCTCAAGTACAAAACATTATATACAAATACAATTATCTAAAGGATAAAAACTCCTGTCTTCTAACTTCTCATTGCCAAACTTCACCAGCAGAGCTCTAAACAGAGACATATCCCTTTGAGTGCCACATATTGACTCTTTACTGAACACAGGCACTAAAATTCATCATAAAGAAAGAACAAATCCTGCAGCTAATAATCTCATTTATCAATGGAGCTCATGAAGAGGCATCAGTGTAAGAGTGAGACTACTTTAAAATGAAAACTCCTCACAGTGCCTTTAAGATAGTTTCTAGTTTAGTTAAGTTTTACCTCTTGTTATACCTTATTTTCTATGTACAATTTGAAATCACTCACAGCCCCGCTGCCACTGGAAAACGCACAAACTCACACACATAGGTGACCTACCTCTCTGTCTCCTCTTTCATCCTGGTGGGATTGTTTGCAATGTGGGGAACCAGCCTCAGGTACTCGCTGACCGTGTGGACATGTGGCGGATAGTAACCTCTCAGGTCTTTTATGAATAACCCTGGAATTGGCCCTGAGTCTGACACCTGCTCTCCCTTTGCCTGTTTAGCAAGAGTGTCAAACAGTACAGCCAGGGACAGGGCCACCACCCCCACACCCCCATAACTGACCCTGCCCTCCCTGCCAAAAGTGCTCCTCAGGCTCTTGGTGAAGTCCTCCAGCTGCTTTGGATTCAGGGAGGACTGCACGGCTGTGTAGTGGTGCTTCAACTGAAGTGAAGAGTTGACGGACAGCATGTTGGTAAAAAGAGGATTAGGGGTGTAGTCCGGGAAAGGGCAGACGTCTCGAGCAACAGATGACATATGTGAAATGTTATCAGCAGGGCAAAAAGTGCTCCCCATCTTCATATGATTCTGGAGTCAAAGATTTGAAAAAGAAAATGCCAAAAAAGCAGAAACTGCACAGAACTTTCTCTCTCTGCGTTTGTGTGGCATGCTCTCCCTGGACATCCCAAATATATCCACAGTGGGATCATGACGTCACATCTGTAATCAATCATTAACCTGCTTCCTCAGTATGACTCTATCTGACTCACTGTCTTGTTCTAATGTTTGATTCTGTTGTCATCTTGGTAAACACCGTTTTATAATTTACTGAAAGCTGTGACAGAGGAATAGAGCAGGTGGAGAAACAGAGAAAACAACTAAACACTATCAGGTCAACATGTGCTTTTACATCTATTACTCATGTCCAGCTTAGTGCATCAACATCCTCAAGTAGGCTAGTGCAATTCGGCCCAGAGATATATATGTTTGTTAAATATGATGACATTTTTGTTTTTATTATCTTAGTTTTGGGGCCTTTATTCCTTTTAGATGTTCAACATTAAATCTAAATGTTAAATATTAATCTAAATGTTAAATATAAATATAAATATAATATATAAATATAAATGTTAAATGTTGCTCCACGATCCTAAATATTTATCTGATATGCAAAGACCCCTCACACCCTGGACACTCACTTTTCAAACTCCTCCCCTCCGGTCGGCGTTACAGAGCTCTGTACGCAAAAACATCCAGACACAGGAACAGTTCCTTCCCCCAGGCCGTCATACTGATGAACACTTAACACTGTCATAAACTAGCTACCTCATGGACAGAGCCACCTTCATCCTTGCACTATTGCACATTATCATGTTTGCCTATTGTTTCTTTATTGCACTCGTGCCTTTTGTACTTATATATATATGTTTTATATATTTTTTATTAGTAATTGATTTTTAGTGTTTGTCTATTTATGTTTGTACAGGGAGTACGCAAAAATACCGGAGTCAAATTCTTTGTATTCTTGAGATACATTGTGATTAAAGTTCTTTCTGATTCTGATTCTTAAATTCACACTGCCGCCTAGTGGAAGTAATAAAAACATCATGAAGTGATATAGATATCCCAATCATAGTCTTTCAGTACTGACTCCTACGGGTTATAGCCGGGCTGCCCGCTGTAAAAATGCTGGATAGGCAGTTGTGAAGGCCACAAAGAGGTTTCACAATGTTAAGAGACAATACTGACCCAGTCTATGATACGGACAAGCTAAGTTGCTCTTGCTAAGTCTGTATCGTTCTATGAAACTTTTATTTTAGTATTTACGCTAGGAAGAGTGAATTTGCGTATAAGCTAAATATTAAGGATCGAGGAGCAACATTTAACACTTATATTTAATACTAATATTTATATTTATACTCATATTTAACAATCAGATTTATATTTATTAACATTTATATTTAAAGTTGCTGTGAGGAACTTTTGTTTTGTATCAATTCTGGCGCCCCCCTTGTGGACAAAGTGATACCTCTTATCTCTTGTCCTGTACATGCAAAATTAGTGTTTTCAACAAAAGCCTCATCTTGCCCCCACCCCCCCCCCCCCCCCCCCCCCCCCCAGGGCGGTTTCAGGCATTAAAAATTACAACAGAGAAGGTGTCAGTGTTGCTGCTGATGGTCTCGTTTGCTATTGAAGGGCATAAAGAGGCATCAGTATAATTTTCAGTCTGTTTCTCAGCCATTTCAAAACTCCTCATAGTGCCTTTAAGGTTGAAAATTTTAATTTATATTTAACGTTGAACATTTAAATTTATATTTAACATTTAGATTTATATTTAGCATTTGAAATTAACAATGATTTTAACTCTTATTTTTTTTTCACAACAAAATTAAATATGAAGATCACAAATATTCATCTAAATGTGATTAAAAAAAAGTGACTTTTAAAAATTCACTTTACATTTTTATGACGTTTTGGAGCTAAATGTGGAGAAATGTTGCTGTTATTTTCGGTGTGCACAACTTTACAAACGGCACCCCATAGTTAATGTCCAGGCAGCTCACAGTTTACACATCTGTATCAACAGGTAACTTGAGATCTCTCCTGTTCTCCAGTTATCACAGAAGTTTCTCCTTTTAAAGAAGATGAAAATGTTCAAAATAGAGTATACACTTACACTGACATTAATGTTTGAGTCAGAGTCTCTTGATATTACCTAAATTCCCTGGTAGCATTGACCCAACACGGGCAGAAGTAGACATGGGGTACACAGGGATCATGTCCCCTGCAGCTGCCATATCTGTCTCCAATGTCCCCCCGTATTTTTGTCTTCTTCTTTGAATCAAATTTGACAGCTTTTCAATTTCTTTTAGCTGCTTTGTTAAAGTTGTCTGGAACACACCCCAAATAGGCTGAAACGGTACGCACCTCCTGCTTCTTTTTTATCATCAAAGTGAACAAAGCTGCAGCCTCTGGTCTTAAAATATGAAACCAGTGTGGAAGTGTTAAAAACTGCAGTTCATCGAGCGTCTGCTTGAGGCTGGCTGCAGAAACACTGGAGACCACTTACACACACATGAACAGTGGGGGCATTAGTTTGAGGATAGTGAATGTCCTTCTAGTGGAGAGTGGGGGGTTAAATTAAATGTTAGCTTGGTATCGTAAGCCATGATTTATTCACTCATCGTGTATATGTTGCAAAGGCTTTTGGATGTTAACTCCTTTTATTTGTAATTTTTTCACAACCACAAACAACTTCATGTACAATTCAGAAGTCGACATAATAAACAAATCATGTCCAAGTCCTGACTAGACACTTTGCAGTGGACCAGTTTCCTGGTCAACCAACTTTGAGTGGTTGAAGCTGAATTTGCAAAACAGCCACTTAATAAGATATTGATTCACTAAACTGGGCATAGTTTCAGTACCATGTTATTAAACAGTCACAAAAAAACAAGCAGATCACTCCAGTAAGAGGAACTGCAGACATTCAAAACAAATATCTTTCTGACTCCTTTGCTCCATGTTGTCATCCTTGAGTGAAGCTACAATTTAAATTTACCTATTTTTTCATTACACATTCCATTTCCAGAGTGCGTTGGCCTTCAAGTCAAAATCTTCTCTGTATGGAGATCTTGATTCAACATCTCCCAGGCTACAACTTGAAAGAAGAAACATTGAATTCCAGGAATCTGCTTCAGCGGCCTGGATCAGGAATGGAGTTGATTGTGGCAGTTTGTTTTTGAAAGCGTTTTGAAAGCCAGCGGGCAAGTTTTGCGCTGCAGCCACAAATTCTTTATCAGCTGTCTCCGGGTCACAGTTGAGATTATAGGTAGGGGGGTCATTCAGTTGTGGATTAAACTTCATTATCTCATCACTCTCGGTGCCGTTAATATTCAGGTAGTGTGTCCTCAGTACTTTTGAAAACACCACAGCCATGGCCAAATTCATTACTGCTGTGTCTTGCATGAATGGTAAACTTGACTTGTTTAATTGGAAACTTGGGTCTTCTTTCATTTTTTCCAGTGAAAGGTAGTCAATTTTAATTTGCAACAGGTACCTTTAGAAGAAATCACATGAAAAAAAAATCAATGGTGGCAAAGTGGTTGTTAACAGCACATGCACATACTTAGACATAGGTTATGATGGACAGTAACAAAGTAAATTTACTTGAGTACTGTACTTAAGTACATGTTTTAAGTATCTGTACTCATTACTTTTACTCCACTACATTTGAAAGACAAATATCATACTTTTGAATCCACTACATTTCTATCAAAGCCACTCAAACATCATCACTGCCTACAAAACATCACCATCTAACATGAGAGAGCATGTGGAGGTCTGTAGCTAACACACTTGTTTTATTACAGATACTCATTTGAAACTTGTCTGTGCTTGTAGTAACTTAGTTTATATTTCTTGGTATACTTTTTAGATGTGAAGTCATGTTTTCTAGATAGACAGAGCGTAGCAGAATTTACACCCATGCATTCCTGACTGCACTCATGCTTTGTGAAAAGCACATTACATTTTGAGATATTTAAAAAAAATACTTTGAACACCTTAGTACTTTTAAAAGCAAGTACTCCAGGACTTTAACTCAAGTAATAATTTGACTAAATAACTTTCACTTGTATTGGAGTAATGTTTGACCAGGAGGATCTATACTTTAACTTAAGTAATGAAGCCTGGTACTCTGTCCACCACTGCTTATTTGTTGGTTGCATCAATAAATAAATAATGCCACATACTCCATACTCACCTCTTTGCCTCCTCTCTCATCCTGGTGGGATTGTTTGCAATGTGGGGAACCAGCCTCAGGTACTCACTAATCGTGTGGACAAGTGGTGAGTAGTAACCTCTCACGTCTTTTATGAATAAACCTGGAATTGGCCCTGAGTCTGACACCTGCTCTCCCTTTGCCTGTTTAGCAAGAGTGTCAAACAGCACAGCCAGGGACAGGGCCACCACCCCCACACCCCCATAACTGACTCTGCCCTCCTTGCCAAAAGTGCTCCTCAGGCTCTGGGTGAAGTCCTCCAGCTGCTTTGGATTCAGGGAGGACTGCACGGCTGTGTAGTGGTTGCTCAGATGAAGTGAAGAGTTGATAGACAGCATGTTGGTAAACAGAGGACTGGGGGTGTAGTCCGGGAAAGGGCAGACGTCTCGAGCAATAGATGACATATATGAGACTTCGTCGGAAGGGCAAAACGTGTTTCCCATCTTTGCAAGAAAATGTTCAAAGATTTGTTGAAAAAAATGCCAAAATGTTTTAATCACATCACACTGCCTCTTTGAGTGGATGCTTAAGGCTGTCCATTGACACTGCTTTTAAAGCACTTTGGAATAATGACTTGAAATCTGTTATAAATGATTCACCTGCCACCCCTTTATTTGGCTGTTTCTGATTGGTCCTCAGAATAATGTTAAACTAGCTGGTCACCTTGCCAAAGTACACATTACTGTTTTTTTTAGAGGTTTATTTAGTGCATTGTTTGTCAGACTGCTGATAAAAGCTTTTATTGATTTAAAAGTTTTTTTTATATATATACACAGTATATATTTTTTGGGGCTTTTTCAACTTTATTGACAGGACAGCTGAAGAAAGACAGGAAATGTGGGGAGTGGAGAGAGGGGGAAGACATGCAGTGAATGGTCGAACGGCCAAGAATCAAACCGGTGACCTCTGCGACGAGGACTGTAGCCTCTGAGCCAGCAGCGCCCCTTGTGTGTAAAAGTAATTTAATAACTTCAGCGGATTACATTGTGTTTGTCAGAGTGATGAGGCAGTTAAGAGAGGTTTGATGATGTAGGTAGTAAGACAGTATTGTATGTTTCTCAACATGTACTCAAAGTATTTTTTAGTACATTGTGCATCTTACAATGAATATATTTATCAAAGTAAATTAATGAAATATTAAACTAATGACCAATTAAATACTGGGAAGATCAGTTCAGCCATGCTACAAATCTTGTAGGCTGCACTTAAATCTTTGTTCACCAGGCAAACAGAAAAAGATTTGCCTTTAGTTAACACAAAGTGATGTCAAGGTTAGTGTGAATGTCCAAAGTTCTGCAGTCTTTGATGTTAAACCAAATAAAATATTTGGACTGATGGTGGTGCTGCAGGAAAAGAAATGAGGGGACACAAGGTTCTGTTTTCATCCAGTATTCAATCTGATGAAGACTCTGCAGGAAATGTCAAGGATTTGTTGTAAATGGATTTGAAAATGCATTTCCTGAAAATAGATGTTTGTGATTAAATTGCTGTTGAAGTTACTGCTGGGATATTTTTCAGGATAAGTGTTACAATAACCACACCACAGTCATAAGGCCACTTCGTCTGTCAGCCACGTGTATGTACTGTATATCTGTTCCAAACTACTTTATAGAAAAGACTAGTCATCCTTCTAGGCCTTGATTATCTTCCAAACTTTATAGGTATAAACTAAATTTCATAAAGATAAAGTGTTGTCCAGATGGCCACAGCTACCTCTCTGTCTCCTATCTCATCCTGATGGGATTGTTTGCAATGTGGGGAACCAGCCTGAGGTACTCACTGACCATGTGTAAGCATGTGGCGGGTAGTGACCTCTCACGTCTTTTATGAATAAACCTGGAATTGGTTCTGAGTCTGACACCTGTTCTCTCTTTTCCTGTTTAGCAAGAGTGTCAAACAGCACAGCCAGGGACAGGGCCACCACCCCCACACCCCCATAACTGACCCTGCCTACCCTGACAAAAGTGCTTCTATCTTGCACCAACGTCTGATAATTTCTCATCTGCAGTAGACAGTGTTTGCATAACCTTGTTGTTGCCAGAAATAATTTCTCAACAGTGATAGCAGTATTTGATCGAGTCCGGGAAACATGATGTTTACCTTTAGTTAAACTTACAACAAGAGTGAAAAGTACATAAAGGATTCCCAGCAGACAGTTAAGACATACTTGGATTAAACTCAGTTATTGATTTTTTTTAGAGGTTTAACTGAGACTACAAAAATATACTTTGAATTGGGCATTTTTGGAAATGTTCCCTTTTTTGAAAGTTATAGATTAATACGTGTCTTGGTAATCATAAATCCAGCGTATTAGCTAACATAAATAATGTCACATTACGTATCCTAACGCATTGAAGGTAGTCTTAGAACTCAAGGAACTTTTGATTTTCTTAAACATCTGTTCAGCTACCTTTGTAGTGTATTGCTCAGCTGCATGAGAGTCCATCATCTCATGCTGGTGAACAATGCATATTGAGATAGGTTGGATCATGAAGGATACACCCAATGCATCCTCTATGGCCCAGTTAACAGTTAACCCTCCTGTTATGTTTGTTTCTTAGGGACAGCAATAATGTTTGTGGGTCAACTTGACCCGGGGCATTTAATTATCCAGAAGAATTATCCCCAAAAAAATCCCAATAAACATTTTTTAATCTCATTATTAACTCCATTACTAACCATTTATACATAATTGGATCATATGTAAACACAATAAACATGTAAACATTAGATCAACGTGCCGGAGAGCCGAGGCACATCCACTTCCTGAGGGGGCGTGGTCAGAGGGAAAACAGAGTGTTCTGAGGAGGACTGAAGAAGAGGGCTTTTCAGGCATGCCAAAATCTGATTTCAAAGTGTTTTTTTGAGCATAAACTTTAAAGACATGTTTTGGGGACCTCTTAGACCAATATATATTGATGAAAAAAGCGTGATATGTCACCTTTAACAAAGGAGCTAAAATTAATTGAAAAGCTGTCAAACTTGATTCAAAGAAGAATAAAAAAGTGCTGGGGGACATTGGAGACAAATATGGCAGCTGCAGGGGACATGATCCCTGTGTACCCCGTGTCTACTTCGGCCCTGCCTGTTTGCCACTGTTTAATTAGCTGCATTAGCATAATGGTTTTAATTGAACAAGATTAGCAAAATGCATCACACTTTGCCTAAGAAACTCCAATTTAATCCATTATGAATCATATGTTTTAATCTGCAATTGTTAGTTTTAGATTAGGGTTAGGATTAGGGTTAGGGTTATGATTAAGCGTTAGGGTTATGATTAGGGTTAGGGTAAGGGTTAGCGTTGTGATTAGGGTTAAGGTTAGGTTAGGGTTAGGGTTGTGATAAGGGAAAGTAGTGATGGGAAGTTTGGCTCTTTTCAGACAGCCGGCTCTTTTGACTTGGCTTCCAAAGAAAAGCCGGCTCTTTGCAAACTTTTTTTAACTTTGCAAAAACTAATGGTTTATGTGTTGAAATCCCTTACGTTCAGTGTTTTTATGAGAAGCCTTATATTAGCCCAATTTTCTCAACTCAAGCAAACAGAACCAGAACTAAACTCAAGCAAACAGAACCAGAACCAACTCAAGCAAACAGAACCAGAACCAACTCAAGCAAACAGAACCAGAATCAACTCAAGCAAACAGAACCAGAACCAAACTCAAGTTCAACAGCTTGTTTGAAAGTCTGCAGTGACAGTGCCATTGACTTCTACATCTATAGGAATAATGATATATTCATTTTAATTCATTTTCTCTGGGTGCACTGTGTCTTCAAATGATAAAATATCTACATCACTATGTGCTCCCTCACTATTTCTGCATTTGAATGCACGCTGGATTATTGTTCACTGTTCCTGAATCTTTGTGTGACTCTCAACAGAATGTTTTTGTGTCACTGTGCAGAAAACACACAAAGAGTTCATGTTGGCATTGCTAGCAAGACAGCAGGGTCCTTCAAAGTGTATTTGTCCTTGTCTAACTCTTTCATAACTGCACAGTAATGGACGCCACCACATGGATGCTTTGAGTAAGGTTTGATATGTTTTTGACTGAAAGTCTCTGTTTGATCCAGAAGGCGGCAGCAGATACTTATTTAAGAGATTCAGCAAAAGTGCTGGAATCATCTGAAATGTTGACACTATCCTTGAATCATAACCACCAAAGTACTAAAGTGTGATCTGACATCTAAGTGCATACAGTTATCACATATAATTATTAAAAACTACTGCCACCAACAAATGTAACACCAACTGAAATGAGGAAAGGGACATGTTAATGTCTGCCATTTAAGACTTTCCCAGCTTAATGTAACACATGATGGATAGCGTATCTCATATGAATATGATGGAATAAAACTCAGGTGGTCAAAGAGGGGAGCTTTATAACCACGACTGCAGGCTGCCATCATCAGGCTGAACCAGAATCACTATAGATATGACTGCATGTCACTTACTTTATATCTTTATGTACCACAAAAGTTACAAACAATACATCTTCTATGGAGTTTTTTTTTCAGCTGCCGTATCTCCTGTGGATTGTTGTGGATCTGCAACAACTGTAAATGTCATATATAATATTATCATTATTATAAATGTTAATGTGAATCTTTGAGCTGATATAACATTATTAGTCCTCCAATATTATCATCATTATTGTTAATGTTAATACAGACTGATCAGTGTATTGTCCTACTGCCATTCCTGCTCATATCACACATGCCTTATCATTATTATTACCATTGTAGTCATATGGGGGGGACAGAGCCTTCTCAGTAGCCGCCCCCACCCTCTGGAACTCACTCCCCTCCCATATCCAAAACTGCTCTGACCCTTCAGCATTCAAATCTCTTTTAAAAACTCACCTTTTTAAGTCAGCTTTTAATTTGTGATTGTATTGTTGTTTTGTTTTGTTTGATCTGTGTTCCTTGTTCGTTGCTTGTATTGATTTTAACAGTTGTACAGTGTCTTTGAGTTCCTGAAAAGCGCTATATAAATAGAAAGTATTATTATATATCTGTTTTATCTATTGTTGTGGTTGTTGTTGTTGTGTTTGTGTTTGTGTTTGTTTCTCTCCATCCATCTCTTTCTTTCTGCATCTCCCCTTATCCCACCTCCTAAGCCCAACACAGTTGCAGCAGATGGCTGTTCATCTTGAGTAAATGGACTGTACTTAACAAGCTAAATAAGATATGATAAGATAGACTGATCCCTCATCAGTGGAAATGCATTACATTCAACAGCCCAAAGTGAGGACAATGAAAATCAGATGACTGATGAGAAAACAAAAGCAGTAATTAAATAGAAAAAAACTGTAAATGGACTTTAAGCATTTAGGGCAGAGGCTGCTATGTAAAGTGTACACTAGTGTTAAGTAATCCCATTCACATGAAGTAACACACTCTAACACTGAGCCAGGGCCACCCCTTGAGTCTGGTGCTAGTCACTATGTTATATTATTAACAAAGACCCAACATGAAGACAGGATACGATCCATCCCATTTTACAGACAGGACTCAGTCTGATCTCGTCTTAATCCACCATGAGCATTGCACCTCGCAGTATTTAGCAAATGAGAACGGCAAGGACAAACTTCCTTTTGATAGGCAGAAACCTTGAGCAGGACCAGACTCATGTTAGACACACATCTGCTGAGACTGAGTTGGGGTTGCAAAGAGGGATGGAGGAGAATAAGACAGAGAGATGATAGTGGTGAGACGGATAGTAGTAGTTGTAGCAGCTGGAGTCTGGAAAGTCCACATCAGCAGGCTGCCTATGGCCAGCTACCATCAGTTGCTTAAAGCCGATATTCAGACAGAGCATTTTACATATTATATTTATTTAGAACAATAATGATTGCAAAGCAAACTGATGATGTGAGTAAAATATCACCCTCACCCAATCACCCTCATAATGTTCTGCTTTTGTACCTGAATGACAAGCTTATGTGTACTGAAGAAGTGTCTGGCCAGGGCATGTTAAGAGTAGAGGAAGCAGAGAAAGGTGGGGAGAGAAAGAGAGCATACATACACACAGGCACCAAAGTTTCACAAATATTCTAGTGTATGTAAAGGCAGATGAATCACTGCTTTGTGGTTGCGTTGCAGGGGAATACTGGCCACCCTGCTGGCTGCTGCTGTTTCATTCCCAGCAAGAAAGCCTTATGTGATCCTAGAAGAGTTCAGGCCTCAGGAAAAGCAAAACACCAGCCATAGATGTTCATGAATGAAATGTTTGATCGATTTGTGCATTAGAGTATGCAAATAAAACAATCTATAGTTAGGTATTTCATAGATTGCAAATCATATCAGAGAAAGATAAATGTCAGAGCTGCAAAATCAAAACTGGAGCTTCAAAGAGTGTTTTTTTATTGTGCAACCTTATATGGCCTCAGAGACCCTCAGATATTAAGACTGCAGCCTGCTTTCTGCCAGTTTTGACTGTGTCTTCCTGTCAAACAACAAACCTGCAAAGAGTAAGCAGAATGTGTAATATTTGCAACTGGAGTGGGCTGCTCTCAAAACATCCACAAGTTTACCCTCACGTCACTTCTAGTGCGATCAGATGCCTCCTCAAATAGATCAGCCCTGGAGTTCCAACAGATCCCTGCCGACCTTTTCTGAGTGTGTGAGTGTGTGTGTGTGTGTGTGTGTGTGTGTGTCAGCTGGGGGTACGGTAAAGGAAAGAAAGAGGGTTTGTGGAGGCGTGGTCCTGTGGGTTGCGCGTTGCTAAGCGCCAATTTGGCATATAAGCGCAAAATGAGCAGTGGTCCCATGCAGCCAGTAGCGCACGGAGTGAGCTGAGGAATTCAACAGGTACCTATAGGCATTTCTGAGCTCTGAGTCTTCAAGGGTGGATGTACTGCCTGTAAGAAAAGCAAGAACAGCCAGCACTCCTTTTTTTGTGATGGGTGGAATTAAATAAAGGCTCTCTGGATTGGAAAACTCTGCAATAATCTTACTGCTTTTTGGATTATTGCACCTGAGAGGTATTTTGACCAGAAGAGGATTTAAAGGTAAAACTGGACAACTCTGTACTACTTTGCCTGATAAAAAAGTTGCATCTGTTTTCTGTTGCTTTTAAAAAAGTGTTCTCATTTTAATCTTATGAATGAATAATGATATTCTCACTCATTGAATCATCTTTTATAAAAAAAAAAATAATAATAATACTTAATAATTTTTTCCTCAGGAATTAATTTTAAAAAGTGAGTGGTCTTGCTTAAAGGCACCATGAGGAGTTTTTCACCAGCTGAGAAACAGACTGAAACCAACACTGATGCCTCTTTATGACCTTCAAAAGCAAACAAAACCATAAACAACAACACTGATACCTTCTCTGTTGTCATTTTTAATACCTTAAACCACTCTGAGGGGGTAGGTGTTAGACCACATGATTGACATCTGGCTTTAGAAACATCTTTTTTCGGCTGTTGCAAATAATCACATTGGGTGATACATCTTGCTGTTAAAAGACAGCAGGGTGAGGTTTTTGTTGAAAACATTACTTTTACATGTACTGAAGAAGAGATAAGAGGTATCACTTTGTCCACAATGGGGCGCCAAAATTGATATAAATCAAAAGTTCCTCACAGCAGCTTTAAACTTAATATTTTTGTATCACAAATTGAATGCTGCAGGTCTCCAAACAGTACATGTGAGCACGCAGTCAGTGACCCACGCATGCGCAATAAATCCAGTGCTTTCTAACACAACGTGTGAAAGTCAGTTTACACTGGTCCCTCTGTATGTAGTGATGCAGTGACCTGCAGATGCACTCAGACTGCTGAGAGCTGTATTGGCTTAACTGTTTGAAGGGAAGTCCCCTATAATTACAGCATTATTAAACAGAGACAGAGGATGGATTCAAGGTGCCTTTGGGTTCATATAGAGATGCTGCAAAGTAGGGCTTGCTATGAAGGTATAAAATATATGCCCACTGATGAAAGTGCAACTTGAGTCCATGTTTTATTTCAAAAGATGACAAAAAAAAAGAGCTCATAATAAATTGTGCCAAAGCTGTGTAGAAACTTTGTTCACAAAAAGCTTAATTGTATTTAAATTCAAGCTATGCTTTCTTGCAGACAAACAAAAAGTACCCCTCATTCAGCAGCAGTATTCTCCCCATCATGAAGAGGTCTCTCCCTTTCCTGGGCTGGGTCAGAGCAGCAAGCTTGTTCCTATGTTTGACCCAGACTGTCCTTGCCATGGCCGTCACCAACTCCACACAACTGGAGTCCATCCTGGACAAGTACAAGGACAAGGACGAGGGGTGGTGGAGGGCCAGGTCAAGAAGGAGGAGAGCCATCAGCGAGGGAGACATGCACCTGATCCTGAACCTGCACAACAAGCTGCGTGGTGAGGTCCACCCTCCTGCTTCCAACATGGAGTACATGGTAGGTGCTGACGACACAGCTGTCTAGGTCACAGGTTGATACCTGTACTAGTGTTACAGACATAGAGTTAGAGTGACAATAGGAATATAACTAAGTAAGGGATAATGCACGATTAGCACGTAGTTATGGGAAATAGAATCCAGACAAGGTGAGACAAGTCGGGGTAGGTTGATTCTTATTTCCCTGTTGCAGTCAATTTAACCTGAAACTGTCCTCATTCAGCTCTCCTTCTTCTCTGAACACTTTGAACCCTGCTGCTATCATCACCACCGCTCATGGTTTAAGTTTCTTTGTAGTGACCTGTAACCTAAAGTTTCTCTCACCTGCTCCGCTGCCGTTGCTAATACTACTGGACAGGATCCAATATGAAAATGTCCCTAGCCTGTCGATTTAGCATGCTAACTGAAATTAACGTTTAGCCTCACCTTAAGTTCTATGGTGTCAACAAGCAGAAGCAAAATGTGCCTGAACTCTTTTTTTCCAGGATTCATTTGACATGACGTGTGATCATTTTGCCTCTGGCATTGCTCATGTCAGTGAAAGTTAATAACCATTGTCAAGGGATTTTGACCAATCAGAATCAAGTACTTACCATAGACTGTATAAATAATGGACTTGGTCTCCGTGACGTCACCCATCTGTTCCTGAGCGCTGTTTTGAAGCCAATCGGTGGCGGCGGCCATATTGGAAATGCGGAACTCAACCAGGCATAGTGTGACGTAAAGGGGCGGAGTTTGAGCCTCTTAGCCAACAGCTATGTGTTCCCGACCGGGAGTCAAGTCAGTCATGTCCTTATTTGGGCAAAAACTTGTAATCTTAATATCTTCTGAACCGTCGTGTTAGAAAAAAATTCACCCCCCGTACAGTGTGTGCCGATAAGAGAGATTAGCTACATAGAGCCAAGCTGTTTTTTTAACCAGGCTGTAAACATGTTTATTAATGCTGCAAAGATCGTCTTTTTTGAATTGGTGTGTATGTGGTTTCGGGTCTTTCTGCAGCCGGCCACAAGCAGATTCTTGATGTATTGCAGTTTATAACACTTCTGCATGGGCTTCATAGTTTGAGACCAGAGGTTGCCCCTTGGTACTTACATAACCAGAACATCAGTAAGAAAGTTGGATAATAAAGATTAAATTACCAACTCTTTGACAGCTGATATATAATAGGGGTGTGAATCACCAGATGACTCACAGTATGATACAAGACAATACAAAACAAAACAAAGCAATGCAATACAACACGATAAGATATGACATGATACAATAAGTAATAATACAAGTGCAGTAATCCATGATTACCCTGTATATCGCAAGACAATTGTTCAATGATCCATGATGGTATCTAATTAAAGACTGAAAATGTGATTAAAAGGGTAAAGTGCAGAACTAATGTACTTATTTGCTGCACTTTGGTTTGAGCTCACTGAGATGAAACAATATACATGGTTTTACTCTGAAAATAAAATGTACAGAACTATATACCAACTGGAAATTAGCCGGGAAAAAAAAACTTATAATAGTTTTATATTTTCTTAAAAAAGAAATCACAATTTTACGGCTTAAAAAATATAACCAGCTCGTGTAAGTTAACCTTTTAACATTTTGTGCTCAAACTTAATGTTTACCTATATGATTATGACTTTGTCTTCAGTAAAACTTCATGTTGGACTCAGCGGACCATTCAGTCCACCCATGGAGTGCCTCCTCCGCTTTCTCTCTTGTCTCAGAATAAAGAGAGTGAATATATTTTTCTTTCTTCCTTCTCTTTGTGTTTGACAGTGGCTATCTTGTAACTTCGGTCAGCGTTGTGCACAGTATTTCTTCTGCTAGTTAACTTCTCTTCATGGACTCAACCTCATGTTGATAACACGGCCGTGAGGAGTCATGCAGTGGTGATGCAGTGAGTGAAATACTACAGGGATATTTTAAGTGGGACATGCTTTTTCCATTTTAATCGATTTCTGAGGCCAGTGTATCAATCAGGACGAGGATGTATTGTCCCTCCCTGATATCGAGTGAATCTAGTCCAATCAAAGTGGTTGACTGTATATCTGTTTAGCACCCTCCTGACTCTGCTAGTTTGGCTCTGTCACTTCTGCACAGCAAAGTTGTAAAAAAAAAAAAAAAAAACAGAGAAGGACAACTGTGAGCCAAAGCCCCAATCTGGCTAGCTCCAGCTCCAGCTCCTGCCTCCTGCATGCCCGCCCTCACTGACCCTGGCTCATATCCAGCTTTCACCCCCGCAGTGTTGTCCTCCACTCCACCTCAACCCTCCTGCACTCCCTCCCTCCCTTCCTGTCCTGCGTCTCCATACTCTATCACTCCATTTCTCCTCCTGCAGACTCTTTTTTCCCCTCCTGCTTTACTCTCTTTATGCCCTCTTCATCTTTTGGCCTCACAAGCTCTCCCTCAGGCTTTTCTTCACCCTTTCTCTCATTCCCTTTGCCTTCTCTCTCCCCATCCATCCCAGCTCACTCAAACCTGGCTGGGGCTGATGTTGTCTTTTATTTGATCCTCCACACATCTCATTTTGGGTGCCACAGCAGTGAATCTATTTCAAACATGTCAGGCCTGGTTCTTTGAAGTGAGGGGCACAGTGGTGTAAATCTATGTTATGTACACAGATCCAGTGTTTCTCTAGCAAAGGATACTATTACTGATGATAATGATGTGGTAAGACTGGGACTATGTATTTGGTTTCCAGATTGCAAGGATTTGGAGGCCACAGGAGCTGTACTTCAGGGGAGCTTCGACTTCTTAATTTCACACAAAAGCCATTCAGTGAAAGTCTTTCAAGCACAGATTATGACACCCTTTTTAAGAGTTAAACAATCTACTGCTGTAAAAACTGCACATCATTGACTGATCTGTCAGGGAAAGGTGGTCCTGACAGATGGGTGGAATAGGACTGTGTTTTGGGTACTTAATGCCTTCAGGAATGCAAAAGGAGATTGGTAGTTGTTACTGTGACCTTTCTCCAACAGCTGGCGGGCAGTCCATCTTTCTCTCTGCTGGATAATTGAGGGCGAAGAATAACAAGAAGTCGTAGAGAAGAATGAGCCGGCAGAGATCATTAGTCACCCTGTAGATTGTTTCAGGTGAAGTTATATGCAGAACTGAATATTCAGCATAACCTAGAATACAAGTGACACACACATGGGCTGTGCAGGTGCACAGTATCGTTTATAGACAGGGTCAGGTTTATTGATCTATCCATTTATTAATCCATCCATCCATCTTCATATCTTCCACCCACTTGTCCACCCCTCCATCCATCCAACCATCCATGTCATTGACCTCTTGTGTTCGGCTTTCCTCAGGAATGTAAGCAGGTCTTCCTTGAGGATCCTGAGGTTTTTCCCAGGTCAGATGGGTTACATAACTCCACAAGTAAGCTCTGGTTCTGCCCAGGGTCTCCTCCAAGTCCTGGAAAACTTTAGGATACACCCAGGAGGAATCCTAATCAGATGCCCAAACAACCTTATTTGGTTCCTTTTGATACAAAGAGATACTTTGTATTGATCCTTCCCGATGTCACAGTTTCTACGCAATCCTTTAGGCTGAGCCCAACCACCCTGAGGAGGGAACACATTTCCCAGCTTGTGTCTAAGATCTCATTCTTTCAGTCACTATTCAAAGTTTGTGACCATAGGGGAGGATTTGAACTTAGATCAACTGGTTGAGGCCTTCTGATCACAACAAAGTTCCTGTGCATTTCAATAATACAGTTCCAACCCATCTGTCAAGCTCACAATCCTTTCAACCAATTCTTCATGAACAAGTCCTACAAAAACATGTACTTTCTTGCATACTTCCCACTCAGAGAGAGAGAGAGAGCAGTCCAGCATAGTCATGGCCTGAGACGTGCTGACTCTCAACACAACCACCTCACAGCTGGCACCCTGAGGTTACAGTTTGATAAAGCACACAGAACAACATCTTCTGCAAAAAGTAGATGCAACCCTGAGGCCCACACCTTGAGATTTCAGTCCATGAACATCACAGATAGCATTGGTAACAAAGGACAACCCTGGCTTAGGCTCAAAACGACCAGGTGTTTGACCTTTTTCTGTGGAAACCAACTCAGGTCTCATTGAAACAGCAACGGGATGGCACATGGAAGCAGCCCTGGAACTCCTTTATTTCTGCCTCTCCCCTCACAGGACCAAGTCTTCTTTCTCTGCCAAGGAGATGAATCTGAATGAACCTGTCTCTCTTTGCAGCTCTGGCACACAACACTTGGTATGTGGTTCCTAATTATAGAAAACAGGGAACTTAAATCAGGCTCAGGGACATCATCACTCTGATGACTTACTTTGAAATGAACAAGGTAAATCTACTGCAACAAAATAGCTTGGATGCGAGATGTATCTGTATCTGTAGGTATTTACCATAGGCTGTATTTATTTCCTTTTTAAGCTGAACTCTTCTGGTGACACCACTGACTGCAAAAAGAAGTCTGGTTCTAGAAATCAAAGTGGAGAATGACACTGAGCTCTGTTGAGTTGTGGCTGTTGAGCTAAAGACTCTTATGGCTCCAAAAGTTCAAGTTGGCAATTGCCAAGATGCCAAATTTCAGACTTGTAAAGAATGTCCTCTAAAGAATAAGTGAGGTCTCATCTGTGGCTGCATCCACTTTCTGTAAACAGTATATCTCGTTAGGTGTTAACATTTGCAGCCCCATGCATTACTCTAACTCATCGATGTTTGTGGTCTGTGTCTTAAAATCCTGTCATTGGATCTTATTCAATTGAAATGAAACCCACAAAACTGTCTGCTGAACACAGCTTTACAAAGAAAAACACCAACAGAACAATCGTAAGTTAAACACATACAGCCAGCAGTATCATCTTTTATCATGGGTAAATGTTATATCATATGTCAACTATGCAGGAGGTTGGAGCAAAAAAATTCCCTGCAGTGTTTTTACCCCGGCCACAGCTGGACTGCAGCCAAAGAAGTAAAGAGTCAAAATATCACTTTCTCAGTCAGGCTTGAACAGTAAGCAGCACCACAGTGAGTGGGCAACAGTGGGCACAGTGTGTTGGCCTTGCGTAACATATGGGACGCATTATGGTGGTCCATCAGAATCCAGCCATTAGTTTTGATGTGCGATAGCCGTAATGCAACCAAACAGATTGCCAACAGCCGAGCACACTGCCCCTATTCTCCTCAGACCCCAACAAAGTCAGCGCTAAATTAACTCTGCTGTAACATTTGAATCGCTCAGTCCTGATTTTCTGCTTTGTTTGAAACTAGAGGTGTGGAAATTGTGTTCAGGTATTTTCAAGTGAAGTATTTGCAGTCAAGAAGAAACACAGGCCTTCTGTTTTGGTCACTTTTATGTCAACTTTTTCTCTCTTTGCTTGTTTTACGAGACCAAAACTTACTGGAAACAAGCTATGAAACAACCACACTGGATAGCAGCACAAAGCTGTAAGTCAATGTGGTGGTGATGACACTCTGTTCTCCTCCTCTCACGTGTACGTGTCTGTGTGTAAGAGAGTGGATGTGTGCTTTTAATAGGAGAGGCCTACTTTTGACTATACTGTGTTAAATTTGCGAGGGGCATGCGTACAGCCACTGTTCTTTCAAAGCACAGAGCAGGTTCATCTTTCAGGTTCACTTTGCCTTCAGTATGTGATGTTACCTTCAGGTTAGAGGAATTCATGGTTGTTTAGCTCACCTGGAAGAAAATGATGACATATCTAAAAAAAAATGCAATGAGTTGCAATTAAAGCTACAACTACGCTAAGTGGCCACTTACCCCACTTCACTCAGGGTAATCCAGAGTGGAGTTACAGGTCTGCAAACATCTGTCAGAGGCAAAGCTGCTACTCACTAGACTTTAAGAGAAAGCTGATATTACCTGATGGGTGACAAAAAAAACATTTGTGACTTACCTTAGCTGACCTGCAGAGTTGGCCTTTTAAGGTCTTTCCTGTGTTTGGTATCTTTTTTTTTTTTTAAGTCATATTTTTGGGGCTTTTTGCCTTTATTCCATAGGACAGCTGAAGAGAGAAAGGAAATATGGGGAGTAGAGAGTGGGGGGAGGCATGCAGGAAATGGTCAACCGGTCGGGAATCGAACCGGCGACCCCTGCGACAAGGACTGTAGCCTCTGTATGTGGGGCACTTAGACCGCTAGGCCAGCAGAGCTCCTTGTTTGGTATCTTTTAACTCATGTTTGCTGTGTTATTCTGTTTGTCTGCTTCACTCAGGTATGGGATTATGAGTTGGAGAGGAGCGCAGAGCACTGGGCTCATACCTGTCGATGGGAACATGGACCGAGCCACATGTTGACACAAATAGGCCAAAACCTTGGAGCGCACTGGGGCAGGTGTGTATTGAAGAAATAAATGTGTTTCAGTTATGGTTTTTTTCTCTCTCAATGATACCATGGAAAGAATTATGATATTTTGTTTGATAGAATACACACCAAACTTTTAACAGCAGAGTGACAATACATTCAACCACTGAAAAACCTAACCCCAACTCGTTGAGGCAGATGGCCGTTTAACACGAGTCTGGTTCTGCTCGAGGTTTCTGACTGTTAAAAGGAAGTTTGTCCTTGCCACTGTAACTTCCTAAATACTGCAAAGTGCTCTGCTCATGGTGGATTAACCCTCCTGTTATGTTGCGGGTCAAATTGACCCTTTTTATAGTTCAGAAATCTAAAAGAAATTTATTTTTTTCACTATGAAACTTCTTCTGCTTGGCTTAATTAGCGTAACAATTAACATATAAAATGAAAACGGCTCATTTCACACATTTGCACCTCTCCCCCTGCATGTTTATAATACATAGATACTGGTTGTGGGTCAATTTGACCCTGTAGTCAAAGTGGAGGCTAAAAGGGGTCAGAAGTGTCAAATACTAAATGTTTCTTTGCAACTGTATTCATAAAAAAAGGAGAAAGTTATCTTCATTGAACCATGAACTGTGAGAATTAAAGAACACCGTTGCACTAAGTATTGATTAAAATGGTTAGTAATGGAGTTAATGATGACATTTAAAAAATGTTTATTGGGATTTTTTTGTGTTCTGACACTTTTGGATCATTAAATATTCCCGGGTCAAGTTGAACCAGGAACATTATTGCTGTCCCTGAGAAACAAACATAACAGGAGGGTTAAGATGAGATCAGACTAAGCCTTATCCTGTCTTGTTGATGGGTCATTGTTAATAAACTAACATAGAGTACAGTCTTGACCTGCTCTGTTTGTAAAAGTGTCTTGAGATAACATTTGTTGTGATTTTGCACTAAACAATAAAAGATCGATTGATTGAGAACAGATATACTTTGTTGTTTTTTAGTTTGCAGTCTACTTATAGAGCTGCTAAAGTCAGTATCTCTATATTGCTTAGAGACTATATAGTGTGCAGTGCTTTTAGCATCAAACAACAATCACCGCCTTGCTTAAAAGTTCATCTCTTCTATGTAAGCGTAATGTTTTGGATTTCAAGGCAGCATTTTCCTTCTCTTTTGATTTACTATCACAACCTTAATCAATGTCGTTTCCAGCAATGACTCAAACCGTCCACACACACAAAAATGCTCTGATGCTCCCACTGTATGCTGTCTGTGCAAACCCACACTACAGACAGACACAGTAAGCAACTATCTGGTAAACATAGAGGAGCTTTTAGCAGCAGAGGACAGTCAGATTTCCCTCAGGCAGTTTGATGTGAGATGCAGTGATGAAAGAAAGAGAGGATATTGAACTAAAGCTAATGAGGATATCAGAATAATTTATTTATACATTTATATCTCCCCCACATTAAACACAGCCAGAGTTTTTGCTTTCAATTGCACTTTTGTTCATCCTGCAGTGATGTGTTTCATGTTTTCTGTGAGACGTCTTTACTGAGACGGTCTTTGTTGCCTTGTCCAGTGAAAACTAGACTAGGCTTTTTAGCTGCCTGTATAAAATACTTACAGACTCACATTTAATGTATTCTTTAAAGTCATATTTCTTTTCAGGATGATGAAATAAAAAGATACAGTAAAACAGCTTTTCTATTACTTCAGGGACCGCCCCCCTACCTTCCATGTCCAGGCGTGGTATGATGAAGTGAGGCACTACAGCTACCCCTACTCCCAAGAGTGCAACCCGCACTGCCCCTTCAGGTGTTCGGGACCTGTTTGCACTCACTACACTCAGGTGAGGGCTTCATTTCTATGTCTTTAAAGGCTTTCAAATGCTTTTTTAAATGTTAGGATGTTACTGATAAGTAAACATTATTAATTTGTGATCAAAACAAATAAATCAAAAGTGTGTTCTTACTTTCTCTATCTTATCAGTTTGATAATAAACAAGACTAATCTTTTCTGTAAGAGTTACTGTTACAGTCAAAGCTGCATGTACCAAAGCAATGTAAAATAGTGCTCCAAATGCTGCATACAGACACTTATGGCCACTGTCTTTTGAAAGAAACAACACATGTATGAGGTCGACTATCTGCTGTTCTTAGTCTGTTTGTGTGTTTCACTTTTCAGTTGGTGTGGGCGACGAGTAACCGCATCGGCTGTGCCATCAACGTGTGTTACAACATGAATGTGTGGGGAATGATCTGGGCCAAAGCTGTCTATCTGGTCTGCAACTACTCTCCACCGTACGTTTTGACCTGTGATGCAACTCCATTACAATAACAAACCTGCAATCAATCAGGTCCTGGTTGCAGTTAGTTCAGAATCTCTGTTTGACTTCAACAAAACAAGAAAAAATACGACATGAAAAGAACCTTCAGAGGAACTTCACTGATTTTATACATCAGAGGGTGTTCACAGGTCTTGGGGAGAACGACTAAATACAAGTTCAGTGACAGTAGCTGAACTGTGTGTCTGACAAATGTCCTCAAGGGATGTAGCCTGAGGTAGAATCAGTTAGGGACCAGAGGTGGCCCCTGATGAGGACTTTGAAATAAACACAAGGTACTTGCGCTGTAATGAAAATGATAAGGGCTCAGTAAAGAAAACAATCTCATCATGCCCTCATCCCAAAACTTCTGCTCTACTGATAAGAGAAATACAAACATAAGATTCAAACTTCCTCCAACACCTTTACACTGAATTAGAAAAGACGAGAAAGAAATCAGAGAAAGGAGACTGGTGGAGTTCAGGGAAAGTGTATCAAAACTCTTGAATATTTTTTAGTTGTAAGTGCAATTTTCTTCTCTTTACAATAATTCTATCGTTCATTTTTCAGGGGCAACTGGTGGGGTCACGCTCCGTACAAATATGGAGCCCCCTGTTCAGCCTGTCCTTCCAGCTATGGTGGAGGCTGCAGGGACAACCTCTGCTACAAAGGTAGGTTGAATGAGTTCTGGTTTTGTTCTTTATTTATTATTTACTGTCATGTTACATCACCTTACATACATTTGTACATATTTAAAATGTATTTATACAGTAGTCCCCTCCATATTGGGTATTTCCCCTGTTATCCTGCAGGGGAAATTCTCCAAATACAAATGTCTGCATTAATCCACCTTAAGCATCAGTGACAAAGAAAACAGCTAATGAGATGACACACTGACGGTATGGGATCCATGTTTTTAGACGGTGGCGTTGAGAGGCGTCCAGCTCCTGAGCTCGAGGAGACCAACTACATTGAACCTGAACCAGAACCAGTGAGGGACAGGGAGCCCCAGCCCCGAGCACAGACACCAGAGCCCTCCTCTAATGACAACGTGGAGAGGAACCAGGTCGTCAGCACAGAACAAATGAGTAAGGACTCCTCTCATATTACAACTCTGTAGGCTGCAGGTTACACAACGTGGGACATCCTGGCCATCAAATATTATTTGTCCCTTTTGCTCAAAGATTTCTTCATATTCTCTGAAACTTCAATGATATTATTTTATACTGTAGAAGACGAAATCCTCAGATCCTTTGCCATTCTGTATTGAGAAACATCGTTCTTTAAATGTTGAGTTATTTGCTTGCACAGGAGAGTTAACATCATTTGTTGTGAAATGTTGCAGGTAATTTTTTTTGAGCATTTGACATCTTTCTTTTTTATTTTGATGCCGATGTTCCAGCTTTTCTCAAACATGTTTCATACATCAAGTCCAAAATGACACTTTCATTTTCCAAAACAATGACATTTCTCAACATTTGGTGTTGTCCTTGTTCTAATTCTATGAAATATGAGGTTTTAATGTTTCACAACTTCTGTTTTTACTCCAACTGTTAGAGCCATAGAGTAATTCAAGTATAGGTGCATTATTTAGATCATTTTTGTGGCGATAAGAGACTAAGTCATTACTTTTGGTTATTTTGAATATATTTTAATGTCTTTCTATGTTTGTGAAGCTGGTCAGAAGATCTGTGCCTTTAATTGTCCGTCTGTAGTTAATTGGTGCTGCTGTCGGGCACAGCTGATTGGAGCAAATTGGCAACTGAGCATGTGCACTGGAATGAGGGCTTTGATCTGAGCAGGACGAGGAGCAACAGATTTTTTTACTGTAGCTTTGCTTCGTTTTTTAAAGTTTTGTACCTTATATGGGAAATAAAAGTATCTTTCTTTAGTAAACAGGTTCATAGAGACAAGAGAAGTACTTTTTGCTTGTTAGCAGTCGATATTTTGTTTCATTTTATATGCCATCCATTTCATTTTTTGAATGCATGCACCTAAACCGGTTTTGGAAAGCACGAGTCAGAAACATCACGTCCTGCAGAAGTTACAAATGAAGATGTTTGCTTCCACTACACCAACCTTTATGGGGGTAACAGGGTTGTATAACATATCCCTGAACAGAGCATTGTTGAGGTTTTTTAAGTTGAACATTACTTCTGTTATTTTTACTGGTTTAGATTGTGAAAATCTTTCATTTGTTGGTTCATTTAGGTCAACAGGTGGAGTGTGAGACTAAACTGAGAGATCAGTGCAAAGGAACCACCTGTAACAGGTAAATATGGAGGGGATTCGGTGACACTACAACGTTTGAGTTTCAAATTGTATGCTAAATATTTCAGCTCTGAGAAACAATCAATGTACAAAACTGTGTGGGAATCATAAAAACAGCACAGTTAGCATTAGAATATTAGAACATTGTTTTGTGCCTATATAAAAACAAAACATACATTTTTATTCTTGTTTCTGTCAACAGATACGAGTGTCCACCGGGCTGCCTTGACAGACCTGGTAAAGTAGTCGGGACAAGCCATTATGACATGGTATGAACTGAGTATATCTTATACAACCTATAATGTTGCTCCATATTAATGATGTAGAGTTTGTGTTTAGTAATACTTTTATTTTTACCCAGGGGAAATTCCTTTTTTAGCTACATATTGCTGCAAATTAACATCTACTGTATGTTTTTGTCTCGTCTCGCAGCAATCCAGTGTGTGTGGAGTTGCTTTACACTCAGGTGTGATCGACAACGATGGAGGATGGCTGGATGTCACCAGACTGGGCAGAAAACAGCAATTTACCAAGTCCTACAAGAATGGTATTCAGTCACTGGGGTATGAATCAGTCTCAGAACTAAACTTATATTTTAGTGTTCAGTAACTTAACAGTGTACAAGTTATAGTCCAAGTACAACTCCAATTATGGGGGTTGTTAAACTAATGATGCACAGACCTCAACTTCATGCACTTTTCTTTCACCTCACAGGAAGAACAGGAGTGCAAACTCCTTCAAAGTAGATACAGTACCTGGTAAGAAACATTGTGACATTCATACCGTTCCTTATACTGATAAAGTAAGATGTTGTCTGCATATAGAATAATTAATGAGTATTTCTTTCTCTCACAGTAAAGGCAGTGACATGTGATACCACAGTGGCTCTGTTCTGCCCCTTCAAGAAACCTGTACGACACTGTCCCAGGTGAGCTTCATTACCTCTGCAGTACTGACTGAAATGTCTCACAGTTTGGGTTCAACTACATGTGTGGGAACAGTGATTGAGACTTTTAAAAGAAGGTAGGTTGAGTATTTCCATCAGGACACATGACCTAAATGTGTGCAGGACAGATCTGCAAAGAAAGGAAGTGTACCACTGTCCAAAGGGGGCGCAAAAATCAACACTAACTAAAAGTCCCCTGTGGGGGCTTTAAGTAATCTACAGTCAACATAGGCTAAGATACCCTTGGCTATTTTTCTAACCTTATATCAACTCATTTATCTGGCTTCATTCACTATTTACCAACTTCCCACACAATTTACAGTTACATACAAATTGGAGTGTAACTCACTTAGTGTAGCTAGTATGTCTAGACTAAGTTATGTTCAGATTTTTGACTTGAATAGGCTGACAAGTGCCGTCCTTTTACAAATTATCACATGATGATGTTCTCTGTGGAAATAAATCATAGTGTTAGGTTTAGTAAGCCATGGAACAAACCCGTGTGATTATACTCACGAATACTGTATGAGACAGAATCTCATACCTGATGTATTATATTCTTGATTAAAATGTACCTTTGTAGATTTTTCTTTAATGCACTATTTGAATTAGCATCTTGGTTGTAAGGTCGCATTGCATTCAGCAGTATGCCTTATATGAGGCTGAAAGACCACTTGTTGACTTGACCTGATCTGACTTGATAAACACCACAGGTTCTAACCACATTAGTGTAAATTCAAAGATATTCCTTTTTAATGACAGCTTGCTTCACCAATCTCATTTACACTCTGAAAACACGTGGCTGTAAAACTCTGCCTTCATACTTTAACTTAACTTTGACCCCAGGTGAGATGTGTATTTTGATTTATTTTTTCAGGCTTTATTGTCCGAGGAACTGTATACAGGACAGTCGAGTACGGGTCATCGGGACGAAATACTACTCAGATGTGAGTACTTGCTTTAAGTGAGAATTGTGTTAGCTCAGACAGGTCACAAAGTCAAGCTCAGAGCACAATACATTGGCTGATCTCACCAGCCTGATTACCTTCTCACGCATCCAAGTAGCAAATGTCAAAATGAACATCCTATTTAAACTCCTCTAACCTGCTTCCTCCACAAATTGTTGCACCCCAGCTCCTCCTTTCTAAGCTGTCTGATTTTACTCTCTTTGTAAAGAGTGGTCCTGACTGAATTCTCATTAATTAATCATTCTGGTTTTATAAATTGTTTTTAAATAAAGCTACACTGTAAACCCGAACAGTACTTCTAACTCATAGCCATTAAAGGTGCCAATGCCAAACCGCTGTACTGGTTCAGGGAAGACGGACAATGCTCCAACAAGGGACAGGGGAAACAGAGGAACTAAATACACAGAGTAATCAACACAGGTGTGAACACAGGACACAGGTGAGGCTAATGAGGGTAATCACAAAAGGATGGAAACACACAAGGGCATGACGTAAAACTAAACTGGAAACACAAGGATTCAGAACTACAGAATAAAACAGTAAACACAAGACTAGACTAAGAAAACACAACAAGAGACATGGATCACTAAACACTCAAGAGAGACAAAGGAGAACTGATACAGAATAAACACAGGGAGGAACCAAGGCATGAAACACAAGGAACAAACTAAACTAACCAAACCATGACATGTACTCAGTTTCATCGTATGTATGAATTAAAAATATAAAAAAAATCAACTAATAAATTTGAGTTGGGGAAACTTGAAAATGAAAAAAATTAAGAAAACAATTGAGTAAACTGAAATTATATTTTATAATTTCATTATACTCAGAAATTGTATTTCTGCTACTTAAAAACTCTTATGTAATCAGTTACAACAAACATTTTGAGTAATTCAAACTTGTTTGGGTTTACAGTGTATTTGATAAAAAAAAAAAATCAGCAGACTGACTCAACACAGCTAGTAAAGCACCAAATGATGATGATAGTTTGATACCAGTGAGCCAGTGATTCAGTACTAGTGAGCATTAGCCTCTCTACTTAGGACCTCACTGTAAAATCTATTATTTAATTAAACCAAGCCGTGACTAATATAGTTAGTAAAATGTTGTTGTTGTTTTTATACATCTAAGCAACTTAGCGGCACAAATACCTGCATACATTTTTACATTCAACCTTATTGGGACTTCATTTAACACAGGTGCCTCTTCAGCTTCAGCACTTTTGAGTTTTGTTTTTTTAAGCCAACCAGTGTTTGCTCTATTGTAATTTAACACATATTTTATAACAACCTGAATTAGTTACTGAGAAGACTCTGTGTGTATCTTTTATTTCTAGAACACATAGACTCTGCACTTTACCGCTGTGACTGCATGCACACATTACTGCACTTTCTCTCTTGTTTTAAACTATGTTTTTATATTTACTTACTGTAGGCTTGAGGTTATGAATTTATTTATTTTATTTGTAGAGTCTACTTTTAGTTTGTTTTCTATTCTGTTTGCTGCTGGACCCAAGTAATGTGTTTCGGTTCTTCATGTTTTCAAATATGACTGAATGACAATAAAATGAACTTTAAACCTTGAACCTTGAACAACAGCACTGTTCAGTATTTTACTTATTCATTTAATACATTTGATGTAACACCTAGTAAAAAGAGCTTATGTGTGGTTGTTAAAGTGTATTCGATCTTTCAGAAATCCAGCATCTGTCGAGCCGCCATTCATGCAGGAGTGATTCAGACTGAGTCTGGAGGGTACCTGGATGTGATGCCTGCGGACCGAAGAAGGCAGTACATTGGCAGTTACCAGAATGGCATCACTTCAGAGAGGTACGGTTCACAAATATTATAAAGGTACCATACAGGAAGAAATGTGCATGTATGAGATATCTCTACTGGGTTGATTTCACAATATCAATACCTAAAAACTGGCAAACAAATTTGACATTTTACTTGATAATGAGCCTGACCTTATTGTGGGTTTGATTTCTCATACACAGATACTTTTGTAAATGTGACAAGATATTTTTTTATTAGTCTACACTAAAATAACCATCTTTCATCTTCCAGCCTGCTGAACCCGACAGCTGGAAAGGCCTTCAGAGTGTTTGCAGTCATCTGAAAAAAAAAGGCTCCCAAAGGACAAAACCCTTGAACGTGTCCTCCTCACATCTTATAAACCTGCTCATTATCATCTTACAACCCGTAATTACATTTATTGCTCCAGTAAAAAAGCTTAAGACACTTAAAGTGTAACATGACTTCACTCAAGGCTTGCCCCCCAGGTTTGGTCATGATGTAGTAAGAGTCTAACATTAGCAGAAATGCTCAGTGAATGAGACTCTTGGATGTAGTTTGTCTATGTCTTCTCCAAATATAAATATCTGAAGCTGACAGTAATGTTTGCTTTGGGCTGCCATGCATCTGTGACTGACATACCATGACATCATGCTTTTTAATACTGAGTACAGATCAACGACCCCCATAACGCCGTATGTATGACCAAACTGGACATAAAAGTGAATCAAAAATAACTTGATAGAAAGCGCTCCCTCAAACCTGCTTTTAACCTAATCTGTCTTATTTTTAGAGGTCTGTAAAAGGATCTTGTGTAATGTCTTTATGATGTCATTTATTAGATCATGGTTAAAGCCTGAAGGTGCATTTTTGAAACCTTTGCAGTCAAGCAGCAGCTGCTTCATTTGGATTTAATTGTACATCTCAAGAACCATTATCCTGAAGCACCAAGAGCTTCTGAAAAGTAAGCACCAAAAAGCATCAGCCGCCTCTACTTCCCTCATTCAACAAAGCTGAGAAATGTAGCAGCAACCACCCAAAGGTAAACCAGCATTTCAGCATGATGGGAGATATGAGAGTCCACAAGCAGATGCTGTACTTGGATTGATGTCAGTATAGATATTAGCATCGCCCAAATGAGTTGAACATATTGGCATATCATATACTGGCAAAAACTTGAATACTTAATCCCTAATTTCTCCAGTGTGATTCATTCCTGTTAAATCCAGCTCCATCCTCCATCTGTACCTCACTTTTTTCTCTCATGGTAAAGTATCCTAAGCAGCACCACAGGCAATGAAACACTGATTGTATATTTCTGTACATAAAATGTAAATAATATTGAACTCTGTGCTATGAAATGTTTGCTAATGTTGCCTTTTTTCATTAAAACCCTGCCAGCCGACAAAATCAAACCAGCAATAAGAAGTTAGATGTTTAAACAGATTCTGCATGCAAACGTATATTTATTACTCACGCTTTTATTTTAAGTAAGGACAAGTTTCACCGTAAATTCAGTGTATTCATATGTTTGTACATATTGTTTATGTAACATATTGTCATATTTTATGCTGCATTTCTTTTATTAAAAGATTTGTATGAATGGACCCTGGCTGGCCAGGAAAGTGCACGTCAGAGTCACAATAAAAAATACTTGGAGATGAAATAAGATGTTGAATGTGTGTGATTTATCTTTCTGTAAGGCATCATTGTGATGTCATTTTTAATCGTATGGTGCTATTTGTACTTTTCTTTTCTTCTCTTTTTTGTTTGTGTTTTGGTTTCTCCTCTACCTTCTTATTCTGATCTTATTGTACCCTATTTTATATTTTAGTTTAATCTTGATCTTTTTAAGGAGCCTTTTTAACATCTGGCAAGGGACTACGGATGTAAACTAGCCTTTTGGCTAACTCTGGCATAGTTACAGAAGTGTTAATTAATATGCATGGTCCTTTTAAATAATAAATAAATAAATAAATGAGATCATCAAACAGTCCTCCCTCCTTGGACTGATGTGTATATAATGAAATCCTGCAAACTACAGGCCACAGGCTGGACTCTGCTCCTCAGTTTACATTGCATTACATAACGTTTGTTTTCAGTTTTTGCAGACTTCTATAAAGCTACAGACAGATGGTTTAGTGGCTGCACTTTTTTTGATATCAACCCCGACCGGGTCCAGATAACCCAAGGAATCTGGGCTTTGCCATGTTTTCCTAGAAAGGTGTGGGTGCTTCCAGGAACTGCAGGGAACAGAGGAAGAGAAAGCTGCTGGTCTCAGGTCCACAGAGAAGATCTTATCTGTTGGCTTGCATGTTTTAGGTTAAGAGTAAAAAAAAGATGTTGATTAAATCTGAACCATGGATGTCAGTCAATGCATTTTTTTAACCAAATGAATGACTCACATTCTGTCAATTCAGCATACATTTTTTGTAAAGTTGTACCCACATGCCTAAAATAACACCACTCAGCTCAGGTCTGCCAAATGAAACAGGAGGGAAACAGGTTCAAGGAATGTCATAAAAACCGCTGAAGACAATAAGCAGTTTAAATTCCACCGACGCGCTCCATACAGTGTTTTAAATTTCAGTGAACATTGATTCTTCTAGGTAGTACCTGATTTGTTTATACTCAGACATGTTTTATACAGCCTCTTTTTTCTGTTCTGTCCTCTAAGTGCAGAGAGTTATCTGATGTCAAAGTGTTCAGGCCTGCACACTGTGCCAGCAGCCAAACAGACAAAGAGCATCTTTGTTTTTCATTGATCTTGATCTTTTTCCCAGGATGCATTTCCGTTCCAGCGTCAGGATGGGCTCAGATGTGGTCAGGCTCAAGCCAAAAAGTCCCCATCAGTCATCTATGAACAGAGCAGTGCGCACAAGTTTATTACACACAGATCCTCATGAGGCAGACGTGAAAAATATTCAATATTTTTCCTGTTATTTTGTGATAAAAAAAATTGTGACCATGATAAGAAGATACAAAGTTGTTAAGTCAGGAATGTTGTTTATTGAATGAGTGGTTATGCCTGACAGAGTGAGCAGGACCCTCTTCCTCATGATACATTCTCAGGCAGCAAACTGAGGACATGACCAAGCTGATGTGAAATAACTATTTAGTTATTTAGTTAATTAGTTAGTTGAAATAAGGGGCAGTGCACATTGATGAGCATGGACATGTAAATGTGCCAGACTGTAGCCATATAGACTCATTTCGATCCGTAGTCCCCATCAGGTTGGTGTTTAAGGATGTTTAAGGATGAATTTATTATAATTATTTATACAGCTTAAAAATCACTCCCTCTGATTATAGGGTCAGTAAAACCTCCATGACATTGGATTCTTATCCTCGTCTTTGTGGAATGAATTAACATAAAACTCAACATTTCAATTCATGGTCAAGTTAAAACCTCAGCCAGCTCATTTGTTATAATTTACAATAAAATGAACATTTCTGGTGAACAGGACTTCTGCAGGAATATTCATTCATGTTGACATCTCTGTCCTCATTCAGCTCTCCTTCGTACCCTAGTCTTGCAGTTTACACACCATAAAACATAAATAAGGCAAATGACAGTTTTGAAAATTTGGACTATTTTCACTACCTCTTATGGTTTAAAGCTGCTGTTGGTAGTCCTGGAACAAACATCAGTTCAGGGAGAGATTTTGAATGTCAACACTACTCCTCCACACTAGATTCCCCTCTCACTGCACCCCTCTGCCCCCCTCTCTGCTCCTGTAAGCCCCGTCCACAAACAGATCGTAGTGCACGCTCAATCAGGACGAAGTAGGAGGACCAATCAGGAGAGTGGCTCTGATTGGTCGGAGCTGATGGGAGCCATTGGATTTTTTTAGATTGCTTAGGCATAGGAAAATACAGAAATCTCAAATCTCAAAATACCTCATTTATTGATGGCTGTTGATGAGTGTTATGACTTTTTTGCCAAACACAGCACAAAATAAGTACAGTTTGTTTTACCCCAATCCTACCAACTGCAGCTTTAAGCTACTTAACAGTGATCCTTTACTTAGAGATGTTCCCACCAGCTCTGCTGCTGTTGCCTGGATTGCAGGACAGGATGTTGCTCCACTTTTCTCTATCAGAGACTGTTGGGGTCCAGTAGCTCCTCAGGCTGTTCTCACATCTGTGCCCGCTGTCTTTGTTTCTTGAATTAACATTTTGTAACAATGTCTACCAATTAAACATTCTAACAGAAATATATTTGCCTCAGTGTCAGAGGTGAAATGCTCTGCACACATTGATGTGGATTGACTTGATGTGATATGAGGTTGTCCCTGGCCTCACTTATCACTGTCAAGGGGTTTGACCAATCAGAATCAAGTATTCTACCCTGCCTGGTAATACTGTCTTCTGATAGATTTTGCATTATCTTACAGTAGTCTTGATAAACAGACATCTGCAAGCAAGTGCAGCAAACAAACCACTCTTCATCTGCATACCTCCCCTTTAACTTCAACAGGCTTGCCTGGTTAATGGTTGGATGAATGTCAACACACTTTAAAAGAAGTTTGGTCTTTCAGCCATTTGTTCTTTAGCTCTGGTTGCACTGAAAGGCCTGACAAGTTGACCATCACTACCAGAGGCTTTATTTCTGTAGCCGATGGTTTAAAAAAGATTTCAAAATCATGAGTTTTTACTGTGGACTTGGGTTTCGACATGCAGATCATTTTCTAAACCAGCATTAAGACTTCAACACAACAAAATATAAATGAAGAAACTAACTGGAACGGCCAGTGCCAGTCAAAACATAATGAACTGGTTAGTCCAACATTCAAATGATACAGTTTTGAAGTGGAGAAGAGCCTTTTCCCTGAATGTATATCACATAAAAACCTGATGAAAATGATCAAACATGCCAACTGGGTTTGGGCCAGGTCTCCTAGAGAATAAAAGCAAGCATCACAGGGCTGTCAAAATTCACAGGACCCTGCTGCAGGGGCGGGCATTGGCACAGGACAGCTGTGAACTGCTCCGGTCAGTCAGCCAGCCTGTCAGTCAGAAAACAGTAAGTCAGCCATCATGCCAGAGTATGAAGGAAACATCCAACCAGCATGAAATTCAGTTTGTGTCATATTGTAAGAGTTTCAGATACTGAGCCAATAAGTCATTTGCAGCACTGGAGCTGTGAAGTGAAGATTTCACAGGGGTCTTAAGGATACTGCTGTTTTAAATTAAAGCTATGGGTTGTCATTTTGGGGAAACTGCTATGACAAATGTTCATATTATGCAGAATGATGGAAGGGAATACGTCTACTCCTCTGATCTATTCCCTATCTGTGATATCTGGGTTCAAATCCCACTGAGGGCTTCAAATGTGACATGAAAATGAAACACTTGGTTGAGCTTTTTAAATACGTCAACAAAATTGTGGAATGAAAAAGACAGAAAAAAGCAATTACTACTAAGCTCTGTGGTGTTGTGGATATGACTGCTGCCTTACAATCTAATGGTTCGGGTTTCAAGTCCAGTGGAGGGAACGTATAAGGTTGAGGCAGGGTCAGCACAAGGTTGAGGCAGGGACAACTCAAAAAAGAGGGAGGGTACGTACACTATCCAAATGGTGGAATGAAAAGACCTACACAGGTCAATTCATCCAAGCAGCACTTAGGTGTTGAGGATAGGCCTGCTACCTTTCAACCTGATGGTTCAGGGTTTAAATCCCACGAAGGGCTTCAAATGTGAACTGAAAATGAAACACTGTCCTCACCATGTGGTTGAGCTGTGCTTTTAAACAATTACAACAAAGTGGTGGAATGAAAAGACCTAAAAATGCAATTACTGCCAGGCAGCTCTGTGGTGTTGTGGATATGACCGCTGCCTTTCCACGCAAGGATCCTGCGATCAAAACCCTGACATGGACATGCCTATGGGAGATAGAATTAAAATACTTCCCTCACACTGTAATAAGAAATGTTCTTTTGAAGAACAATATCCAAATGGTGAAATGAAAAAACCTACACAAGTAAGTTCATCCAAGCAGCTCTGTGATGTTGAGGAAAGTTGCCCTGTGGTGTGGTGTACAGGGCTGCTGCCTTTCAATGCAAGGGTCCTGGGTTTGAATCCTGCCAGGACTGTGCATGGGAGATGGAAATGAAAAACTTTCCTCAAACTGGAGTTTGAACATTGCTTTTGAAGTACAATGTCCAATTGATGGAATGTAAAGCCTTCCAGAAGAAGCTCTGTGGTTCTGAGGATAGGCAACATGTTGTGGTGTTTTGCCCTTCAGGGCCACCGTAGCAAAAACAATAGTGTGGTGTTGATACTCGATAGTCTATCGTACTGTAACTTTGTTTTAAATACTTCCAAAAAAGCGACCATGGCACTCATTCAAGTCTTCTTCGGGTACTCAAGGTAAAGTGAATGCTTTAGAATAATGCAAGCTCACATATTTATTGAAGTATGACATATTGTATAACACTTTATAGATGTATTTGAGCAGAGTATACAGTGTTTCATGCAGCCTGGGTGCACTGCTAGGAATTCAAGGAAGCTGATGTGTTGAGCTCAGCACTGTATAACCTTTAGTCTTTGAAGGGGACCCCACTGAGTTTGAGGATGTACTCAGCAGGGCCCTGCATACACTGAACGCTTCAGTAAATCTGCTTCAGGGCTAAAGCCTTTGATATGTGCACCCTGAAACCAAAGTGAACTGAGTCACACTACTTTGGTTCTATATTTTGCACCTAAAGTCCTGACTGTCATCTCAAGACTCTTATAAATAATGCTAGTTACAGGCCTGGCACACTTAATCCATGACATTTAGCTGTAAGGGGAAGCATAAGCCTTTTCATAGCAGATGGAAAATATAGTAACGGCTGGTATTTGTGTAAGTCCAACAACTAACTCCTGTGTTTCCACATTTAGAGGTAAAACCTTTTTTGATTGTGTGTCTTGGTCAGTAAAATACAGAAACGTCAAATGGACGTAGCAATTATGGGGGTTTTTGAGATATGTTTGAAATTTGGGAGCAGCTGGCCATGCTTGATATGCACCGGTGTGAGTGCTATATTTACATGTGTGTGTGTGAGTGTGTGTGTGTGTTTAAGTGAGAACACACCTTTTTAGATTAATGTGTAGTTCTTGATGTGTAGAAGTGAAACACTTTCTAAATATGACTCCTGCAATCGCTCTCATGCTTTATAGCTGCTCCTCAGGCGGTTAACTCCAGGGAGGACTTGTACTGTGCATGGGCTAACAGTATGAGAACTTATGTGTGCGTGTTTGTGTGTGAGAGAGTGAGAGAGAGAGAGAGTGTGTGTGTGGTTGGACTTCCTCCTCTCAGCCCTCCACCACTCATAGATTTAGACGTTTTTATTATTTTAACATAGTTAGCAGCTGTGTTTTGGTGGTCAAACGTGGCAATCATCCCCCTCATTTCTGGCTTCTTTTGTTGGTGGAGGTGTTTTTATAAGAGCCCTGTTTCACTGAACTTTCTCATGATACAGCACTAATCTGGAAGCTTCTCAAAGACACACAATCATATTCTGGCAGTCATCATGTCAGTCATGATGATCACTAAAACAAGATTTAATTCATCAATCTAACATAGTTAGTTTACTCTGATATAGATACAACACAGACAATCCAAAACTACACTGAAAAAGCCTGTTTCATTCATGTGTCAGCACTCTGTGCTCTGAAGCCCTGCGTTACTTAAGTTGAGCTGAACTGTGTCCTAAGAGTGGAGTTTATTTCTTTGTGGTACAACCTGCTGAATG
The DNA here is from genome assembly GCF_009762535.1 of Notolabrus celidotus. Classification (NCBI taxonomy): domain Eukaryota; kingdom Metazoa; phylum Chordata; class Actinopteri; order Labriformes; family Labridae; genus Notolabrus; species Notolabrus celidotus. The sequence continues at coordinate 29,717,030 of NC_048286.1, forward strand.
TAATCCTTGGGAACAAACTTCTGCCAACCTGGTGTGTTTCAGTCTCAGTGTCTCACGGCCAAATTCCACCAGATCCATGTCCAGTCCGTCTCCGATCCGTCATGGCACCAGATCTGATAGGTTTCTATTCTAGTCAATGTGTTAACTTCCACTGGATCCTCTTCGTTGTGCTCCGGCTGCGACTCTGATACAGCAGATCGGAACACAACAGATGAGATACACAAGACTTCTATTTTTGCAGGATGCCGGAGAACGACGCATAAATCAGAGCAGATGGAGCGGGACAGGAAGTCAGGCACCAAAACAAAATAAAACATCCGGTTAATTTTCAGAATAAAACACCAAACCGTCATGATGAGCGGAGCTAGGTCTGGAGTCAACAGGTCAGAGGTTTTCAGTGGACCATAAAGACAACATGGATGAGGAGAGGAGGAGGATAATTCTTGATCCAGTGATTACTGCGGCAAAACCTCGGTCACATGACTCCAGCTGGTAGGCGGTCCTGCTCCGTGCTGCGTTCCAAAAGTGCAACCGGTAAGAGAGTACAGAGCCAGACCGCACGGGATCAGAGATGGACCGGACACGGATACGGTGGAAGTCCTGTGTCAGTGCATAGACCATATCAGAGGAAAACTCAAATCCTGTATAACAGTGCAGTTTTTTTTGCACTTTTGCACAAGTTTTATCTACCTGTGGATGATTTGACAAAGAGGATAAAGGTTGTAAAACACTGTAACTAAGAACTGCCTGCTCAGTTCATGTTGTTAGGTATCCCAGAATGCTTTGCACAGCGAAGTGTACTAGTCGTACACACTGATTCGGCCAAAATTCAGTGTCCAGTATGGGAATAAGAGCAAAATTCACAGTATGCAAAAACTACCCAGTTTTGATCCAGTTCCTCCAACAGCGATACAGATCACATCAGGTAGATGTTGTGTTCTTTGCTTCTGTAATAGTCGTGACAACTTTAGCTTTGAGGAGGAAAAACTGAGGACCCCAAATAACACATTTTGCACACAACAATAACACATGCAGCACATTGCAGATCGGTTGGCCTTGTCAATTACCTCAGTTTTTTCGTTGAAGAAGCTAATACTAAGAGAACCATTCACACACTTTAAACATTTGCAGATAGTACCACAATACAAACAAAAACTCAATTATAAAAACATTCTACTCTTTTTGCAGTTTGCATGCATTTTGAGTACGATGATTGTAGGCTTCATTTAAGTTGCATACCTCCTACTCACCAAATACACACACACACACGCACACCAAACTCAAATTATGGGCTTGGCACCTCTCCTTCTCCTCCTGTTTTGTTGGTAGGCCACATGAAGTCCTCCAGTGCCAGCAGAGTGTGGCACAGGGTCACTGTTTCCCACAGTCCTACAGGATTCACAGACTTTCTTCTTACCTCCTGATCCTCTGCTGTTGGTCCCCGCCACCAAAGAATCCCCGTCAAAATTTTCCACTTGGACCAAAAATAGTTGTCTGAGCACTGGCCATGCTTGCCTGGTGCCCTCATGTCGCTTACAGCGGGCTGAGTACACACACACACACGCACACACACACACACTAACAACCAATCTATTTTCATCTTAATTGGTGGGAAATTCATTCATTTGTTGTAATTTTTTTTGCCTTGAAGAAAGAACATCCAGTTTTTTGGGAGACTGGGTTGTTTTTTTTTGTGTGAAAAGGATTTAGAGTTTGAGAAAGTGAGAGATGAAATGAATGAAAATACTACTGGGTGTTCTGGGCATCAGCGTATGGAGAGTGGGCATGTCCCTAAAAAAAGATGAGGGATGGGGACAAGGTAGGCACTGTATATGATCTTCAATGCTACTACAGTATACCACCTCCCAAGGTACCCATTTTTATATTTAATGAAAGCTAAAACTGTAAAATAATATGGTTAAAGGATTAAATGCCCACACCGGTGTCCTTAAAGCCCTGTTTACAAATACTGCACTCTAAAAAAGCTGCGATTCCAAATACAGAGAGTGACCCCTACTTATCCATTCCCATTCCCACCACAAATAGAAACTCAATTAGGATCCTTTCTCATTGTGGACACATGAACCCTTTATAAAATCAGCTGACGGAGAACAGAGTTAAATCAAGTCCAGGGCTGGTGGTTTGGGGTCGAGGATGAGTCAAACAAATGCAAGACTTTCATCCAGGAGACAACGGTCGAGGACGGTTCATTTATTTATGAAACTCAAATTACAAAAATCTTATTCTATACTTATTTAAACCTGAGCAACAATGTTTTAAGTCTTCAGCTAAGGGTGTTTTTCTTCTCCTGCCTGTATTCAGCTCTGTTATCATTTCTGTCATGTTGGTTTGTGCTTTAAGGGAGTACATGCCTCCACCACACGTAGTGATATTGCAAGATGTTGCTTTTATGGCACTGTTAAGGTGGTTTTTTTTTTTTTTTGTACTGATTTTGAAATAGTCTTACCCTGGACTTCCACCAGATCAGTGTCCGGTCTGTCTCTGATCCGCTGCGGTCCGGCTTCAAGCTCTCTTATCCATCAACACCCCCCGGTTGCATTTTCAGAACGCAGCACGGAGCAGGACTGCCGGACAGCTGGAGTCATGTGACCGACGTTTTCCAGCAGTAATTACTAAATCAATGATTATCCTCCTCTTCTCCTCACCCATGTAGTCTTTATGGTCCTCTGTAGCTAAAGGCCAACTCTGCCTCTTCTTGCTAGGTTGACCAAAAGTTCAGTTGAGTCATCATTTCAGTATGTCAACTGGCCACAAAAGGCCTTTAAAACTCTGTTTCAGAAGCAAATACGCAAATGTCACAGAGACTTTATCTATGTATTAAAGCTGGGGTTGGTAATCAGATTTAGATACACTTTTTGTTATACTGGTTAAAATGATCTTTATGTCCTGATGGCAATCAATACATAATGTGTTCTTAAAAAAGAAGGAAGAAAAGCTGCTATCTACAGCTGGAGTAAACCTGGGAAAACACCAACCAATCAGCCTTTTTTGGGTGCCAAAATTTTAAACCATTCAAATCCCGTCCTGCCGTTCTGCCCGCCTCCTGCGCATACATTTCCCCGGCGTGCACTCCTCGTCCCCGTCTCCTGCCTCTGCTTCCCCTGACTCTACTGACTGCCCCTCTCGCTCAACCTTGGGCCTGTCCCCTCTGACCCGATGAGGTGCTTTGCTCTGGACTGTAGTCCGGATCAGAGTCTAAAAAGCTCTCACCACGGGGGCTCTGACAAGCAGAAGAATGAATGACATTTAGTAAGTCCTACAGAAATGTATATGTACTGTAGCGTCCATCTGGACACTGTAGGGATGACGAGCCGATTCGTGAACACGTTGAGTTTTAATAACCAGTCACTGTCGGCCGACAACCAACAAAACAACAATCAATGTTTGAATGAATGAAGAACTTCTCCTCTTGTCTCTCCTCTCTCCCGCTCACACACTCTACATCTCTCCTGATGCCTTCACTAACCGTCAACAGTGTAGGAATTAAGAGCATCTACACTGAACAGGTTTAACAAACAGTAGAGATGTTACAGTATTACATGTGTTAGAACTTTTCTCCTGATATCGTGTCACCGGTACAACTGGATAATGCTAGCATGACAGTTGTAAGTACTAACAACAGCTATGTTTGTTTGTTTTTAACTTTCACTATGAGAATGTTTTGGTGAGGACCAGTTTTGAATCAGCCACCATCATATGGTCGCAAGTCAGCGGCGCTCGTGCATGTGAGCGGGGGGGGGGGGGGGTCGTTTTGGAGGAGCTCTGAGGGAGGAGGGAGGGGTTAGACGGAGTCCTGAGGAAATGCTACATTCAAATTCATGCTAGTTTTCCGAGACTGCCAACCCCAGCTTTAAACCATCTTTGGTCAAAACACAAAACCATGGGGGGAGGGTCTGCATATACTGAATTTCCCTCCCAGGGATAAATAAAGTATTTCTGATTCTGAAGCTTTGCCAAGAGCCACATCTTTAAGACAGTGGGCAATGGTGCTCATGGGAAATGCAGTCTTCATCCCAGGATAACAACCCCAGTGTTCTCCAAAGTGCTCAACAGACTCAACATAACCTGAAAACTCCTTACAGTGCCTTTAACATATTTTGAGACATTGTTCAACTCCTCAAATAATTTTGATTGAAGAGCCTCAATTTAGAATCGCATGTTCACATTTGCACATGAATCCAATTCTTCCATTGAATTATAGCTAATTAGCAAACTTCTACCTGAAATGAACAGTCAAGCTTCCCCTGATGTTATTGTTATTCTTTTTATGTTGATATTTTCATATAGTGTTAGTAAGCCCAAAACTCCAGGGCTCCCCCGGTGACTGGCTGCAGTATAGGTCTTACAGCCTGCTATCTTTACATTGTCATAGATGGTACATGGTTCAAACAAGGGAATTGAAATACACACCAAATACATTTTGCTCACCCATGGTTTCTGTCAAAGCAACTACTTATCATGCTCATTTATGTGCAAGTGTTCATTTTTTGGAGACGTTTCCCTTTAATTGGTCATTTGATGATGATTGGTAGATGATTGATTGACACCTCTGTTGGCGAATGAAACTCCTGCAGCATTTTGTACTGGGTTAGCAGAGTACAGGAGGACTGGGGAGAGGAAACATGTGAACACTCACACAAGAGTCAATGAACTCTTCATGGTCATGAGTGTCTGCTTCAAATAAACACAATAATCTGTTCTGCCATGGACTGTACCCACCTGAGGGATCTTTGACGTTTTATCAGACAGTATGCTTCAGTAAGCAGAAGTGGTTTGACATCAGTTCTGTGACTCCACAAGATCCACAGATCGCTTCTACCCATGCCATGGCCCCAAAACACGTCACCAGTGGGACATGTCAGCCACAAAGGAGGTGGTATTTTGGCTTCACTTGAGGAGGTAATGGAGGCCTGCTGTCCATTTTAATACAGAGTCTACCAGCAGATGATTGAAGGGCATTATAAGGTATGAAATGACTCCTTTCTTTGGCTTATCTCTTTATCTTGTTCAAACTGTACTTCATCATCAGAGTGCGGCTGCTCTGCTTCTTCAATGTTTAGAGAGAGGAATGAGCTCCTCAGTGCATCCTGAGCATTTCAGTACAACATAACTTATGAAAGACTTGTTGCTTGAATTATTTAAATATGCATGTTTATAATCTTTAAATGAAATCAAGCTCTTGTTGTGGCTATTTGAGCCTTTAAAGAATCTTAAATGCCATTTAAAACAACCATAAAGAAGCCTGTTTTCATTATTAAATTAGATATTTACTGATTATTTGCAATATGCATAATTTTTAGTTGATGTTTCAAACTCAAGCCAGTAAACCAAGTGTATAAAAGTGCGTCGAACTCCTGATAAACACAAGTTCATGTGCCCTGATATTGCGTTTTGCGGTCAGACAGCACACTGCAGGCAGTTGAGATTCATCCCCCTGTGTGATGGCACAAGAGGTCATCCAAACCCTCCAGTATGTTTGCACAGCTACCTGGTTTGGAGTGGGGGAGTCAGTAAACAGGTAAAAATGCTACAAATAGAATCTACCCACTTAAGAATATAGTCTTGAGGGAGGGCAGCCTGTTCCCGGGTCTGCGTCAGCACTGACCTTTTTGCTGTTTGCTAAAGGGATTTGATTTCACTGCTAACTCTCTCACTCTCCCTTTTTTTTCAACATTCACACTTTAAGCCATCTGAGAGGTATAAAATGGCAGTTCTGTCCATGGAGGAGAAGCTGTGGTAGTTTATTCATGAGCCAAGTGATAGCGCACCAACGATAAGCTGATTCCAGGAAAGAAATATTTGGCATTTCTAGAGAAAAGTTGTTAGAGGTTTTGCATCCAGCCAAATACCTTATTGAGCAAGCATGCATACTTTTAAATAAACATGCAGTCACATATACATTAGAGGAGTCAGAGGTCAGGACCAGAACAACACTTTGAGTCAGAAAGGTAGACACTTTTTTAACTGTCCTCAACCCACAGAAATATGTATCTCTTCATATTCATCCCCCCTACTATGAGCCATTGCTAAATCATATTTACACTCCTACCCCCACTGACTATATTTATCCATACCTGTGAGCTGGACACAGACCTCAACATCTCCCACTTTCCACTATTCATTGTCAGCTGAGAAGTGGAGCTCTTATGTACCAACAGCGCCCTCTGCTGGCATGGAATGGGTAGTCACACCACGGTCTCAGGGATTACACCCTCCATAAAAAAAACCTATTGCCTGAGAAATGTTCAACATATGAAACAAGTTATAGAGGAGGTCTTATATTACAAAAACATTACCAATATTATTTCAGCTTTATTTAAGCAGTTTGGTCCCAGCTCTTTTTCAAGGAAGACCTGGCCAAGACAGTCTGCAGCGCAAAAAGAAATGCAAAGTTACAGACACAGACACACAGAAAAACATAGTACAAATCATGAGTGCCACATGTTTTTCAGTAAAAGAGAAACTATCTAGGAATAAAATGGTTGACCAACATCAGCAAGCCTGTTTGGAAAGTTAATGTTTTGGGTCAGAAGGTCAAAAGGCCTGAGAAGTGTATGCTTGCTTAAATTTAATGAAGTCTAGCTCTTTTTTAAGCATTCAGCTGTTCATGAAGAGAAGAAAAAAACTCTCTGTAGTTCTCTACCAAAGCTGCAGAAACAGCAGTTATATTTTGTGGTATCCAGTGTGGCCTCTGTGTCCGTGAGATTATCTGATATCAGGCCAGCCAGGGATGTCTGTAGGTTCAACATGTGCTTCACATTCTATGTTAAAGCCTCTGTGATGGTTCCCCTTATTTCTTTGCTCTGGTTATGCTGCACTGTTAAGGTTTTATTTATTTTAAAGTTGGACTTTTTGCCTTTATTGATAAGACTGCTGAAGAGAGACAGGAAATGTGGGGAGTAGAGAGAGAGGGAGAAGACGTGCAGGAAACGGTCGCAGCCTTGAGTCCAGCTGGCAACGCCTGCAATGAGGACGATAGCCTCTGTATGTGGGGCGCTAAGACCACTAGGACACCAGCGCCCCGAGTTTTATTTATCTTTATTTTTCTAATTCTTCTTCAGTCAAAAAATATCAATCACTGTCAAACTTTGTTGTGGCAAATGTGAAAATCAATTTTGTTTGTTCTTGGCTTTTGAATTTTGAAGGAAGCTTTTTAATATCAAGGGTTCATATTGTGGAGGGATGCACAGAAAAACTTGTGTTCACTGAGAAAATGTAGCACATATATGCAAAGATACACATTGATGTACTATAGCTGGCTGAGTGTGGATCTTTTTAACTTATTTATGGCACTTAAAAGCCTGCAGCACATCAAGGAAAATGTCTAAAGACTTAGTGCCAACAAGGAAAATGACCACAAAATGTTTTCCCACCAACTGAAAACAAAACATGTTTACTTGTGTCCATTGTTTTCCAAAGCTCTGTCCTTCCCCCTTGGCTGTCCATTGTGATCTTTATAGGCTGAGAGTACCCAGAGGAAAGATTATGTACAAGGTGCTTCCTTTGCTGGCACAGTGCGTGAGTATGAGTGTGTGAAGCGCAGCAGTGCTGAACATAACACTCTACTGTTACCCACAATGCACTGCAGGAAAGGTAACACCCATTTCTTTTTTACCTGAGGAAGTCAGAGACAAACTACCAGCCTGGAGGGAGCAAGGGAATCGAAACCAAACCCTAAAAGAAGAGAAAAGACAAGACCCTGTGTTTGGATTTTCCCTCCTTGATGTGAGAAAGTTGTTTGCTTTCACAGAGTTCAGATTTTTTTGATACTTTATGAACTTTAACAGACATTTTTAAGTTTCTTTCCACACCTTTCTGCATGTCAAAGGTGTGAGTTGGAGAAGTGGGGCAGTCAGAGTAATGGGAGGAGCTGAAGGCTTCTGTGTGGAAGGACTCCACCTCTGTTCATATGGTAAATAGAAGGTCACATGGGGCAGTAGTCTTGGAGCAGTGGGGGGAAAAGGGAGGGAAAGAAACAAGGAGAGTGAGGAGATACTTAGCAGGACTTTGGCCTGCCCCATGTGCAGGAGGCGTTACTTTCACCCTGAGTTTAGAGGACACTGGATCACACAACGAAGGGAAAGGAAACACAAAGATCTGGAGTAGGTGCCATGTCGTGGTCAGTCTGACTCTCAGGCTTTCCTCCCCTGAAGCCTCATGTCTTCTACCTGACTTCTTTGGATTTGTGTTTCTCCTCCTTATTGGGGTGAAAGTTCAACAGCTAGTGACTTCCTGGTTGTCACTTCTGGACCCTTCTTAGGACTGCCTCTGCACAAGTGAAGAGTCAAGATGCCCACAAACTTCACTGTGGTGCCGGTGGAGGATGCAGAGGACTGCAATAAGAGTTTGGCTTCAGCCGGAGATAACAAACCCATCAGTTTGGGTAAAATCTTTCAGGAGGAAGAGAACGAAGACAACTTACAAGGTAGGAATATATAAGAGACATAACCTCTACTATGGCTTTAATACATGCTCATACACTTGTGTTTTTTTTCTGTTTGGGCTCATGAGAAATGTCCAGGTGACCCTTCAGCACTGACACTGAAGAAAAGGGTCTGTCTGATAAACTGTGTCACTGAACATGTGCAAATGGAAGAGTGCTGACTTAAACAATTGGATTCATGTAATGGCAGGCACGCTCTGCACACACACAAACACACACTTACGCACAAGCAGCTCTCACGTGTGACGTCGTTCAACTAGCAGGAACTTGCAGGGCAGCTTGATTGCTGTTGTGGGAGGAGGGAGTGTGAACTGTTGTAACTTCAGTCAAAGAAACTCAAAAGGCAGAGAGCAGAAGAAAAAGAAAACACAGTATAAATACACAATGTCTATTAAAATATAAACATAATATACAAGAAGAATGTAAATGTAAAAAACATCTAAACTTGATTTCCAGAGACAAAAAACAGCAAAATCTGTTCACCCGATGCATTCATATTTTTGTCCTTCTGTGTAAAAGTCAAATGTAAAATAATGGCTTCCTCCTTTTTCCCATTCATTTACTTGTGAGATTTTTTAGAGCATCTTTTGGAATAGTTCTTCTTGGTCTGGACATTTTCTAATTGAGTTAAATGACCCAGAAGTTTTGGAGCCATGGTAAATTCTCCAAAAGATAAGGAGCTTTATTGCTTCCTTTATCTCCTTCAGGATAGGACATTAGTCTGGATCATCCTTTACCAAAGGAGATAAGGAGAGATGACCTACAATTCTTTGCATCAACTTTATTTAACCCTCCCCTTTGTTTCTCTGGAACAGC